>NC_086449.1:730922347-731258909 GCF_028390025.1 Pseudophryne corroboree
CCCCCAGTGCCGGGTATATGCCCCCCCAGTGCCAGATATTCTCCCACAGTGCCAGATATTCCCCCCCAGTGCCAGGTATACGCCCCCAGTGCCAGGTATATGCCCCCAGTGCCAGGTATATGCCCCCAGTGCCAGGTACATGCCCCCCCAGTGCCAGTTATATGCTCCCAGTGCCAGGTATATGCCCCCAGTGCCAGATATTCCCCCCCAGTGCCTGCTTCCCCCCCCCCCAGTGCCAGGTATATGCCCCCAGTGCCGGGTATATGCCCCCAGTGCCGGGTATATGCCCCCCCAATGCCGGGTATATGCCCCCAGTGCCAGATATTCCCCCCCAGTGCCTGCTTCCCCCCAGTGCCAGGTATATGCCTCCAGTGCTGGGTATATGCCCCCCCCCCCCAGTGCCAGGTATATGCCCCCCCCAGTGCCGGGTATATGCCCCCAGTGCCAGGTATATGTCCCCAGTGCCAGATCTGTCCCCCCAGTGCCAGGTATATGTCCCCAGTGCCAGATCTGTCCCCCCAGTGCCAGGTATATGTCCCCAGTGCCAGATCTGTCCCCCCAGTGCCAGGTATATGTCCCCAGTGCCAGATCTGTCCCCCCAGTGCCAGGTATATGTCCCCAGTGCCAGATCTGTCCCCCCAGTGCCAGGTATATGCCGCAGTGCCTGCTCCCCCGGCCCCCCCTCCCCCCTCTATGTGTTGGAGGGACACGAGCGCATCGCGCGGCTCTCCTGTGTCCCTCCTGGCTCTCCCCCGGCCGGTCTAAGGAAGCATGTGCCGTTCATGAGCCAATCAGAGCTCACGAACGGCACATGCTTCCTTAGACCGGCCGGGGGAGAGCCAGGAGGGACACAGGAGAGACGCGCGATGCACTCGTGTCCCTCCAACACATAGAAGGGGGAGGGGGGGCCGGGGGAGCAGGCACTGCGGCAAGGAGGGAGAGGAGACCGCAGATTGACATGCGGACGCTCGTCCGCATGTCAATCTGTTCTAAATGCCGGCGGCTGTGGACCCTTGAGTGCGGCGGGGCCCCAGTGCAATGCACTGCCTGCCCCGCCAGTAGTTCCGCCCCTGCTCTGCCCCCTATGTGCATACTGCAGACTGCTTATATAGAGCATGATATGTGATACTTGATTGCTACCAATGTGCCAATAAATGTTCGCCAGTCCCTTACTTTGCCAGGGGCGCTCAGACCCCTAGATACACCCCTGTATGTATGTATATACATGTGTATATATGTAGGCACATGGATATATATGTACTATAATTAAAATAAAGTAAACTTTTATTGCACTTGCAAGTGCCACCAGGAAGACAGCAGGCTGCAGAGGACGCTAGACAGTCATTAATAATACTCATGCAGCAAAAAAAAAAAAAAAAAAAAATATATACAGGTTGAGTATCCCTTATCCAAAATGCTTGGGACCAGAGGTATTTTGGATATCGGATTTTTCCGTATTTTGGAATAATTAGATACCATAATGAGATATCATGGTGATGGGACCTAAATCTAAGAACAGAATGCATTTATGTTTCATATACACCTTATACACACAGCCTGAAAGTAATTTTAGCCAATATTTTTTATAACTTTGTGCATTAAACAAAGTGTGTCTACATTCACACAATTCATTTATGTTTCATATACACCTTATATACACAGCCTGAAGGTCATTTAATACAATATTATTAATAACTTTGTGTATTAAACAAAGTTTGTGTACATTGAGCCATCTAAAAACAAAGGTTTCACTATCTCACTCTCACTCAAAAAAGTCTGTATTTCGGAATATTCCGTATTTCGGAATATTTGGATATGGGATACTCAACCTGTATTTTTTTTTTAGTGGAGGGGGGTTTCTGGGTACTCGGAAACCCCCCCTGGGTGCGCCACTGGCGAGCAATCAACTCAGAATGAGGGCCACTGCACACTCACCTCCAGCATATACACTGTTTCCTTAACTAACTAAAAATTCAATTAAACAAGAGAAATAAAGGAAAACATTTAGGATATGTCTCTAAAAGTTGTTTAGTACTGAACATAAATCTATTACACAACTAAAAAATGCATTTTGACACATAGGGGTATGTAAACTAAGGTGGAAGTTTTTTAGAAGTGGAGATGTTGCCCATAGCAACTGATCAAATTACACTTAACATTTTTCCAGCTGCTTCTAGAAGATAATAGCTAGAAGCTGATTGGTTGCTATGGGCAACATCTCCACTTTTAAAAAAAACTCACACATTAGTACTGTAAATATACCCCATCGGCTGAAACTAATTGTGCGTTACTCATAACAAGAACTTGAGATTTGGATTGGGAACATTCAACAGTAAGTGTAGTACAGAAGGGTTTGGATACAGGTGAAGCATGCCCCTTAACAATTACAGTACGTCCTCTTTGGAGCTTCAATTATCTATGTATGCACCTTTTAGGATGCATGTCTTTTCCATGTCAATAAGTCAGGTTAAAGTGTTCATGACAGAGTTCTCAAAGTGGTTCTCAAGGCACCCCAACGGTCCAGGTTTTAGGTATTTCCATGGTGCACAAATAGTTAAATTAAATTTACTGAGATGCTAATTAAGTCACCTGTGGCCAAGCATGGATATACTTAAAACCAGGACCATTGGGGTGCCTTGAGGACCGTGTTTGAGAACCTCTGGTTTATGATAATGATGAAGACTTATGTATATCTATAGTGCTTGTGCTTACTATGAACAAATAAATATATTCTGAGTCACCGCGGTCCGCCTCCTCTTCCACCTCGGCCTCATATAGCCCCCCTCCCCCCCGGTCCTGTGCATCACCGCTCACCCCCACACACACACACACACACCGGATTGAATCAGGGGACCCCACACATTGCTATTTGAATCAGAGGAGTCTCTGTTTAGCATCAGAGCTGTTCATTAAGAGTGGCCGCCAGTGAGCACCATCATGTAACGTGAGACTTGCAAGATAGTTCAGCGACTTCACGCAACACACTGAGGTTGAGCCATGTCCGCAGGGTCAGTGATGCAGATGCAGAGGAGCAGTGGCGCACGCAGGGGGGGTTTCTGGTTACCCAGAAACCCCCCTGATGGACCAAAAAGCTTTTTCAGAGCTGCCAGCAGGAAGTGTCCGGCAGCTCTGATCGCGGGGGTGCTGCGGCTGGTGCAGAGACGGAGACAATGCTGTTTCTGCACCAGCCGCGGCGCCCCCGCGATCAGAGCTGCCGGACACGTCCTGCCTGTTGTGCTGTCAGCACTGTGGCCTTTAGGAAAGGAACCGCTGGCTGCAGAACTGGCAGTGTGCAACCAGCACAGCAAAGCACCCAGAGGGAACAAGAACAGGAGGAGGATCTGTACCATCCAGCAGCCCGGCACCTAGGATCACAGCAGCAGAAGAACGGGAGGAGGTCCGCAAGACAAGCTGCAATCTGTAATGTGTTTGTAAGTATGCTACAGTATGTGTAATGAATGCTGTGTGTATGTATGTATGTATGCTCTGTGTATGTGTGTGTGTTTGTTAGTATGTGTGTGTCTGTTTGTGTAATAATGCTATGTGTCTCACATATTATTTATATATAAATATGTCTGGCACTCCACCCGCCAGCAGAAATATAGACTTCAGGGTAGGGCTGGCTCAGGCCTACTAGCACCCTGAGCGAGAAAATTTGAAAAGCGCCCCCCCTTCCCTCGTAACTTCATATCATCAAACTATAAATAAATATATTTTCACACCCCCTCTACGCACACAATTAGCAGCCTTACACATAACAGCCACAGTAGTGTTCCTTACACACAATGGCCCTCATTCCGAGTCGTTCGCTCGGTATATTTCATCGCATCGCAGTGAAATTCCGCTTAGTACGCATGCGCAATATTCGCACTGCGACTGCGCCAAGTAATTTAACAATGAAGATAGTATTTTTACTTACGGCTTTTTCTTCGCTCTGGCGATCGTAATGTGATTGACAGGAAATGGGTGTTACTGGGCGGAAACACGGCGTTTCAGGGGCGTGTGGTTAAAAACGCTACCGTTTCCGGAAAAAACGCAGGAGTGGCCGGAGAAACGGAGGAGTGTCTGGGCGAACGCTGGGTGTGTTTATGACGTCAAACCAGGAACGACAAGCACTGAACTGATCGCAGATGCCGAGTAAGTCTGAAGCTACTCTGAAACTGCTAAGTAGTTTGTAATCGCAATATTGCGAATACATCGGTCGCAATTTTAAGAAGCTAAGATTCACTCCCAGTAGGCGGCGGCTTAGCGTGTGTAACTCTGCTAAAATCGCCTTGCGAGCGATCAACTCGGAATGAGGGCCAATGTCTCCAGTATAGTGTCAGATACACATAATGTCTCCAGTATAGTGCCAGATACACATAATGTGCAGTGCCAGCTACACATGACATGCCCCGCAGCAGTGCCAGCTACACATGACATGCCCAGCTGCAGTGCCAGCTACACATGACATGCCCCGCAGCAGTGCCAGCTACACATGACATGCCCTGCAGCAGTGCCAGCTACACATGACATGCCCTGCAGCAGTGCCAGCTATACATGACATGCCCCGCAGCAGCCAGCTAGACACATTATGCCCCCAAGCAGTGCCAGCTACACATGATAGTGTTCACTTTTTAGGGCAGGGTGCTGATCACAGGGAGGGCATATTTTTAAGTTAGAAGGGGCAAAATGATGTACATACTATAATGCTTGTTGTTCCCATACCTACACGCTAAAGCATGGACAGTGCGCGCCTAAGGCGCGCAGCAAAAATTTATGGGCGTTGCTTCATGGGGAAGGTGCGTGGCCACATAATAATGGCAATTCGCATTACACTACACAGTAGTGCAGCTAATACACATTGCACCAGGTAGAACCTCCTAGACACTTTGCGCCAGGCAGAGCACGTTAGACACTTTGAGCCAGGCACAGCACGTTAGACACTTTGCACCAGGCACAGCACGTTAGACACTTTGCGCCAGGTAGAGCACTGAGACACTTTGTCTAGCCACAGACGCCTAGCGGGAACACTACATGATATTCTCCCCAGCAGTGCCAGCTACACATGACATGCCCCGCAGCAGTGCCAGCTACACGTGACATGCTCCCCAGCAGTGCCAGCTACACGTGACATGCCCCCCAGCAGTGCCAGCTACACGTGACATGCCCCCCAGCAGTGCCAGCTACACGTGACATGCCCCCCAGCAGTGCCAGCTACACGTGACATGCCCCCAGCAGTGCCAGCTACATAAATGGCCACACAGTGCCAGATATGTCCCCACAGTTCCAGATACATAAATGCCCCCACAGTGCAGATATGCCCCACAGTGCCAGATACATAAATGCCCCCACAGTGCAGATATGCTTCCACAGTGCCAGATACTTATATGCCCCACAGTGCAGATATGCCCCCACAGTGCCAGATACATAAATGCCCCCACAGTGCAGATATGCCTCCACAGTGCCAGATACATAAATGCCCCCACAGTGCAGATATGCCCCCACAGTGCCAGATACATAAATGCCCCCACAGTGCAGATATGCCACCACAGTGCCAGATACATAAATGCCCCCACAGTGCAGATATGCCCCCACAGTGCCAGATACATAAATGCCCCCACAGTGCAGATATGCCCCACAGTGCCAGATACATAAATGCCCCCACAGTGCAGATATGCCTCCACAGTGCCAGATACTTATATGCCCCACAGTGCAGATATGCCCCCACAGTGCCAGATACATAAATGCCCCCACAGTGCAGATATGCCTCCACAGTGCCAGATACATAAATGCCCCAACAGTGCAGATATGCCCCCACAGTGCCAGATACATAAATGCCCCCACAGTGCAGATATGCCACCACAGTGCCAGATACATAAATGCCCCCACAGTGCAGATATGCCCCCACAGTGCCAGATACATAAATGCCCCCACAGTGCAGATATGCCACCACAGTGCCAGATACATAAATGCCCCCACAGTGCCAGATACATAAATGTCCCCAGTACCAGATACATAAATGCCCCCATAGTGCCAGATACATAAATGCCCCCACAGTGCCAGATACATAAATGCCCCCAGTGCCAGATACATAAATAATTTCTTGGTTCTCATCCTACATATCTAATCACTCCTTCAGTGTTCGTTTCTTTGATTCCACCTCTTCTTCGCTACCTCTCTCAGTTGGAGTACCGCAAGGTTCAGTCTTAGGTCCTCTGCTTTTCTCTATCTGTACCACATCTCTTGGCAAACTAATCAACTGTTTCGGATTTCATTTCAGTACCATCTGTATGCAGATGATACTCAAATCTACCTATCCTCCCCTGATTTGTCACCATCTGTATTGGGCCGTGTCACTGAATGCCTTTCTGCCATTTCATCCTGGATGACATCTCGCCACCTTAAACTTAATATTTCCAAAAAAGAATAAATTATATTTCCACCGGCCAATAGTAGTTTCCAACCTGATATCTCTATTACTGTTGAGAACTCGTCAATCATCCCTACCCCACAAGCTCGCTGCCTAGGTGTTATTCTTGACTCTGAACTGTCCTTTGTTCCCCACATTCAATCTGTCTCAAGATCATGTTACATACATCTAAGAAACATATCTAAAAAAAATACGACCATATCTTACACAAGACACAGCAAAAACTCTAATACATACTCTCATTATCTCCCGCATTGATTATTGTAATAGTCTCCTGACCGGTCTTCCCAAACATAGGCTCTCACCACTACAATCCATTTTAAATGCAGCTGCGAGGCTAATCTTCCTCGCCAGACGTTCATCGTCTGCAGATCTGCTCCGTCAGTCCCTCCATTGGTTACCGGTATTCTACCGTATTAAATATAAAATACTTTTACTCACATACAAGGCTATTAACCAAACTGCACCAACATACATCTCTTCATTCATCTCAAAATATCTCCCTACCCGACCTCTCCGCTCTGCACAAGATCTACGTCTCTCATCCACACGCATTACTTGTTCACACTCAAAATTACAGGACTTTACCCGGGCTTCACCCACTCTGTGGAATGCCCTCCCACACACAGTAAGACTCGCCTCTAGTCTCCAAACCTTTAAACGTTCCCTGAAAACTCACCTCTTCAGACAAGCCTATAAAATTCCAGACCCACCCACATAACCTTCAGTGCTTCCCTATCTAATTATATCCTCTGTACAGTATTCACACTAGTGATGTGCACCGGACATTTTTCGGGTTTTGTGTTTTGGTTTTGGATTCGGTTCCGCGGCCGTGTTTTGGATTCGGACGCGTTTTGGCAAAACCTCACGAAAAAATTTTTGTCGGATTCGGGTGTGTTTTTCAAAAAACCCTAAAAAACAGCTTAAATCATAGAATTTGGGGGTCATTTTGATCCCATAGTATTATTAACCTCAATTACCATAATTTCCACTCATTTCCAGTCTATTCTGAACACCTCACACCTCACAATATTATTTTTAGTCCTACAATTTGCACCGAGGTCGCTGGATGGCTAAGCTAAGCGACACAAGTGGCCGACACAAACACCTGGCCCATCTAGGAGTGGCACTGCAGTATCAAGACAGGATGGCACTACAAAAAAATTGTCCCTAAACAGCACATGATGCAAAGAAAAAAAGAGGCGCACCAAGGTCGCTGTGTGACTAAGCTAAGCGACACAAGTGGCCGACACAAACACCTGGCCCATCTAGGAGTGGCACTGCAGTATCAAGACAGGATGGCACTTCAAAAAAATTGTCCCCAAACAGCACATGATGCAAAGAAAAAAAGAGGCGCACCAAGGTCGCTGTGTGACTAAGCTAAGCGACACAAGTGGCCGACACAAACACCTGGCCCATCTAGGAGTGGCACTGCAGTGTCAAGACTAGAGATGAGCGGGTTCGGTTTCTCTGAATCCGAACCCGCCAGAACTTCATGTTTTTTTTCACGGGTCCGAGCGACTCGGATCTTCCCGCCTTGCTCGGTTAACCCGAGCGCGCCCGAACGTCATCATGACGCTGTCGGATTCTCGCGAGGCTCGGATTCTATCGCGAGACTCGGATTCTATATAAGGAGCCGCGCGTCGCCGCCATTTTCACACGTGCATTGAGATTGATAGGGAGAGGACGTGGCTGGCGTCCTCTCCGTTTAGACACTTGATTTACTAATTTTGGGGAGCATTAGGAGTACTCAGTAGTGTACAGTGCAGAGTTTTGCTGATAGTGACCAGTGACCACCACTTTTATTTATAATCCGTTCTCTGCCTGAAAAAAGCGATACACAGCACACAGTGACTCAGTCACATACATACCATATCTGTGTGCACTGCTCAGGCTCAGGCCAGTGTGCTGCATCATCTATATATATTATATATCTGTCTGACTGCTCAGCTCACACAGCTTATAATTGTGGGGGAGACTGGGGAGCACTACTGCAGTGCCAGTTATAGGTTATAGCAGGAGCCAGGAGTACATAATATTATATTAAAATTAAACAGTGCACACTTTTGCTGCAGGAGTGCCACTGCCAGTGTGACTAGTGACCAGTGACCTGACCACCAGTATATAATATTAGTAGTATACTATCTCTTTATCAACCAGTCTATATTAGCAGCAGACACAGTACAGTGCGGTAGTTCACGGCTGTGGCTACCTCTGTGTCGGCACTCGGCAGCCCGTCCATAATTGTATATACCAGTGACCTAACCGTGGTTTTTTTTTCTTTCTTTATACATACATACTAGTTACGAGTATACTATCTCTTTATCAACCAGTCTATATATTAGCAGCAGACACAGTACAGTGCGGTAGTTCACGGCTGTGGCTACCTCTGTGTCGGCACTCGGCAGCCCGTCCATAATTGTATATACCAGTGACCTAACCGTGGTTTTTTTTTCTTTCTTTATACATACATACTAGTTACGAGTATACTATCTCTTTATCAACCAGTCTATATATTAGCAGCAGACACAGTACAGTGCGGTAGTTCACGGCTGTGGCTACCTCTGTGTCGGCACTCGGCAGCCCGTCCATAATTGTATATACCACCTAACCGTGGTTTTTTTTTCTTTCTTTATACATACATACTAGTTACGAGTATACTATCTCTTTATCAACCAGTCTATATATTAGCAGCAGACACAGTACAGTGCGGTAGTTCACGGCTGTGGCTACCTCTGTGTCGGCACTCGGCAGCCCGTCCATAATTGTATATACCACCTAACCGTGGTTTTTTTTTCTTTCTTTATACATACATACTAGTTACGAGTATACTATCTCTTTATCAACCAGTCTATATATTAGCAGCAGACACAGTACAGTGCGGTAGTTCACGGCTGTGGCTACCTCTGTGTCGGCACTCGGCAGCCCGTCCATAATTGTATATACCACCTAACCGTGGTTTTTTTTTCTTTCTTTATACATACATACTAGTTACGAGTATACTATCTCTTTATCAACCAGTCTATATATTAGCAGCAGACACAGTACAGTGCGGTAGTTCACGGCTGTGGCTACCTCTGTGTCGGCACTCGGCAGCCCGTCCATAATTGTATATACCACCTAACCGTGGTTTTTTTTTCTTTCTTTATACATACATACTAGTTACGAGTATACTATCTCTTTATCAACCAGTCTATATATTAGCAGCAGACACAGTACAGTGCGGTAGTTCACGGCTGTGGCTACCTCTGTGTCGGCACTCGGCAGCCCGTCCATAATTGTATATACCACCTAACCGTGGTTTTTTTTTCTTTCTTTATACATACATACTAGTTACGAGTATACTATCTCTTTATCAACCAGTCTATATATTAGCAGCAGACACAGTACAGTGCGGTAGTTCACGGCTGTGGCTACCTCTGTGTCGGCACTCGGCAGCCCGTCCATAATTGTATATACCACCTAACCGTGGTTTTTTTTCTTTCTTTATACATACATACTAGTTACGAGTATACTATCTCTTTATCAACCAGTCTATATATTAGCAGCAGACACAGTACAGTGCGGTAGTTCACGGCTGTGGCTACCTCTGTGTCGGCACTCGGCAGCCCGTCCATAATTGTATATACCACCTAACCGTGGTTTTTTTTTCTTTCTTTATACATACATACTAGTTACGAGTATACTATCTCTTTATCAACCAGTCTATATATTAGCAGCAGACACAGTACAGTGCGGTAGTTCACGGCTGTGGCTACCTCTGTGTCGGCACTCGGCAGCCCGTCCATAATTGTATATACCACCTAACCGTGGTTTTTTTTTATTTCTTTATACATACATACTAGTTACGAGTATACTATCTCTTTATCAACCAGTCTATATATTAGCAGCAGACACAGTACAGTGCGGTAGTTCACGGCTGTGGCTACCTCTGTGTCGGCACTCGGCAGCCCGTCCATAATTGTATATACCACCTAACCGTGTTTTTTTTTCTTTCTTTATACATACATACTAGTTACGAGTATACTATCTCTTTATCAACCAGTCTATATATTAGCAGCAGACACAGTACAGTGCGGTAGTTCACGACTGTGGCTACCTCTGTGTCGGCACTCGGCAGCCCGTCCATAATTGTATATACCACCTAACCGTGGTTTTTTTTTCTTTCTTTATACATACATACTAGTTACGAGTATACTATCTCTTTATCAACCAGTCTATATATTAGCAGCAGACACAGTACAGTGCGGTAGTTCACGGCTGTGGCTACCTCTGTGTCGGCACTCGGCAGCCCGTCCATAATTGTATATACCACCTAACCGTGGTTTTTTTTTCTTTCTTTATACATACATACTAGTTACGAGTATACTATCTCTTTATCAACCAGTCTATATATTAGCAGCAGACACAGTACAGTGCGGTAGTTCACGGCTGTGGCTACCTCTGTGTCGGCACTCGGCAGCCCGTCCATAATTGTATATACCACCTAACCGTGGTTTTTTTTTCTTTCTTTATACATACATACTAGTTACGAGTATACTATCTCTTTATCAACCAGTCTATATATTAGCAGCAGACACAGTACAGTGCGGTAGTTCACGGCTGTGGCTACCTCTGTGTCGGCACTCGGCAGCCCGTCCATAATTGTATATACCACCTAACCGTGGTTTTTTTTTCTTTCTTTATACATACATACTAGTTACGAGTATACTATCTCTTTATCAACCAGTCTATATATTAGCAGCAGACACAGTACAGTGCGGTAGTTCACGGCTGTGGCTACCTCTGTGTCGGCACTCGGCAGCCCGTCCAGAATTGTATACTAGTATCCAATCCATCCATCTCCATTGTTTACCTGAGGTGCCTTTTAGTTGTGCCTATTAAAATATGGAGAACAAAAATGTTGAGGTTCCAAAATTAGGGAAAGATCAAGATCCACTTCCACCTCGTGCTGAAGCTGCTGCCACTAGTCATGGCCGAGACGATGAAATGCCAGCAACGTCGTCTGCCAAGGCCGATGCCCAATGGCATAGTACAGAGCATGTCAAAACCAAAACACCAAATATCAGTAAAAAAAGGACTCCAAAACCTAAAATAAAATTGTCGGAGGAGAAGCGTAAACTTGCCAATATGCCATTTACCACACGGAGTGGCAAGGAACGGCTGAGGCCCTGGCCTATGTTCATGGCTAGTGGTTCAGCTTCACATGAGGATGGAAGCACTCAGCCTCTCGCTAGAAAACTGAAAAGACTCAAGCTGGCAAAAGCACCGCAAAGAACTGTGCGTTCTTTGAAATCCCAAATCCACAAGGAGAGTCCAATTGTGTCGGTTGCGATGCCTGACCTTCCCAACACTGGACGTGAAGAGCATGCGCCTTCCACCATTTGCACGCCCCCTGCAAGTGCTGGAAGGAGCACCCGCAGTCCAGTTCCTGATAGTCAGATTGAAGATGTCAGTGTTGAAGTACACCAGGATGAGGAGGATATGGGTGTTGCTGGCGCTGGGGAGGAAATTGACCAGGAGGATTCTGATGGTGAGGTGGTTTGTTTAAGTCAGGCACCCGGGGAGACACCTGTTGTCCGTGGGAGGAATATGGCCGTTGACATGCCAGGTGAAAATACCAAAAAAATCAGCTCTTCGGTGTGGAGGTATTTCACCAGAAATGCGGACAACAGGTGTCAAGCCGTGTGTTCCCTTTGTCAAGCTGTAATAAGTAGGGGTAAGGACGTTAACCACCTCGGAACATCCTCCCTTATACGTCACCTGCAGCGCATTCATAATAAGTCAGTGACAAGTTCAAAAACTTTGGGTGACAGCGGAAGCAGTCCACTGACCAGTAAATCCCTTCCTCTTGTAACCAAGCTCACGCAAACCACCCCACCAACTCCCTCAGTGTCAATTTCCTCCTTCCCCAGGAATGCCAATAGTCCTGCAGGCCATGTCACTGGCAAGTCTGACGAGTCCTCTCCTGCCTGGGATTCCTCCGATGCATCCTTGCGTGTAACGCCTACTGCTGCTGGCGCTGCTGTTGTTGCCGCTGGGAGTCGATGGTCATCCCAGAGGGGAAGTCGTAAGCCCACTTGTACTACTTCCAGTAAGCAATTGACTGTTCAACAGTCCTTTGCGAGGAAGATGAAATATCACAGCAGTCATCCTACTGCAAAGCGGATAACTGAGTCCTTGACAACTATGTTGGTGTTAGACGTGCGTCCGGTATCCGCCGTTAGTTCACAGGGAACTAGACAATTTATTGAGGCAGTGTGCCCCCGTTACCAAATACCATCTAGGTTCCACTTCTCTAGGCAGGCGATACCGAGAATGTACACGGACGTCAGAAAAAGACTCACCAGTCTCCTAAAAAATGCAGTTGTACCCAATGTCCACTTAACCACGGACATGTGGACAAGTGGAGCAGGGCAGGGTCAGGACTATATGACTGTGACAGCCCACTGGGTAGATGTATGGACTCCCGCCGCAAGAACAGCAGCGGCGGCACCAGTAGCAGCATCTCGCAAACGCCAACTCTTTCCTAGGCAGGCTACGCTTTGTATCACCGCTTTCCAGAATACGCACACAGCTGAAAACCTCTTACGGCAACTGAGGAAGATCATCGCGGAATGGCTTACCCCAATTGGACTCTCCTGTGGATTTGTGGCATCGGACAACGCCAGCAATATTGTGTGTGCATTAAATATGGGCAAATTCAAGCAACGTCCCATGTTTTGCACATACCTTGAATTTGGTGGTGCAGAATTTTTTAAAAAACGACAGGGGCGTGCAAGAGATGCTGTCGGTGGCCAGAAAAATTGCGGGACACTTTCGGCGTACAGGCACCACGTACAGAAGACTGGAGCACCACCAAAAACTACTGAACCTGCCCTGCCATCATCTGAAGCAAGAAGTGGTAACGAGGTGGAATTCAACCCTCTATATGCTTCAGAGGTTGGAGGAGCAGCAAAAGGCCATTCAAGCCTATACAATTGAGCACGATATAGGAGATGGAATGCACCTGTCTCAAGTGCAGTGGAGAATGATTTCAACGTTGTGCAAGGTTCTGATGCCCTTTGAACTTGCCACACGTGAAGTCAGTTCAGACACTGCCAGCCTGAGTCAGGTCATTCCCCTCATCAGGCTTTTGCAGAAGAAGCTGGAGGCATTGAAGAAGGAGCTAAAAGGGAGCGATTCCGCTAGGCATGTGGGACTTGTGGATGCAGCCCTTAATTCGCTTAACAAGGATTCACGGGTGGTCAATCTGTTGAAATCAGAGCACTACATTTTGGCCACCGTGCTCGATCCTAGATTTAAAGCCTACCTTGGATCTCTCTTTCCGGCAGACACAGGTCTGCTGGGGTTGAAAGACCTGCTGGTGACAAAATTGTCAAGTCAAGCGGAACGCGACCTGTCAACATCTCCTCCTTCACATTCTCCCGCAACTGGGGGTGCGAGGAAAAGGCTCAGAATTCCGAGCCCACCCGCTGGCGGTGATGCAGGGCAGTCTGGAGCGACTGCTGATGCTGACATCTGGTCCGGACTGAAGGACCTGACAACGATTACGGACATGTCGTCTACTGTCACTGCATATGATTCTCTCAACATTGATAGAATGGTGGAGGATTATATGAGTGACCGCATCCAAGTAGGCACGTCACACAGTCCGTACTTATACTGGCAGGAAAAAGAGGCAATTTGGAGGCCCTTGCACAAACTGGCTTTATTCTACCTAAGTTGCCCTCCCACAAGTGTGTACTCCGAAAGAGTGTTTAGTGCCGCCGCTCACCTTGTCAGCAATCGGCGTACGAGGTTACATCCAGAAAATGTGGAGAAGATGATGTTCATTAAAATGAATTATAATCAATTCCTCCGCGGAGACATTGACCAGCAGCAATTGCCTCCACAAAGTACACAGGGAGCTGAGATGGTGGATTCCAGTGGGGACGAATTGATAATCTGTGAGGAGGGGGATGTACACGGTGATATATCGGAGGGTGAAGATGAGGTGGACATCTTGCCTCTGTAGAGCCAGTTTGTGCAAGGAGAGATTAATTGCTTCTTTTTTGGGGGGGGTCCAAACCAACCCGTCATATCAGTCACAGTCGTGTGGCAGACCCTGTCACTGAAATGATGGGTTGGTTAAAGTGTGCATGTCCTGTTTTGTTTATACAACATAAGGGTGGGTGGGAGGGCCCAAGGACAATTCCATCTTGCACCTCTTTTTTCTTTTCTTTTTCTTTGCATCATGTGCTGATTGGGGAGGGTTTTTTGGAAGGGACATCCTGCGTGACACTGCAGTGCCACTCCTAGATGGGCCCGGTGTTTGTGTCGGCCACTAGGGTCGCTAATCTTACTCACACAGCTACCTCATTGCGCCTCTTTTTTTCTTTGCGTCATGTGCTGTTTGGGGAGGGTTTTTTGGAAGGGACATCCTGCGTGACACTGCAGTGCCACTCCTAGATGTGCCCGGTGTTTGTGTCGGCCACTAGGGTCGCTAATCTTACTCACACAGCTACCTCATTGCGCCTCTTCTTTTCTTTGCGTCATGTGCTGTTTGGGGAGGGTTTTTTGGAAGGGACATCCTGCGTGACACTGCAGTGCCACTCCTAGATGGGCCCGGTGTTTGTGTCGGCCACTAGGGTCGCTAATCTTACTCACACAGCTACCTCATTGCGCCTCTTTTTTCTTTGCGTCATGTGCTGTTTGGGGAGGGTTTTTTGGAAGGGACATCCTGCGTGACACTGCAGTGCCACTCCTAGATGGGCCCGGTGTTTGTGTCGGCCACTAGGGTCGCTAATCTTACTCACACAGTCAGCTACCTCATTGCGCCTCTTTTTTTCTTTGCGTCATGTGCTGTTTGGGGAGGGTTTTTTGGAAGGGCCATCCTGCGTGACACTGCAGTGCCACTCCTAGATGGGCCCGGTGTTTGTGTCGGCCACTAGGGTCGCTAATCTTACTCACACAGCTACCTCATTGCGCCTCTTTTTTTCTTTGCGTCATGTGCTGTTTGGGGAGGGTTTTTTGGAAGGGCCATCCTGCGTGACACTGCAGTGCCACTCCTAGATGGGCCCGGTGTTTGTGTCGGCCACTAGGGTCGCTAATCTTACTCACACAGCTACCTCATTGCGCCTCTTTTTTTCTTTGCGTCATGTGCTGTTTGGGGAGGGTTTTTTGGAAGGGACATCCTGCGTGACACTGCAGTGCCACTCCTAGATGGGCCCGGTGTTTGTGTCGGCCACTAGGGTCGCTTATCTTACTCACACAGCGACCTCGGTGCAAATTTTAGGACTAAAAATAATATTGTGAGGTGTGAGGTATTCAGAATAGACTGAAAATGAGTGTAAATTATGGTTTTTGAGGTTAATAATACTTTGGGATCAAAATGACCCCCAAATTCTATGATTTAAGCTGTTTTTTAGTGTTTTTGGAAAAAAACACCCGAATCCAAAACACACCCGAATCCGACAAAAATAATTCGGTGAGGTTTTGCCAAAACGCGTTCGAACCCAAAACACGGCCGCGGAACCGAACCCAAAACCAAAACACAAAACCCGAAAAATTTCAGGCGCTCATCTCTAGTCAAGACAGGATGGCACTTCAAAAAAATTGTCCCCAAACAGCACATGATGCAAAGAAAAAAAGAGGCGCACCACAGGTATAGAATGTAGATGGATAGTATACTTAATGACGACACAGAGGTAGGTACAGCAGTGGCCTTCCGTACCGTACTGCTATATATAGTATACTGGTGGTCACTGTGTCAGCAAACTGCAAAACTAAAATGCACCACAGGTATAGAATGTAGATGGATAGTATACTTAATGAATGACGACACAGAGGTAGGTACAGCAGTGGCCTTCCGTACTGCTACATATAGTATACTGGTGGTCACTGTGTCAGCAAACTGCAAAACTAAAATGCACCACAGGTATAGAATGTAGATGGATAGTATACCTAATGAATGACGACACAGAGGTAGGTACAGCAGTGGCCTTCTGTACCGTACTGCTATATATAGTATACTGGTGGTCACTGTGTCAGCAAACTGCAAAACTAAAATGCACCACAGGTATAGAATGTAGATGGATAGTATACTTAATGAATGACGACACAGAGGAAGGTACTGCAGTGGCCTACCGTACTGCTATATATAGTATACTGGTGGTCACTGTGTCAGCAAACTGCAAAACTAAAATGCACCACAGGTATAGAATGTAGATGGATAGTATACTTAATGAATGACGACACAGAGGTAGGTACAGCAGTGGCCTACCGTACTGCTATATATAGTATACTGGTGGTCACTGTGTCAGCAAAACTCTGCACTGTACTCCTCCTATATAATATTAATTATACTGGTGGTCCCCAGTCCCCACAATAAAGCAGCACACTGAGCACAGATATGGAGTGTTTTTCAGGCAGACAACGTATACTGGTGGTCACTGTCAGCAAAACTCTGCACTGTACTCCTGCTATATAATACAGCTGCTCCCCAGTCCCCACAATTAAGCAATGTGAGCACAGATATATTATGCAGCACACTGAGCACAGATATGGTATGGAGCGTTTTTTTCAGGCAGAGAACGGATAAAACTGGTGGTCACTTATCAGCAAAACTCTGCACTGTACTCCTCCTAACAGCTGCTCCCCAGTCTTCCCCACAATTAAGCAATAAAGCAATCAAGTTCAACAATAAACGGAGAGGACGCCAGCCACGTCCTCTCCCTATCATCTCCACGCACGAGTGAAAATGCACGAGTGAAAATGGCAGCGACACGCGGCTGCTTATATAGAATCCGAATCTCGTGAGAATCCGACAGCGGGATGATGACGTTCGGGCGCGCTCGGGTTAGCCGAGCAAGGCGGGAAGGTTCGAACCTGCCTCCGACCCGTGTAAAATGGGTGAAGTTTGGGGGGGTTCGGTTTCCGAGAAACCGAACCCGCTCATCACTATTCATAACATCACATATCTTCTCTTTCTTTAGTCTTCTAGAGGCTGCTGCTGGTGCTGCTCTTTAGCTGAGGGTGGGGAGGAGAGCGCAGCGTGTGCCTCTCCTAGCCCTCAATCTCCGGCGGCCGCGGCGGTGTACAGCTTCAACTAGGCGCCGGTCCGCAAGCCAATCAAAGCTCGCGGTCTGGCAGCCAATCAGCCTCAGCTGCCGGTCCACAAGCTCTGGTTGGCTCACGGGCCGGCGCCGGTTAGCAGGGTGGGGGAGGGGGGTCGCCGGGCTTTGCATGTAGTGCACGACGGACACTGCAGTGCTGAAGCTGTAGGGACGGCTCCAGGCTCCAATATGGCGGCCAGAACTAGCGGCGTCCATAAAGTGCGGAGCCCTGTTCGGTCGCTCTATTGGAACATGCCTGGAGCCGGCCCTGCTTCGGTGCCCTCTGGAAGTGTGGTAGTACAAATGTAGAAAGGCAGTGGCACTCAGATAACTTTTTCATTATTCAAATTGTATTAAAACATTACAAAATATTACAAAAGTATTCCAACGTTTCAGGGCTCAAGCGCCACAAAAAGCTGCTTGAGCCCCGAAACATCAGCATTAATACAAATGAATAAAATTTGAATATTGAAAACAGTTCTGAGTACTGCTGTCTGTCTATATTTATACCGTGTGTATATATATCTATATATATATATATCTATATATATATATATATATCTATATATATACGAATATGTGTGTGTATAATATACAGACGGAAACCTCCCCATAAAAATCCTGCGTCTGCCACTGAGGAGGAGGCAGGGGTGGCCATGTTATGGTCGACAGTCATTAGGTCGACCACTATTGGTCGACATTGACATGGTCGACATGGACACATGGTCGACACATGAAAATGGTCGACACATGAAAAGGTCGACACATGAAAAGGTCGACATGGGTTTTTTAACTTTTTTTTCTTTTGGGGAACTTTTCCATACTTTACGATCCACGTGGACTACAATTGGAATGGTAATCTGTGCCGAGCGAAGCGGTAGCGGAGCGAAGGCACCATGCCCGAAGCATGGCGAGCCATGCGAGGGGACGTGGTGCACTAATTGGGGTTCCCAGTCACATTACGCAAAAAACGACACAAAAAAACCTCATGTCGACCTTTTCATGTGTCGACCTTTCATGTGTCGACCATTTTCATGTGTCGATCATGTGTCCATGTCGACCATGTCAATGTCGACCAATAGTGGTCGACCTTATGACTGTCGACCATAACATGGTCGACCATTCATACCGGAACCCAGATCAAGTGGGGGCACGTCTTCGTCTTCTCAGCCACGTCTGGGTTCAATCACAGCTGGATCCCTGGGCAATAGAGATTGTTTCCCAGGGATACAGACTGGAATTCGAAGACATGCCCCCTCGCCGGTTTTTCAAATCGGCTCTGCCAGCTTCCCCGTCAGAGAGGGAGCTAGTGTTGGCGGCAATTCACAAATTGTACATTCAACAGGTGATAATCAAGGTTCCTCATCTCCAGCAAGGAGAGGGTTATTATTCATCCCTGTTTGTGGTACCGAAACAGGATGGTTCGGTCAGGCCTATTCTAAATCTAAAATCCCTGAACCTGTACTTGAAGAGGTTCAAGTTCAAGATGGAATCGCTCAGAATGGTCATCGCCAGCCTGGAGGGAGGGGATTGGATAGTGTCCCTGGACATAAAGGATGCGTACCTTCATGTTCCGATTTTCCCCCCTCACCAGGCGTTTCTGAGATTTGCAGTACAGGATTGTCACTACCAATTTCAGACGTTGCCGTTTGGTCTTTCCACGGCCCTGAGAATTTTCACCAAGGTAATGGCGGAAATGATGCTGCTCCTGCGCAAGCAGGGAGTCACAATTATCCCGTACTTGGACGATCTCCTTATAAAGGCGAGATCTCGGGAGAAGTTGCTGGACAGCGTGTCTCTGTCCGTGAAGACGTTGCAGAGGCACGGTTGGATTCTCAATTTACCGAAATCCCAGCTAGTACCTGCAACGCATCTGACCTTTTTGGGCCTGATTCTAGACAGAGACCAAAAAAGAGTTTTTCTTCCGGTGGAGAAGGCTCAGGAGCTCATAGCCCTGGTCAGGATCCTTTTAAAGCCAAAAAAGGTTTCTGTGCATCATTGCACAAAAGTTCTGGGGAAGATGGTGGCTTCATACGAGGCCATCCCCTTCGGCAGGTTCCATGCGAGGACCTTCCAATGGGACCTATTGGACAAATGGTCCGGGTCCCATCTACATTTGCAGAAACGGATCACCCTGTCTCCCAGGGCCAGGGTATCTCTCCTGTGGTGGCTGCACAGTGCTCACCTCCTAGAGGGTCGCAGGTTCGGCATTCAGGACTGGATCCTGGTGACCACGGACGCGAGCCTCTGAGGTTGGGGAGCTGTCGCACTGGGAAGAAATTTCCAAGGTCTCTGATCAAGCCTAGAGACTTGTCTCCACATCAATGTCCTGGAGTTAAGGGCCATTTACAACGCCAGGCGGAGGAATGGCTTCAGAACAAACCGGTTCTGATTCAGTCGGACAATGTCACGGCAGTGGCTCATGTAAACCGCCAGGGCGGCACAAGGAGCAGAGTGGCCATGGCAGAGGCGTCCAGGATTCTGCGCTGGGCGGAAGGCCATGTAAGCGCGCTATCAGCAGTGTTCATCCCGGGGGTGGACAACTGGGAGGCGGACTTCCTCAGCAGGCACGACCTGCATCCGGGAGAGTGGGGACTTCATCAAGAAGTCTTCACACAGATCGTGGATCGGTGGGAACTGCCTCAAATAGACATGATGGCGTCCCGTCTCAACAAAAAGCTAAAGAGGTATTGCGCCAGGTCAAGAGACCCTCAGGCGGTAGCGGTAGACGCTCTGGTGACACCATGGGTGTTCAGATCGGTCTATGTGTTTCCTCCTCTGCCTCTCATACCCAAGGTGTTGAGATTAATAAGACTAAGAAGGGTCAGAGCAATTCTCATTGTTCCAGATTGGCCAAAGAGGACTTGGTATCCGGATCTGCAAGAGTTGCTCACAGAAGATCCGTGGCCTCTTCCTCTAAGGCAGGACCTGCTGCAGCAGGGGCCCTGTCTGTTCCAAGACTTTCCGCGGCTGCGTTTGACGGCATGGCGGTTGAACGCCGGATCCTAGCGGAAAAAGGGATTCCGGAGGAGGTCATTCCTACCCTGATCAAGGCTAGGAAGGATGTGACATAGAAACATTATCACCGTATATGGCGGAAATATGTTTCTTGGTGTGAGGCCAGAGCTGCTCCTACGGAGGAGTTCCATTTGGGACGTTTGCTTCACTTCCTTCAAACGGGAGTGAATTTGGGCCTAAAATTAGGGTCCATAAAGGTCCAAATTTCGGCCTTATCCATTTTCTTTCAAAGAGAATTGGCTTCTCTTCCTGAGGTACAGACTTTTGTGAAGGGCGTGCTGCATATTCAGCCTCCCTTTGTGCCTCCGGTGGCGCCTTGGGATCTTAACGTGGTATTAAGTTTCCTCAAGTCACCTTGGTTTGAACCACTCAAAACAGTGGAGTTAAAATACCTCACTTGGAAAGTGGTCATGTTGTTAGCCTTAGCTTCTGCAAGGCGTGTTTCAGAATTAGTGGCTTTATCATATAAAAGCCCATACCTAATTTTTCACGTGGATAGGGCAGAGTTGAGGACTCGGCTTCAATTTCTGCCCAAGGTGGTCTCATCTTTTCATATGAACCAACCTATTGTCGTGCCTGTGGCTACTCAGGACTTGGAGGACTCTGAGTCCCTGGATGTGGTCAGGGCTTTGGAGATTTATGTGACCTGAACAGCTAGGATCAGGAAGACGGAAGCTCTGTTTGTTCTGTATGCGGCCAACAAGGTTGGCGCTCCTGCTTCAAAGCAGACTATTGCTCGCTGGATCTGTAACACGATTCAGCAGGCGCATTCTACGGCAGGATTGCCATTACCTAAATCGGTTAAGGCCCATTCCACTAGGAAGGTGGGCTCTTCTTGGGCGGCTGCCTGAGGTGTCTCGGCATTACAGCTTTGCCGAGCGGCTACTTGGTCAGGTTCCAACACTTTTGCGAAGTTCTATAAGTTTGATATCCTGGCTGAGGAGGACCTTGTGTTTGCTCAATCGG
The DNA here is from genome assembly GCF_028390025.1 of Pseudophryne corroboree. NCBI lineage: Eukaryota > Metazoa > Chordata > Amphibia > Anura > Myobatrachidae > Pseudophryne > Pseudophryne corroboree. The sequence goes on from NC_086449.1 coordinate 730,943,840, forward strand.
TGCTGCAGAGTCATCCGCACTCTCCCGCCCGTTTGGGAGCTTTGGTATAATCCCTATGGTCCTTACGGAGTCCCCAGCATCCACTAGGACGTTAGAGAAAATAAGATTTTACTTACCGGTAAATCTATTTCTCGTAGTCCGTAGTGGATGCTGGGCGCCCGTCCCAAGTGCAGACTTCTTCTGCAAGACTTGTATATAGTTATTGCTTCAATAAGGGTTATATTATAGTTGGTCGGTCTTGAACCGAGGCTATGTTAATTGTTCATACTGTTAACTGGGTAGTTTATCACAAGTTATACGTGTGATTGGTGTGGCTGGTATGAATCTCGCCCTTAGATTACAAAAATCCTTCCTCGTACTGTTCATATCCTCTGGGCACAGTTTCTCTAACTGAGGTCTAGAGGAGGGACATAAAGGGAGGAGCCAGTGCACACCCAGAATCCAAAGCTTTCTTAATGTGCCCTATCTCCTGCAGAGCCCGTCTATTCCCCATGGTCCTTACGGAGTCCCCAGCATCCACTACGGACTACGAGAAATAGATTTACCGGTAAGTAAAATCTTATTTTTATCACTGCTTAGTACATGTCCTCCTTGGTTCCTGTCAGGTCCTACTTCTTTTTTGCTAGGGTCTGTCCCATCACTCCTCCAGATTGTTTGGAGAGGTGGTGTGCACAGTAGCTCCCCCTGCGCAATGCATATAAGAGGCTGGACAGACCTTAACAGATCACTATTTAGGCTTCAGGGAAAGGGCACAGGTGTTATTTTTATCTTTTGCATACATTTTTGAAGGAGGCAGCCAGAAGGTCAGCAAGTATGTCCCACCTGCAGAGCTATTAGCTGATCAGTGTGCACCCTGTACGCACTGAGTTAATTTTAGCTCAATGTGTGTGTGCTACAGGTTGAGTATCCCTTATCCAAAATGCTTGGGACCAGAAGTATTTTGGATATCGGATTTTTCCGTATTTTGGAATAATTGCATACCATAATGAGATATCATGGTGATGGGACCTAAGTCTAAGCACAGAATGCATTTATGTTTCATATACACCTTATACACACAGCCTGAAGGTCATTTTAGCCAATATTTCTCTTACGTCCTAGAGGATGCTGGGGACTCCGTAAGGACCATGGGGTATAGACGGGCTCCGCAGGAGATAGGGCACCTAAAAAGAACTTTGACTATGGGTGTGCACTGGCTCCTCCCTCTATGCCCCTCCTCCAGACCTCAGTTAGATCTTGTGCCAGGAGGAGAATGGGTGCACTGCAGAGAGCTCTCCAGAGTTTTCTGTGGAAAAATAATTTTGTTAGGTTTTTTATTTTCAGGGAGTCCTGTTGGCAACAGGCTCCCTGCATCGTGGGACCGAGGAGAGAGAAGCAGAGCTGGCTTGTAAAGTTGGGCACTGCTTCTAGGCTACTGGACACCATTAGCTCCAGAGGGAGTCGGAACACAGGTCTCACCTGGGGTTCGTCCCGGAGCCGCGCCGCCACCGTCCTCCTCACAGATGCCGAAGATAGAAGCCGGGTGAGTATTGAGGAAAAGACTTCAGGCGGCAGAAGACATCAGATCTTCATGAGGTAAGCGCGCAGCGGTAAGCTGCGCGCCATTGCTCCCAGTCACACACACAAAGCAGGCACTGAAGGGTGCAGGGCGCATGGGGGGGCGCCCTGGGCAGCAATAAACCTCGATTTGGCCATAAATAAGGTGGATTAGGCTGGGGGACAGTAAATCCGCGGACCCCCGCCATTTTATTAATATATGATGAAGGGACCGAAGCCCGCCGTCAGGTGGGCGGGGCTTGATCCTCAGCACTAACCAGCACCATTTTCTCCACAGAGGCTGCATGAGAAAACGTTGGCTCCCTGTTCTCTCCCCTGCTGAGCTTCACAGGTTGGAAAAAGGAGGAGGGGGGCACTTTGGCGACGCAGTGAGTGGAGATTACGATTATAAACATATAAAAGCGCTATCTGGTTGTATATTCCAGTGTTTTTAAGCGCTGGGTGTGTGCTGGCATACTCTATCTCTCTGTCTCTCCTAAGGGCCTGGTTGGGGTTTTGTCCCCTTATAGGTAAATCCCTGTGTGTGTGGGGTGTCGGTACGTGTGTGTCGACATGTCTGAGGCGGAAGGCTTCTCCAAGGAGGAGGTGGAGCAAATGAGTGGTGTGTCCCCGTCGGTTGTGCCGACTCCTGATTGGATGGACATGTGGCATACGTTGCATGCAAGTGTGGCATCTTTACATAAAAGGCTTGATAAAGCTGGTTTAGGGGGAACATCAGGCGGTCAATCCTCAGATTGGACCGACTCACAGGGCCCGTCGGGGTCTCAAAAGCGTCCCTTAACACAAGACACTACTACCGACACAGGTTCTGATTCCAGTGTCAACTATGACGAAGTAAAATTGCACCCTAGGATGACTAAAACTATTCAGTGTATGATTGTGGCAATAAGGGATGTGTTGCATATTGTAGATGAACCCTCAGTCCCCGACACAAGGGTACACATGTTTAAGGAAAAGAAACAGATTATTAATTTTCCCACATCTCATGAATTAAATGAGTTCTTTGGAAAAGCTTGGGAGACTCCGGATAAGAGACTGCAGATCCCCAAAAGAATTTTTATGGCATACCCTTTCCCTAAGCAGGACAGGGAGATTTGGGAATTACCCCCCACTGTGGACAAGGCCCTGACGCACTTATCCAAGAAAGTGGCGCTACCGTCTCCTGACACAGCGGCCCTTAAAGACCCAGCAGATCGCAGGCAAGAAATTACCTCAAAGGGTATTTATTCTCATACGGGTGCTGTGCTAAGACCGACGATTGCGTCGGCATGGGTGTGTAGCGCAATTGCAGCTTGGACAGATGAGCTGACAGATCAATTTGATACTATGGATAAGGATACTATATTCCTAACTCTAGCCCATATAAAAGACGCATATGAGGGATGCTCAAAGGGACATTGGATTGCTAGCTTCTAGGGCCAATGCCATGGCTATCTCAGCGAGAAGATCCTTATGGACTCACCAATGGACGGGTGATGCGGATTCCAAGAAACATATGGAAGTACTACCCTATAAGGGTATTGTTTGGGGATGGGCTGACGGACCTGGTTTCCACAGCTACAGCAGGTAAATCAAATTTTTTACCATATATTCCCCAACAGCAAAAGAAAGTAACACCCTATCAGATGCAGTCCTTTCGGTCGCACAAGTCCAAAAGAGGTCGGGGATCCTCTTTCCTCGCCAGAGGTAAGGGCAGAGGCAAGAGAGCACCTGCTGCGGCAGGTGCCCAGGAACAAAAGTCCTCCCCGGCTGCTCCAAAACCCACAGCATGACGCTGGGGCTCCCCTGAGGGAGTCCGCACCGGTGGGGGCACGTCTTCGACTTTTCAGTCAGGCCTGGGTCAGTTCGGACCTGAATCCCTGGGTGTTGGAAATAGTTTCCCAGGGTTACAAACTGGAATTCGAGGAGGTGCCCCCGCGCCGATTTTTCAAATCGGCCCTACCAGCTTCCACATCGGAAAGGGATGTAGTGTTAGCTGCAATTCAAACGCTGTGTATACAGCAAGTGATAATCAAGGTTCCCCTGCACCAGCAGGGAAGAGGTTACTACTCAACCCTATTTGTGGTCCCGAAACCGGACGGTTCGGTCAGACCGATTTTGAATCTGAAATCCCTAAACCTGTGCATGAAAAGATTCAAATTCAAAATGGAATCACTCAGAGCGATAATAGCCAACATGGAGGAGGGGGAGTTTATGGTGTCTCTGGACATAAAGGATGCGTACCTTCATGTCCCCATATATGCTCCCCATCAGGAATACCTGAGATTCGCTGTACAGGATTGTCATTACCAATTTCAGACGTTGCCGTTTGGACTTTCCACGGCCCCGAGGATTTTCACCAAGATAATGGCGGAAATGATGGTGGTCCTGCGCAAGCATGGTGTCACAATTATCCCATACTTGGACGATCTCCTGATAAAAGCGAGATCAAGAGAGAAATTGCTGAGCAGTGTGGTGCTCTCTCTGAGAGTGCTCCAGCAACACGGTTGGATTCTAAATCTACCAAAGTCACAGTTGATTCCGACAACTCGACTGCCGTTCCTAGGTATGATACTAGATACGGAACAAATGAAGGTCTTCCTCCCAATAGAGAAAGCCCAAGACATCCAGAACATGGTCAGAGAACTGCTAAAACCGAAAAGGGTGTCAGTTCACCAATGCACTCGAGTTCTGGGGAAAATGGTGGCGGCCTACGAGGCCATTCCCTTCGGAAGGTTCCATGCAAGGACTTTTCAATGGGACCTTCTGGACAAGTGGTCCGGGTCCCATCTGCACTTACATCGGAAAATAACTCTGTCCCCAGGAACCAGAGTGTCCCTCCTGTGGTGGTTGCAAAGTGCTCACCTGCTGGAGGGTCGCAGGTTCGGGATTCAGGACTGGATCCTGGTTACCACGGACGCGAGCCTCCGAGGATGGGGAGCGGTCACACAGGGAAGGACTTTTCAGGGTCTTTGGTCAGACCAGGAGTCCTGTCTACACATCAATGTGTTGGAACTCAGGGCCATTTACAACGGCCTTCGACAAGCGGAGACAATGTCACAGCAGTGACTCATGTGAACCGCCAAGGCGGGACAAGAAGCAGAGTCGCGATGGCGGAAGCCACAAGGATCCTTCGCTGGGCGGAAAATCATGTAAGCGCTCTGTCGGCTGTCTTCATTCCGGGAGTGGACAACTGGGAAGCAGACTTCCTAAGCAGACACGATCTCCATCCAGGAGAGTGGGGACTTCATCAAGAAGTCTTTGCAGACGTAACACGTCTTTGGGGAACTCCTCAAATAGACATGATGGCGTCACGCCTCAACAAAAAACTTCGGAGGTATTGTGCCAGGTCTCGGGACCCACAGGCAGTAGCAGTAGACGCACTGGTAACACCGTGGGTGTTCGACTCGGTCTACGTGTTCCCTCCTCTTCCTCTCATCACGAAAGTGTTGAGGATCATAAGACGAAGAAGAGTACAGACGATACTCGTTGTCCCAGACTGGCCTCGAAGGGCTTGGTACTCGGATCTACAAGAGATGCTCACAGGAGACCCCTTGCCTCTTCCTCTGAGGGAAGACCTGTTGCAGCAGGGGCCCTGTGTATTTCAAGACTTACCGCGGTTACGTTTGACGGCATGGCGGTTGAACGCCGAATCCTAGCAAAAAAGGGGATTCCGGAAGAGGTCATCCCTACTTTAATAAAGGCTAGGAAGGAGGTAACGATAAAACATTATCACTGTATCTGGCGAAAATATGTGTCTTGATGTGAGACCAAGAATGCACCTACAGAAGATTTTCATTTGGGTCGTCTTCTCCACTTCCTACAGACAGGAGTGGATATGGGTCTGAAATTAGGCTCGGTTAAGGTACAGATTTCGGCCCTCTCGATTTTCTTTCAGAAGGAATTGGCTTCTCTTCCAGAAGTCCAGATGTTTGTAAAGGGAGTGCTGCACATCCAGCCCCCTTTTGTGCCTCCAGTGGCACCATGGGACTTGAACGTGGTGTTGCAGTTCCTAAAATCACACTGGTTTGAACCGCTTAACAAGGTTGAGTTTAAATTTCTTACCTGGAAGGTGGTAATGTTGTTGGCCTTAGCATCAGCGAGGCGAGTGTCAGAATTGGCGGCTCTATCATACAAGAGCCCCTACTTGATTTTTCATGTGGATCGAGCTGAATTGAGGACACGTCCGCAATTTTTGCCTAAAGTGGTTTCGTCGTTCCATATGAATCAACCTATTGTGGTGCCTGTGGCTACTGGTGATCTGGAGGATTCCAGATTCCTGGACGTGGTCAGGGCCTTAAAAATTTATGTAGCCAGGACGGCTAAAATTAGGAAAACAGAGGCTCTGTTTGTCCTGTATGCGGCCAATAAGATTGGCGCTCCTTCTTCGAAGCAGACTATTGCTCGCTGGATCTGTAATACGATTCAGCAGGCTCACTCTACGGCTGGATTGCCGGTACCAAATTCGGTTAAGGCCCATTCCACTAGGAAGGTGGGCTCTTCTTGGGCGGCTGCCCGAGGCGTCTCGGCTTTACAACTTTGCCGAGCGGCGACGTGGTCGGGATCAAACACTTTTGTTAAATTCTACAAGTTTGATACCCTGGCTGATGAGGACCTAGCGTTTGCTCAGTCGGTGCTGCAGAGTCATCCACACTCTCCCGCCCGATTGGATGCTTTGGTATAAACCCCATGGTCCTTACGGAGTCCCCAGCATCCTCTAGGACGTAAGAGAAAATAAGATTTTAAACCTACCGGTAAATCTATTTCTCCTAGTCCGTAGAGGATGCTGGGCGCCCGTCCCAGTGCGGAAACTCTGCAAGACTTGTACATAGTTGTTGCTTACATAAGGGTTATGTTACAGTTGACATCGGTCTTGGACCGTTACTGTTGTTTTTGTTCATACTGTTAACTGGTTATGTCTGTTCCAGGTTACATGGTATGATTGGTGTGGGCTGGTATGAATCTTGCCCTTGGATTGCTAAATCCTGCCTTGTATTGTCCATCTCCTCTGGGCACAGTTCTCTAACTGAGGTCTGGAGGAGGGGCATAGAGGGAGGAGCCAGTACACACCCATAGTCAAAGTTCTTTTTAGGTGCCCTATCTCCTGCGGAGCCCGTCTATACCCCATGGTCCTTACGGAGTCCCCAGCATCCTCTACGGACTAGGAGAAATAGATTACCCGGTAGGTTTAAAATCTTATTTTTTAATAACTTTGTGCATTAAACAAAGTGTGTGTACATTCACACAATTCATTTGTTTCATATACACCTTATACACACAGCCTGAAGGTCATTTAATACAATATTTTTAATAACTTTGTGTATTATACAAAGTTTGTGTACATTGAGCCAGTAGAAAACAAAGGTGTCACTATCTCACTTGATAGGGTATGTTAACCTATTCAGGTCTAGTCTATAAACTCTCTGCAGTCATCAGTCAGAATTCTGTTTCCCTTAGCAACCGGTTGGAGATCAGTGAATGAAAAGGTGACACAGGATCATTGTGTAACCTAAGCAGTTCATAGTTGATCTGTCTTAGGGGCCATATAAGGTTTATTTTATAGCAAGAGAACAAAGGATTCATGTGTGCCAATATATTTAGCCAATCAGAATACACCATGTATGTCTCAAAAACAGTAATACATCAATTGTCATACAAGATTATAATTAACAATTAGAACATTCTAGAAAAATGGTTAGTGCTTCGTTTATCAGTTTTTCAGACATAAACTTCTTTCCAATTAGCCTTGAAAACATCTGGCGTTGCCTTGTCCTTGAACACGTCATGCTTTAGAACAAGATATTCGAGGTATAAAGTCTGAATATATCTGTCCAATATTTTTAAGGAAACACGTACACATTTTGTGATTAACAGTAAATATCTTAATCAATGCAAAAAAGCGTGAATCAATATATTTGCTATACTGCGGAAGCTCCTACACCATCATTTCCCCTCTTTTTGATTCCACTTTTTCTCCCTATTCTACCTACACTAGGCTACCTAGGCCTGAACTATTCCCTTTCAGTAAACCAGTCCCCTGGATTTATAGTCCAAACCTTGGGGATTACCCCTAACAACAACCAAAGGATAAGCAACTTCATTCTTCTGGCTGGAGAGTCACTGTCAACTTCTTCGAGTGGGATGCATGTAATCAGGTATCACGACCTTTCACCTTAATTTAAGGTAGACATGGTTAGCAGCACTTGATATGGACCATCATATCTTGGTTCAAAGGTCTTTCTCACATGTCTCTTTAAAAAGACCCAATCTCCTGGATTTAGCTTATGCGTAGCTGATCCTTCTGGGTCTGGAATGGAAGAAAACACTCGGCAATGGAGGTTAGTCAATGTTTTACAGACCTCCTGTACATAACCTGTAAAAATCACCATGATTATGTTGTAACTGTTGTGGATAATAACAACCTGTTCTTAGAGCTGACCCAAACAATATTTCATATGGAATCAGTTTACTAGGTCTCATGGGTGTGGTCCTAATATTAAACAAGACTATAGGTAGGCATTCTGGCCAAGTTCTTTTGGTTTCTGTCATTTTCTGTAGTTTTAGCTTAAGGTCAAAGTTCAGATGTCCCCCCTCCCACTCGCCTGGGGGCGGTAAGGCACATGGAAGGCCTGCTGTACCCCCAAATCTTTCATTATATGCTGCATGACTTCTCCTGTGAAATGTGTACCTCTATCTGATTCTATAACCTCAGGTATCCCAAATCTACATACTACTTCTGCTATCAGTTTCTTTGCAGTGGTTTTTGCTATGGCTTTGCTTACTGGCCAGGCTTTGGCCCAGCGACTAAACATGTCCGTTGCTACTAGTACATATTCATATGGACCGCTTCGTGGCCACTGTATATAGTCAATTTGTAGTCTTTCAAATGGGTAAGAGGCTTTGGGTATAGTTCCTAGAGGTGTCTTGGTTCTTTGTCCTGGATTGCTGATTCCACAGATCCAGCATCCTGCTACAAAGTTTGTTGCAGCTTTATTGAAGCCAGGAGCCATGGCTTCCTTTGAATGATGTACTTGTCCATGAGCTACTTGTAACATAGGTGGAAATAGAGCTGCTGGTAGACAGTACTTTAATTCTCTTGACTTCCAAAGTCCATGTTCATCTTCTTCTGCCCCCAATCGTGTCCATTTTTCTTTTTCTCCTTGCTGCGCTTGTTGTTGAATTTTGATTGTAAGGCAATTCTCTTGGCTTCGGCATCTGAAAATGCATTTCCTTTAACTTCCATGGTTTGGTTCTTAGTATGTGCTTGTACCTTGATTATTCCAATTCTTTTAGGTAGTTCCAATGCTCTGAAGAGTTCCTTAATCAAACTGGCATGTTTGATGGGTTTTCCATTTGCACCTTTGAAGTCCCTACTTTTCCAAATAACAGCGTAATCCTGGGACTAGATGTTAGCTGTCATGTTTTCAGCATGTATGCAGGCTCTGGTCATTGCTATGAGTTCTGCTTCTTGTGCTGTCATTCTTGGTAGCAATGGTCCAGAGTCTATGACTTAAGTTTCAGTTGTTACTGCATATCCTGTCCTTGGGGATCCATTATCATAATATCTTGATCCATCGACGAACAGGTTCATGTCTGGATTGTCCAGTGGTGTATCTTGGACATTAGGAAGAGGTAAAGTCTCTAATTCCATGAGGGCTAGGCAATCACTTCATATTTGGTAAGTCTGGCTGCAGAAAGATGCTTGCTATTTTCTTGACTTAGTATTTCTGTTACAGCGTGCGGTACTTGTATACACAGTGGATGATCAAGCACAATGATGTCTGTCACCTTTTCCTTCATTATTGCTGCTGCTGCCACTGCTCGGACACAGGATGGTGCTCCTCTGATAATCGGATCCAGCTGGGCTGAATAGTATGCCACTGGTCTTTGTTTTGGTCCGTATTTCTGGGTGAGCACCCCTAAAGAATGCCCTCTGTTTTCATGGCAGAATAGGTTAAAAGGCTTTTTGTAATCAGGCAATCCCAATGCTGGGGCTGTTATTATGGCTTGCTTTAGTTTTCTTACTGCTTCTTCAATGGTGTCCCTGTTTTCTGCTGACGCCTCCTTTTTTGTTAATTCATATAGGGGTTGCATCAGTAATGAGGCTGAGGGTATCCATTTTCTGCAATAACCAATAAGGCCCAGAAAAGCTCTGATTTCCTTTAATGTTCTTGGGGTTTTTGCTTGAGTTATTGCCTTTGTTCTTTCATCAGTATGGTGCCTTGTTCCTTGAGATATGCAGTGTCCTAAGAAGACAACTTTTTTCTGTACTAGCTGAAGCTTGTCTTTTGACACTCTGCAATCTTCTTCTGCCAAAAAGATGAGTAGTGATGCTGTTTCCTTTTTGCACTTCTCTTCTGTCTGTGCAGCAATAAGCAGATCATCGACATATTGAACTAACTGGGTGTCTGTAAAGTGCGGTCTCCATTTCTGCAGGATTAATGCCATTGCCTCTGAGAAATCTGATGGACTGGTTGCTCCCCCTTGGGGTAATCGTGTCCAACAATATTGTTTACCTTCGTGAGTGAATGTTAGAAACTTCTGGCTTTCCCATTCATCAGTAGATAATCTGTTTTTCCCTCCTTTTGAATCTTGAGATTCAACACCTTTATTGATTAATGTTGGAAAAGGGTTGCTGCGTTGAGGGTAATACATCTTCTGATGGTTACTTGTCGCACTTTGGCAGTGCTACTTCATACATGGTCAGCCTTGCCACTGACAGGTGTTTGGTTCTTGCTTGTTGAAGCTTCTCTGTACCTGCATGTGGACCCTGGATGATAAGTTCATGATTCAGCACTATGCCTGTGCTCTTGTCTTCTTCTAGGACTTCTGATTCATCACTGTGTCTGTGCTCTTATACTCTTCTAGGACTGTTGCTGCTATCACTGCTCTGATGCCGGTAGGTGCTCTTTGATTACCGCTGTCAAGCTTGCTTGAGTTGTAGGCCACTGGTCTTCACCTCAGTCCATGATTTTGCATAAGGACTTCTATGTATGGCCTCCTTCTTTAATAGTCAGGTAGTTCTAGGGCTTGAGATGAGGCAACTGCTGTTTCCAACTGTTCAATAGCCTAATTCATCTGTTGCTGTATGTAGGATGCGGACCCTCCTCCCTTTAAGTGTTGTCATACAATGCTTGCATGTAGACTGGTGCTAGAGGTATCCATGTTCTGTAGTGTCCTACTAGGCCCAGGAATGATCATCTGACTTGCTTGACACTAGTTGGCATCTTAGCTTGCAGTCTGAATCTTTTCCTTCTCACTTTTGTTAGATGTCGGGTACCTTGGGTGTCCTAGGAAGATTAACTCTTGCTTGACTAGCTGCAATTTCTCCTTCTGAGGCTTTGCAGTCTTGTTCTTCCAGAAACTTCACTAAGGACACTGCCCCTTCTTGGTACTTCTTTTAGTGGTGGTGGCAATCAACAGTTCATTCACATCCTGTATTTAGCTGTGTGTTTTGTGGATAAATCACTTGGTGATATAGCCCCTCCACAAAGCTATCCTGGTCCAGTAGTATTGCTTCCTTTCTTCTACAACTGGTACTGCGGGAATGAGCCAATACTGAACTTCTGTTTTAACTTGCTTCTAAATGGCTTTTTGTTCTTTCCTTTGATAAGTTGCTGGAAAGTTAAACTTCTGCTGGTGTGTACTGTATTCTCCTTGGATAAGTTTTAGTACATTGTGCTTCAGCAAAGTCACTGGACATGTACTCCGAGGTCAAGAACTGGGCTGGTATTGGTGACTGTATTTCTTTCATCTCCTGTCCTTTTAAGAATTTCTGATATCATCAGTTCTTGTGGTATCTCCCTCTGCTGTCTTCTGCGTGTGCTGGCTCCAGTATTCATTAGGCACAAACGTATTTCTCCAGTGGGCAAGGTGACTGTAATCATACCTTCTGCTGTTTCTTCTGGAGACATTATGTTCACTGGGGAGTACCTGAAGAAGCTTGTACTTCATATTGGCAGAATAAGCATCATTCATTTGTCTTCTGGAACTTTTTCTGTCTTGTTCCTTATTATTTGCTTTAAACTCCGGAGCTTCTGTTGCTTTAAATCATGGCATTATCTCTGTAATCTTGCCATGTAGTACTGACCACTTGTCAGATGTCTTTCTTTGTCCTTCTTAAAGCAGACTTCCTTTAGTCTCCAAACTTTCATGCGGCCTTCATATTGTTTCTCAACTTTTCTTTTTCCAATCACCTCTCTTTATGATTCATTCATTATTCTTCATACTTTGTCCTTTCTTTACTTGCATATTCTTTCTCACTGCTGCTGGCATGTCATCTTCTTAGTCCAAGTCCACCCAGGCTGGTGTTTAACATAATGATGTTTATGCTGGGAGTTGTTGTTCCTCTTTGTCTTACTTTTCCTGTGAGAGATAGTCTTGTATAGCAGCTTGTATTTCAGGTTACATCTTTGCTTTCTTGCAGGGGTAGGGCTTAACCTCCCAATCCAGTCGCTGCAATGGCTTGATCTGTAAGTAAACGTAGAGGAATCTGGTTGTGCATAAAAACAGCTCTTGAAACCCTTGGGTCTCCTGTGGGTAAAGTCACTTTTATCGAACTGCCAGTGGTGACTGAGTACACTCTTGCCGACACAGGAGTTGCACACCTTCATATTCTATCATCTTGTGTGTCGTATAGTGACTTTATCATAGTAAGTTCTGATGGACTCAGTCTTTTCCTGTTTCAAGTCTGGGGCTGCTGGTGCTCTGAGTGTCTGTGCATGACACCATCTCTTAAGTCTTGTCATGTACATCTTTCCACTTTCAAACGTTGTTCTATTTTTCTCTGTCGGAACGTCCGTTATGGCTGGGCAATCATCTACTGCATCTGCTTTTAACATGGTGCTTACTGTTTGGGCAGTTGCTGGTCCTAGTATAGCCTCACACAACTGGTGGTAGTCGACCCATGCCGGTGTCCATATGGTTTGAATTCTTTCCATATAGGCATAAACTGCTATTGGGTTTTTTCTAGGATCTGGGGACTCTACAACTATATTTGCGAGGCCATTGCCATACCATGGTTTGTGGTGTTGGCTCTGTACGATGTATGGTTCGTTCGTCCTGGCTGCATTATCTGGGTTGCGTATTCTCTGTACTTGTGCTGGATACAGAGAAATAGGCAATGATGACCGTCTTTCAGTATTTCTAGTCGCATAGATAGATATCTTGGCATGGTGGTTCATGGTGTGAAATCCAGTTTCCACAATTTGGGCAATGTTCATATCCTTCTGGAACGCAAAACTGACATACCGGACACAATCTTTCTGGAAAATATGTCAGTTTATTCTGTACATTATGCACCTGGGCATGAAAAGCTGTAGAGGCTGTGTCTTGACCCCTTGCTTCTCCTCTTCACCTGATTTGCACCCTTTCGCCTATAGTTCCTGATTGTGGACAATTGTTTACTGGACTCATAGCTTGATTCCAGGTGTCCACCACTCGTTTAAACATGAGGGGAACTTTAGCTGCCCAGTTTCTTTGGTTTGATCTTGTTGGGGTTTCTTGTGATAAAGTATCAGGACACTGGGGCATACTCTGTGTGCATAGCTCAGGTAAATCATTCGGATTTTCAACCACAGATCCTTCCAAGATAGGGCTGATTATTCGTCACTCTTTTCCTGGCTCTTCTTTTTTTTTTTTTTTTTTCAATTTTACTGTTAGTGAGCTTGCAGATGATTTCATTCTGTTCATACTATGGGTACCTTGGTGTGCATGCATGTCTGGGTATAGGGGTGGGGTATAGTGTGCAGGTGCTGTTGCTGAAATTACAGGCAGTGAGTTTAACGCTGGTTGTGGTGCTATTGAGTACTCTGGTACAATGGGGAAATCATTTTCCTCATCTCTTCTTCTATTCTCTGCTCCTAATTCTTTTGCTACAGTGATCCAGATGGATGCTTGATCTCTACTATTATGCTTAATAATCCAACTCTTGTTACAGGAGGCAAATTTTTCCCATTTCTCTAAGTCTAGTGTCCCTTCTGACGGGAAGCCTGCTCTTTTGAAAATTTTACTTATTCCTTTCAGAGCTTTTCTTACCCTCCCTGTTACTAACAATATCCACGGGTTTGAACCCATCCTGATGTGGTATTTTAGTAACTCCTTATGAGGGACTTAAAATCTCCTTTTAAAGCTTTTCTTACCCTCCCTGTTACTAACAATATCCACGGGTTTGAACCCATCCTGATGTGGTATTTTAGTAACTCCTTATGAGGGACTTAAAATCTCCTTTTAAAGCTTTTCTTACCCTCCCTGTTACTAACAATATCCACGGGTTTGAACCCATCCTGATGTGGTATTTTAGTAACTCCTTATGAGGGACTTAAAATCTCCTTTTAAAGCTTTTCTTACCCTCCCTGTTACTAACAATATCCACGGGTTTGAACCCATCCTGATGTGGTATTTTAGCAACCCCTTATGAGGGAATTAAAATCTCCTTTTGAGACGCTGACTCTGAAGAATCTCTTCTATCCTTGTACCTAAAAAGCTCCTTAAATCCGTCTGTGGACAAATGACATGGGTTGTAGTGTTGTCCCTTCCTCCCTGTGTTGGTGGAAAATCTGTTAGTACTGCTCCCCAAGTGAGACCTGCATAATAGATTATTTCTTCTGGATCACTGAGATGCGTCCCTAATATTATTGTTAAGTCACTCCAAGGGTCTATCCCTCTGCCTATATAGACTCCTGCTTGTACCTTGTGTTCTTGGTAAACTCCCCACTATTCTTGGAATACGTTCACCTTGTGTCTCTTTCAGACAGTAGCTGTTCTTTATTACTGACCCAATTCTACCCCTTAACTGTCTTGCATAGGGACATACAATATATATACAGTACAATGTGTGCAGGAGAATCTAGTTACACTGGTTTCATTATTCAGCAGACACCCGACTCCCCCCCACCTTTTCAAAAGCATATTGGCAGAGTACATACAACAGTGCAAGGATACAAAAACAAGGATGACAGTAAATGCTATCTGTTATCTGTGTGCACGGCAGCTGTTTGAGGCTGCACGGGCAAATGGGTCTTAGACCTGGGATTATGTGGTTCCTGGGCCAATAGGTTATGATGTTAGATCAATCATTCTCAATGTAATGTTCCAACAATTCCCTTTTTAAAATGACAACCTTTTGTACAATAAAATTCATCATCATTTTCCACATAACCAAATGAGACTGCAGTGCTTGTAATTGCCAGCAATCTTGGTGCTACGGACCCTTTGTATTTTCTTAACACAACAACACAGGTACAAGATTTGCATACACCTCTTTGGTTATTTAACAATTCAAACTGGTTATCAGCATTAGAACATATCTTGGCCATACGCCACCTTTATAAAACGGCTCTATTTTCTTAATAAACATGTATTAGTACTTGCACAATTTAAAAGTTTTCTGCATACTTGATTAATTCCCCCTGTGCACTTGTGACAAATTATCTGAAATTATTTACCCACAATTCAACAATATAACATACATGTATGGTACCTTAAAAAATTTCTTCTGACTGACACTGGGTTCTTTAAGATATTCTCTGACCTTCCCGACTGGACTTCCCCAGATTTCAAGAAACGCTGAGTTCAAGTGAGCAGGTAGAAATCTACACATTAAATCTCACTTACCGGTTTTTGTTATCAGCGGTTCCTGAAAGATCAGAGGATTTATTGCCAGTGGAGGAGATGCTGGAATATGCCGGACGATGCTCCCAAAATGATAGGGTATGTTAACCTATTCAGGTCTAGTCTATAAACTCTCTGCAGTCATCAGTCAGAATTCTGTTTCCCTTAGCAACCGGTTGGAGATCAGTGAATGAAAAGGTGACACAGGATCATTGTGTAACCTAAGCAGTTCATAGTTGATCTGTCTTAGGGGCCATATAAGGTTTATTTTATAGCAAGAGAACAAAGGATTCATGTGTGCCAATATATTTAGCCAATCAGAATACACCATGTATGTCTCAAAAACAGTAATACATCAATTGTCATACAAGATTATAATTAACAATTAGAACATTCTAGAAAAATGGTTAGTGCTTCGTTTATCAGTTTTTCGGACATAAAATTTCTTTCCAATTAGCCTTGAAAACATCTGGCGTTGCCTTGTCCTTGAACACGTCATGCTTTAGAACAAGATATTCGAGGTATAAAGTCTGAATATATCTGTCCAATATTTTTAAGGAAACACGTACACATTTTGTGATTAACAGTAAATATCTTAATCAATGCAAAAAAGCGTGAATCAATATATTTGCTATACTGCGGAAGCTCCTACACCATCACACTCTTGCTCAGTAAATTCCGTATTTCGGAATATTCCGTATTTCGGAATATTTGGATATGGGATACTCAACCTGTATCATCAATATTATTGGGAGGTCGGGGATTTCAATTTATAAGCAGGACATAAAATCCCGACCTCATAATCCGATCGCTGCAGGGGCATTCAAAGCTGTCTATCAGCTAACGCCCCAGTGTACACACAATATAATTACGGGGGTGATCGTACAAATGTTGGGTGATTATCCTGATAACTATATAGTATGTATACAGCTCAAAAAACAAGAAAGTAGCAACGCATAGCGAAATCTGTTTAAATTGTCACATAGCTGTCACGTAGTCCAGTCATTAAGGGGTTAATGGCACATTTTGCAAGTTACCCCGAATGTTACTCATCTTGCCAGGACATTTCTAAGTCAATGTTTCCTTGGACCAGTCTGGGGATTTCTAATCACCTAATTACATACTGTGCAATGTGCGAGAATACATCTAATTAGGAACAAAGAGTGCTTGCCAGAACCATAACTACAGACGAAAACCTCAACAATCAGCTCACGAAAGAGATTTCTCTGACGTCCTAGTGGATGCTGGGTACTCCGTAAGGACCATGGGGAATTGACGGGCTCCGCAGGAGACTGGGCACTTCTTTAAAGAAAAGATTAGGTACTACATCTGGTGTGCACTGGCTCCTCCCTCTATGCCCCTCCTCCAGACCTCAGTTAGAATCTGTGCCCGGCCAGAGCTGGATGCACTCTAGGGGCTCTCCTGAGCTTCCTAGAAAGAAAAGTATTTGTTAGGTTTTTTATTTTCAGTGAGATCTGCTGGCAACAGACTCACTGCTACGTGGGACTTAGGGGAGAGAAGCAAACCTACCTGCTTGCAGCTAGCTTGTGCTTCTAGGCTACTGGACACCATTAGCTCCAGAGGGATCGAACACAGGGCCCGACCTTGATCGTCCGTTCCCGGAGCCGCGCCGCCGCCCCCCTTGCAGAGCCAGAAGACGGAAGAAACCGGAGGAAATCGGCGGCTGAAGACTTCGGTCTTCATTAAGGTAGCGCACAGCACTGCAGCTGTGCGCCATTGCTCCCTATGCACACCACACACTCCGGTCACTGATGGGTGCAGGGCGCTGGGGGGGGGGCGCCCTGGGCAGCAATTAGAGTACCTTACATGGCAAATTGACACATAATACAGCTTTTAAGGTGTATATGTGCAAAATCCCCAGCGATTGTACAGATAAAAAAGCGGGAGAAGTCCGCTGAGAAGGGGGCGGGGCTATCTTCCTCAGCACACCGGCGCCATTTTCTCTTCACAGCTCCGCTGGAAGACAGCTCCCCAGGCTCTCCCCTGCAGTTTCCAGACATCAAGGGTAAAAAAGCGAGGGGGGGCACTAAATTTAGGCGCAAACTATATATAAAAGCAGCTATAGGGAAAATCGCTTTTGTTAGTGTAAATCCCTGATTATATAGCGCTGTGGTGTGTGCTGGCATACTCTCTCTCTGTCTACCCAAAGGACTTTGTGGGGTCCTGTCCTAAGTCAGAGCATTCCCTGTGTGTGTGTGCGGTGTGTCGGTACGGCTGTGTCGACATGTTTGATGAGGACGCTTACGTGGAGGCGGAGCAGGAGCCGATAAGTGTGATGTCGCCCCCTGCGGGGCCGACACCGTAGTGGATGGATATGTGGAAGGTATTAACCAACAGTGTCAACTCCTTGCATAAAAGGTTCGATGACACAGCTTTGGGACAGCCGGCATCTCAGCCCGCGCCTGCCCAGGCATCTCAGAGGCCGTCAGGGGCTCAAAAACGCCCGCTACCTCAGATGGCAGACACAGATGTCAACACGGAGTCTGACTCCAGTGTCGACGAGGATGAGACAAATATACAATCCACTAGGGCCATCCGATGCATGATTACGGCAATGAAAAATGTGTTGCACATTTCTGACATTAACCTGGTTACCACAAAAAAGGGTTTTATGTTTGGGGAGAAAAAGCAGCCAGTGACTTTTCCCCCATCTGATGAGTTAAATGAATTGTGTGAAGAAGCGTGGGGTTCCCCAGATAAGAAACTAGTAATTTCTAAGCGGTTTCTAATGGCGTACCCTTTCCCGCCAACGGATAGGTTACGCTGGGAGACATCCCCTAAGGTGGACAAGGCGCTCACATGCTTATCAAAAAAGGTGGCACTGCCGTCTCAGGATACGGCCGCCTTAAAGGAGCCTGCAGATAGAAAGCAGGAGACTATCCTGAAGTCTGTGTATACACACTCAGGTACTATACTGAGACCTGCTATTGCTTCAGCATGGATGTGTAGTGCTGCAGCAGCGTGGTCTGATTCCCTGTCTGATAACATTGATTCTCTTGACAGGGACACTATATTGCTAACCATAGAGCACATTAAAGACGTAGTCTTATATATGAGAGATGCACAGAGGGACATTTGCCGGCTGGCATCTAGAATTAATGCGATGTCCATTTCTGCCAGGAGAGTATTATGGACTCGGCAGTGGACAGGTGATGCTGATTCTAAAAGGCACATGGAAATTTTGCCTTATAAGGGTGAGGAATTGTTTGGGGACGGTCTTTCGGACCTCGTATCCACAGCAACAGCTGGGAAGTCGACTTTTTTACCTCAGGTTCCCTCACAGCCTAAGAAAGCACCGTATTATCAAGTACAGTCCTTTCGGCCTCAGAAAGGCAAGCGGGTTAGAGGCGCGTCCTTTCTGCCCAGAGGCAGGGGTAGAGGGAAAAAGCTGCACCATACAGCCAGTTCCCAAGAACAAAAATCCTCCCCTGCTTCCACTAAGTCCACCACATGACGCTGGGGCTCCACATGTGGAGCCAGGTGCGGTGGGGGCGGGTCTCCGGAACTTCAGCGACCATGTGGTTCGCTCACAGGTGGATCTCTGGGTTCTACAAGTGGTATCTCAGGGATACAAGCTGGAATTCGAGACGTCTCCCCCTCGCCGTTACCTCAAATCAGCCTTGCCAGCTACTCCCCAGGACAGGGAGGTAGTACTGGCGGCAATTCACAAGCTGTACCTCCAGCAGGTGATAATCAAAGTTCCCCTCCTTCAACAGGGACAGGGTTACTATTCCACAATGTTTGTGGTACCGAAACCAGACGGTTCGGTGAGACCCATTCTAAATTTGAAATCCTTGAACACTTATATAAGGAAGTTCAAGTACAAAATGGAATCGCTCAGGGCGGTTATTGCAAGCCTGGAAGAGGGGGATTACATGGTATCACTGGACATCAAGGATGCTTACCTACATGTCCCCATTTACCCACCTCACCAGGTGTACCTCCGTTTTGTGTTACAGGACTGCCATTACCAATTCCAGACGTTGCCGTTTGGTCTGTCGACGGCACCGAGGGTATTTACCAAAGTAATGGCCGAAATGATGATACTCCTTCGAAAGAAGGGAGTTATAATTATCCCGTACTTGGACGATCTCCTTATAAAGGCGAGGTCCAGGGAGCAGTTGTTGGTCGGAGTAGCACTATCTCAGGAAGTACTACAACAGCACGGCTGGATTCTGAATATTCCGAAGTCGCAGCTGGTTCCTACGACGCGTCTGCTGTTCCTGGGTATGATTCTGGACACAGAACAGAAGAAGGTGTTTCTCCCGGAGGAGAAGGCCAAGGAGTTGTCATCTCTGGTCAGAGACCTCCTAAAACCAAAACAGGTGTCGGTGCATCACTGCACGCGAGTCCTGGGAAAGATGGTAGCTTTTTACGAGGCGATTCCATTCGGCAGGTTCCATGCACGGATCTTTCAGTGGGATCTGTTAGACAAGTGGTCCGGATCGCATCTTCAGATGCATCGGCTGATCACCCTGTCCCCGAGGACCAGGGTGTCTCTGCTGTGGTGGCTGCAGAGGGCTCATCTACTCGAGGGCCGCAGGTTCGGCATACAGGACTGGATCCTGGTGACCACGGATGCAAGCCTCCGAGGTTGGGGGGCAGTCACTCAGGGAAGAAACTTCCAAGGACAATGGTCGAGTCAGGAAGCCTCCCTACACATAAACATTCTGGAACTAAGGGCCATTTACAATGCCCTAAGTCGGGCAAAACCCCTGCTCCAAAACCAGCCGGTGCTGATTCAGTCAGACAACATCACGGCGGTCACTCATGTAAACCGACAGGGCGGCACAAGAAGCAGGATGGTGATGGCAGAAGCCACAAGGATTCTCCGATGGGCGGAAAATCACGTGATAGCACTGTCAGCAGTGTTCATTCCGGGAGTGGACAACTGGGAAGCAGACTTCCTCAGCAGGCACGACCTCCACCCGGGAGAGTGGGGACTTCATCCAGAAGTCTTCCAGCTGATTGTAAATCGTTGGGAAAGGCCACAGGTGGACATGATGGCGTCCCGCCTCAACAAAAAGCTAAAAAGATATTGCGCCAGGTCAAGGGACCCTCAGGCGATAGCTGTGGACGCTCTAGTGACACCATAGGTGTACCAGTCGGTTTATGTGTTCCGTCCTCTTCCTCTCATACCAAAGGTACTGAGGATAATAAGAAAGAGAGGAGTAAGAACTATACTCATCGTTCCGGATTGGCCAAGAAGGACTTGGTACCCGGAACTACAAGAAATGATCTCAGAGGACCCTTGGCCTCTGCCGCTCTGACAGGACCTGCTACAGCAGGGGCCCTGTCTGTTCCAAGACTTACCGCGGCTGCGTTTGACGGCGTGGCGGTTGAACGCCGGATCCTGATGG
The DNA here is from genome assembly GCF_028390025.1 of Pseudophryne corroboree. Taxonomy (NCBI): domain Eukaryota; kingdom Metazoa; phylum Chordata; class Amphibia; order Anura; family Myobatrachidae; genus Pseudophryne; species Pseudophryne corroboree. Next base: position 730,964,368 of record NC_086449.1, read on the forward strand.
AAAAGGGCATTCCGGTTGAAGTCATTCCTACGCTGATAAAAGCTAGGAAGGATGTGACAGCTAAACATTATCACCGCATATGGCGAAAATATGTTGCTTGGTGTGAGGCTATGAAGGCCCCAACAGAAGAATTTCAGCTGGGTCGATTTCTGCACTTCCTACAGTCAGGAATGACTATGGGCCTAAAATTGGGATCCATTAAAGTCCAGATTTCGGCCCTGTCTATTTTCTTTCAAAAAGAACTGGCTTCACTGCCTGAAGTTCAGACGTTTGTTAAGGGAGTGCTGCATATTCAGCCCTCTTTTGTGCCTCCAGTGGCACCTTGGGATCTCAACGTTGTGTTGGATTTCCTAAAATCGCATTGGTTTGAGCCACTTCAGACCGTGGAGTTGAAATATCTCACGTGGAAAGTGGTCATGCTTTTGGCCTTGGCTTCGGCTAGGCGTGTGTCAGAATTGGCGGCTTTGTCCTGTAAGAGCCCCTATCTGATCTTCCATATGGACAGGGCAGAATTGAGGACTCGTCCCCAATTTCTCCCTAAGGTGGTATCAGCGTTTCATTTGAACCAACCTATTGTGGTGCCTGCGGCTACTCGGGACTTGGAGGCTTCCAAGTTGCTGGATGTAGTCCGGGCCCTGAAAATCTATGTTTCCAGGACGGCTAGAGTCAGAAAAACTGACTCGCTGTTTATCTTGCATGCACCCAACAAGCTGGGTGCTCCTGCTTCTAAGCAGACTATTGCTCGCTGGATCTGTTGCACGATTCAACTTGTACATTCTGCGGCTGGACTGCCGCATCCTAAATTGGTAAAAGCCCATTCCACGAGGAAGGTGGGTTCTTCTTGGGCGGCTGCCCGAGGGGTCTCGGCTTTACAACTTTGCCGAGCTGCTACCTGGTCGGGATCAAACACGTTTGCAAAATTCTACAAGTTTGATACCCTGGCTGAGGAGGACCTTGAGTTGCTCATTCGGTGCTGCAGAGTCATCCGCACTCTCCCGCCCGTTTGGGAGCTTTGGTATAATCCCCATGGTCCTTACGGAGTACCCAGCATCCACTAGGACGTCAGAGAAAATAAGATTTTACTCACCGGTAAATCTATTTCTCGTAGTCCGTAGTGGATGCTGGGAGCTCGTCCCAAGTGCGGAATGCTGCAATACTTGTATATAGTTATTGCTTAACTATAGGATTTTTTGTTCTGAGCCATCAGTTTAATGAGGCTCAGTTGTTATTCATACTGTTAACTGGGTATAGTTATCACGAGTTGTACGGTGTGATTGGTGTGGCTGGTAGGAGTCTTACCCTGGATTCCAAATCCTTTCCTTGTAATGTCAGCTCTTCCGGGCACAGTTTCCCTAACTGAGGTCTGGAGGAGGGGCATAGAGGGAGGAGCCAGTGCACACCAGATGTAGTACCTAATCTTTTCTTTAAAGAAGTGCCCAGTCTCCTGCGGAGCCCGTCTATTCCCCATGGTCCTTACGGAGTACCCAGCATCCACTACGGACTACGAGAAATAGATTTACCGGTGAGTAAAATCTTATTTAAACTTATCAACTTAAAACAATCCTCATGAAATTTGCTACTGCCCTTGATGTGTACACATGTAGGCCAATATAATTACAGAATAACCTCCTCCATTTGTTTCACTAGATATAGACTTCTATTTTTTTTAAATCAGAAATTTGAGAAATATTTTTTAAACTGTTTTTATTGAAGCAGTATATGTGAAACATGCAATTTTAATCACACAGAGCATGACGAATGTCATAAAGATGAATAAAGAAAAATTACATACAGAAGTATAATTGAGTCATACATTGAAAGCTGAAGTCCATCACAATAGTAAAATAATACCAATTGGATATAGCTTAGCATGGATACCTCTGGATTCTTCACTTTAAATTCCATCATAGCGTGGACCCAAATATACATAAATTGGAATGACAAATAAAAAAGAGAAATGTAACCTTGACATAAAGACAAGAACCAAAACTGAGATAATAATAAAAGATAAAGAAAATAAATAATAACAATGTGCGCACCGGCCTCCCTCCGCCCCTGCCCCATGGCTCGCCAATATCAAGCAGATCTACAGCACAATTGGTGAATCTCCTGCAATCAACCTAGTAATATACCATTCTGTATTGGACAAGGAGTTATGAATCTGCAATCTAACGGCTGCGGATAAGGTTACAACTAGAGATGAGCGGGTTCGGTCACCCATTTTACACGGTTCCGAGGCAGCCTCGGATCTTCCCGCCTTGCTCGTTTAACCAGAACGCGCCCGAACGTCATTATTCCGCTATCGGATTCTCGCGAGATTCGTATTCTTTATAAGGAGCCGCGCGTCGCCGCCATTTTCACTCGTGCTTTGGAGATTGAACGGAGAGGACGTGGCTGCGTTCTCTCCCTGAAAAGCTCCGTAATCTGTGCTCAGTGTGCTGAAAATATCTGTGCTCAGTGTGCTGCAAATAATCTGTGCTCAGTGTGCTGAAAATATCTACGTTCTCTGCCTGAAAACGCTCCATATCTGTGCTCAGTGTACTGCAAATATCTGATCAGTGTGCTGCATTGTGGGGACTGAAGACCACCAGTATATAATATATATACTTTTCTATAGCTTCTATACTGCTTGTCAGGACACATGGTCACAGTTACACCGCTCTTTACTGATATATACAATAATATATATACTTTTCTATAGCCTCTATACTGCTTGTCAGGACACGTGTCACAGTTACACTGCTCTGTACTGATATATATACAATAATATATATACTTTTCTATAGCTCCTATACTGCTTGTCAGGACACATGGGTCACAGTTACACTGCTCTGTACTGATATATACAATAATTTAAAATCATTTTCTATAGCTTCTATACTGCTTGTCAGGACATACATGTGTCAGTTACACCGCTCTGTACTACTACTGATATACAGTAATATATATACTTTTCTATAGCTTCTATACTGCTTGTCAGGACACATGTGTCACAGTTACACTGCTCTGTACTGATATATATACAATAATATATATACTTTTCTATAGCTTCTATACTGCTTGTCAGGACACATGGGTCACAGTTACACCGCTCTGTACTGATATATACAATCATTTTAAATCATTTTCTATAGCTTCTATACTGCTTGTCAGGACACACATGTGTCACAGTTACACCGCTCTGTACTACTACTGATATACAGTAATATATATACTTTTCTATAGCTTCTATACTGCTTGTCAGGACACGTGTCACAGTTACACAGCTCTGTTCTGATATATACAATAATTTTAAATCATTTTCTATAGCTTCAATACTGCTTGTCAGGACACACATGTGTCACAGTTACACCGCTCTGTACTACTACTGATATACAGTAATATTATATATACTTTTCTATAGCTTCTATACTGCTTGTCAGGACACATGTGTCACAGTTACACCGCTCTGTACTGATATACAGTAATATTATATATACTTTTCTATAGCTTCTATACTGCTTGTCAGGACACACATGTGTCACAGTTACACCGCTCTGTACTACTACTGATATACAGTAATATATATACTTTTCTATAGCTTCTATACTGCTTGTCAGGACACATATGTCACAGATACACCGCTCTGTACTGATATACAGTAATATTATATATACTTTTCTATAGCTTCTATACTGCTTGTCAGGACACATGTGTCACAGTTACACTGCTCTGTACTGATATATATACAATAATATATATACTTTTCTATAGCTTCTATACTGCTTGTCAGGACACATGGGTCACAGTTACACTGCTCTGTACTGATATATACAATCATTTTAAATCATTTTCTATAGCTTCTATACTGCTTGTCAGGACACACATGTGTCACAGTTACACCGCTCTGTACTACTACTGATATACAGTAATATATATATTTTTCTATAGCTTGTATACTGCTTGTCAGGACACACATGTGTCACAGTTACACCGCTCTGTTCTGATATATACAATAATTTTAAATCATTTTCTATAGCTTCAATACTGCTTGTCAGGACACACATGTGTCACAGTTACACCGCTCTGTACTACTACTGATATACAGTAATATTATATATACTTTTCTATAGCTTCTATACTGCTTGTCAGGACACATGTGTCACAGTTACACCGCTCTGTACTGATATACAGTAATATTATATATACTTTTCTATAGCTTCTATACTGCTTGTCAGGACACACATGTGTCACAGTTACACCGCTCTGTACTACTACTGATATACAGTAATATATATACTTTTCTATAGCTTCTATACTGCTTGTCAGGACACATGTGTCACAGTTACACCGCTCTGTACTACTACTGATATACAGTAATATATATACTTTTCTATAGCTTCTATACTGCTTGTCAGGACACATGGGTCACAGTTACACTGCTCTGTACTGATATACAGTAATATTATGTATACTTTTCTGTAGCTTCTATACTGCTTGTCAGGACACATGGGTCACAGTTACACCGCTCTGTACTGATATACAGTAATATTATATATACTTTTCTATAGCTTCTATACTGCTTGTCAGGACACACATGTGTCACAGTTACACTACTCTGTACTACTACTGATATACAGTAATATATATACTTTTCTATAGCTTCTATACTGCTTGTCAGGACACATGTGTCACAGTTACACCGCTCTGTCTGTACTGAAATATACAATAATATATATACTTTTCTATAGCTTCTAGTATTACAGTGCAGCATTTTGGTGACTAACAGTATATAGTTGTACAGTAGGCCATTGCTGTATCTTGCAGCTCTGTGTCACTGCAAGTATCCATCCATTCCATTTTCTTCCAGTGATTTGGACCAATAATACCATTGATTAGAACGAATAATTCCAGTGATTTTGTCATTTTCTTCCAGTGATTTGGACCAATAATACCACATTTTAGAACGAATAATTGCAGTGATTTTGTCATTTTCTTCCAGTGATTTGGACCAATAATACCACTGATTGGAACAAATAATTCCAGTGATTTTGTCATTTTCTTCCAGTGATTTGGACCAATAATACCATTGATTAGAACGAATAATTCCAGTAATTTTGTCATTTTCTTCCAGTGATTTGGACCAATAATACCATTGATTAGAACGAATAATTCCAGTGATTTTGTCATTTTCTTCCAGTGATTTGGACCAATAATACCATTGATTAGAACAAATAATTCCAGTGATTTTGTCATTTTCTTCCAGTGATTTGGACCAATAATACCATTGATTAGAACGAATAATTCCAGTGATTTTGTCATTTTCTTCCAGTGATTTGGACCAATAATACCAATGATTAGAACAAATAATTCCAGTGATTTTGTCATTTTCTTCCAGTGATTTGGACCAATAATACCATTGATTAGAACAAATAATTCCTGTGATATTGAGGTGTTTGTGTCGCTTAGCTTACCCGTCCAGCGACCACAGTGCACCTCTTTTTCTCTTTTCTTTGCATCATGTGCTGTTTGGGGCCAATTTTTTTAAGTGCCATCCTGTCTGACACTGCAGTGCCACTCCTAGATGGGCCAGGTGTTTGTGCCGCCCTCTTGGGTCGCTTAGCTTAGTCATCCAGCGACCTCTATGCAAATTTTAGGACTAAAAATAGTATTGTGAGGTGTGAGGTGTTCAGAATAGACTGGAAATTAGTGGAAATTGTGGTTATTGAGGTTAATATTACTATAGGATCAAAATGACCCCCAAATTATATGATTTAAGCTGTTTTTGTGGGTTTTTTGGAAAAAAAACACCCGAATCCGACAAAAAATTTTCAGGGAGGTTTTGGCAAAACGCGTACGAATCCAAAACACGGCCGCGGAAACTAATCCAAAACCAAAACACAAAACACGAAAAATGTCCGGTGCACATCTCTACTTACAACGTAACTTTCCCATACCGCAAAAAAAAAATGTACTTTACTGTCTTTCCCCATTAAAACTCCTACCCACTACATCCTGAATAAATAAAACAATTTGGCTTTAAATAATGACAGCGAAGGCGGTTCTCAAGCGATCCACACTCGCAGAATGGCCTTCCTGGCTGCTATTCTTACTGCAAGCAACAGCTTCTTACTGCCTTTGGTAAGATGCTGTTCAGTTGAAAAAATACCAAAAAGCGCCCACTCCAGAGTTAATCCCAAATGATTCACTAAATTGTCCACCGAGAAATTACTTATCTCAATCCAGAACTTCCTGATCATAGGGCAAGACCACAAACTGATAGAGATCCGCTTGGGGAGTACTACATTTCCAACAAGTACAGGTATGTGTATCTGCAGATCCTATCAAATATCTTCTATGAGGTGACAAATATACGTCCTATGCAGAATATTAAAATACATTTCTTTGTATCTAGAAGATGGGAAAAGTCTACTCGCTTTTACATGAGCAGTTAGTAAATCCTCTATTTCTATCTCAGAAAGACAATCCTTCCAAGCCCGTAAACCTCCCTGTCCCGTAAAATAGTTGAGAAATATTTTTAATACTTGTAGCATTTCCTGTTAACTAGCTCCCTGTATCCAGCAGAACATTGTCTTAGTGGAAGTACTGTAGGTTAATGGTTCAGAATATTAGCTCCTGCTGGTATTGGGTTGTCACGACAGGCTCCGGTGTTTGCAGTGTCACCAGTAAAGGTATTATTGCAGTCGCAGGCATATTTCCATAAATGCATATTCTGAGCGCCCTGTTTCCCACTGCAAAATTTGCTCTTGAGATATGATCCATGTAGAGAGGATCAAAATCTTTAAAACCGTTCTGCGGAATTTTCATCAGTTTCAGCACTTGTCTGCGGAACATTTTCTGTGGCAGAATTTGCGCTCAAATTGCTCCTATTATTTGGGTGCTAACTGCCAACCCATTCACATATCCCACTACTACCGCTCTCAATGAACTGACAACCGGATTTTGATGCTTTCAATACCACTGAGTGCTGATTTACAAATACACTATGGAATGGAACAGCAAATATGGAATTGGAAGATTGTATAGCTGGAATGTCATGCCTTTGTGCAATGGTCTTTGCAAATTCAATCTGTGCAAAATGTAATTGCAACACTGGGAATAGTGATAAATTTAGCTGACTTGTCAGCAGGGCCGGTTCTAGGGTGTTAGGTGCCCCCCCTGCAAACTATAAATTTGCGCCCTCCCTCCCACACGTAATAAAGGAATGTGGTCTCACATATAAGGGGCGTGGCCACACAATAGTAACCCCAATTCAAATTACGCCACACAATAGCACAATCACCACCAGACGCTGAAAGCCGCGCTTCCCGCAGTCGGAGTTGCTGCCTGTCATACAGTGACAGGTGCAGCGGCACCCGGCAGCAACAGCAGGGTAGCGGTGCGGGGAGAGCGCCTTCTCTACCCTGCACCTCCCTACATTGCATACCCTTGCTGTGCGGGTTGCTCCGGCACTGCTTGTCAGCTAATAAGAGATCTCTGTCAGATATGATTTAACAGTAAATAGTGGGGGGAAAAATCTACTACCTATGCACCGTGAAGGGGAAAAATAACCCCCTCCTCCTCCCACATGTGTACAGTCCAAGATAATGCTTAATGAATTAAAGTGTTTCAAAATTGCTGTCAAAAGAAACCTTTTTTGTCCTTGAAAACACAATATAAAATTTGCTTGGGCAGTAATAAAAAAAAAGTTATACCAACGCAACCAACACATTGCCGCAGGATCAAGAGGGGCAACCCCTCGCCTCCACACACACAAACACACACACGTACACACACACACACGCACACACACACACACACACACACACACACACACACACACACACACACACACACACACACACACACACCCATTTTAATCAATCTCATTTGCAAATTCCTCCTCTTTAATCTCCGGCATCACATGGGCGCCCCATCTCTCCCTCATGTCCCTAAGCACTTTCAGTCAGAAACTTCTTTATTTAAGGCACACATTTAAAAATTCTTTCAAACTTTCCATCAATGGCACGGGGGGGGGGGGGGTAAGCGAGTACTCTTTACCTGGGCCTGTTAGAGGGGCCCGGAGGGGGCCTGGGTTCTGCTGCCCCTATCCCCCTTCCCCTTTGCAGAGAGCCAGGTAAGGAGAGAGGTAACTGACTCTACCCAGCCCATCACACGCTACTCAGTGCTGTGTGCTGAGATGGGGAGAGAGGCATCTGTAGTGGCAGTCAATTCTCTCTCTTGGGGGGAGCGATTGATCACACCCGCACCTGCTTCGCGGCTGCATGGAGTACATCATTTTAATTTTTTTTAAATGAGGGGGTCTGGACATGCCTCCCCCATTGGTCACACCCCCTTCTTGTACCAGGGCCCGGCAGACCTGTCGGTGCCCCTGCTTTTCATACAGGAGCAAATAGCTCCCTGAGTAAGGTGTGTGACCTTTAAATAAAGGAGGCTGTGACTGAAGGTACTGGGTATGACAGCTAAGAAATGTGTGATTTAATATAACGTTTAATGTATGTAACTAACAAAGAGCTCTCAAATTAAAGGGCTAATTTATCAATGATTTTTATCATACACAATGAGTTTTTAAAAGCGTGGGCAGGATGCATCAGGCATTGTATTTTGCATGTGATGCATCCCACCACTGACCGCACGTATTATGTTTTCAGCAAAGAACACCTCTTGCGGAAAGAGCTGTCCTTTGTGATGATAGGCCTTCCAGGTTTATGCCCCAGAGGGGCAGATGTATAAAGCCTGGACAAGTGATTAAGCAGTAAAAACTGTAAGGTGATAACCAGGGCTGCCAAGAGAAATCTTGGGCCCCGGTACAACAACTTCCTGGGCCCCCCTGGAAAGGGTGTGACCACAGCCTGCTGGGGGCATAGCCGCACCTTTTTGGAGGCGTGTCTAGCACATGAGAAGCATCCACTCACAGGAGCATGGCATTCCTCCCAGCCAGGGCAGTAGGGAGCCTGGCTGGGCCCAGGTACTTTCCAGGGGGCAAGGCTTAATTACAGGAGGCATGGGCCTGGGCCCCCACTGGGCCCCTCCATCAGACCTGGGCACAGGTAATTTGTACCCTCTCCCCCCTCTCTCTGCACCACTACTGATAACTAGAGATGAGCGGGTTCAGTTCCCAGAGAACTGAACCCACCCAAACTTCACGTTCCAAGCCTGGATCGGAGTCCCGCCAGACTCGGAAACCAGAACAAGGCAAAACGTCATCATCCTGCTGTCGGATTCTTGCGGGTTTTGGATTCCATATAAACAGTCGCCAGTCACCGCCATTTGCACTCCAGACTAGGAGAGTGAGGGAGACAGACCTCTGTCTCCCTGTGGGTGGTGGCATCAGGTGGGGTCAGTGTGTGCTCTGTAGGGGTGCTGCTCCTGTCACTGTGGTGCACCTGTGCTGTTATATGTGCTGTCCTGGCTGTCACTGGTGTTTCATGTGCTGTTAAGGGTGCTGCAGCTGTACATGGGTTTACATTTCAAGATGCTGACATACCCGGGATTCAAACCCATTGCCTGTGGCATTGCAGTCAGACAATCTATTAATTGAGCTATCTGCCCTTAAAGAGAAAGGTAGATAATTCTAAGCTAGAGAATTCTATTTGAAGCTTACCTTGTACTTTGGGGTGATTAGCATTGAAGCTGAGCAGGTCTATGTAGTGTGCGGCTGCAAGAGATTGGATTTGTGGCTGCACACTACATAGATCTGATCAATTTCAATGCTGATTATTATTTTTACAACGTATCAGTAGCTTCATATAGTGACCATAATAGCTCAATGATTAGAATTCAACAGGTTCTAGGTTTGAATCCTGGGTATGGCAGTATATTGAAATGTGTTATTTAATAATGGGTATTGTAAGTGAATAACAGCAAGCTATCAAGTTAAGTGCATGAATGTGGTATAAAGAGGATTTGTGTATAGTGTATATAAAATGTGGGAAGGGGCATCATAGCATGGGTTTTCTCTGGAATCCATCTTATCATGCCCCTTCACGAGGCATGCACTTTATGTCCCTATTAGAAAAAGGATGGGGGGGGGGGGGCACCAATTCTCCCGCTGGCACAGGGCACCAAAAAGTCTAGTTGCGGCACTGCTGGGGGCATATGTGTACCTGGTACTGTGGGGGAATATCTGGCACTGGGGGCATATGTGGCACTGGGAGCACAGCCCGAGCAACAAGCATTCCCCCTGGTTAAAAGCACAACACCCAGCTCATGAAATCCCTGGCAACAAGCATTACCCCCTAGTAACGATCATGACACCCAGTGCATGAAACCCCTGGCAACGAATATTATCACCTGGCAACAAGCTTGAAACCCAGCACATGATACCTCTGGCAACAAGCATAACACTTACCGCATTAAATCCCTGGCAACGAGCATGACACCATGAGCATGAAAACCCTGGCAACAAGCAGGTAATTTAAAAGTAATTAGTAGCCTTACTGTAGGATTTAATGTGTAATGGGCATTGCGGTGTGTGTCATAATGTGTCACAGGCATTACGGTGTGTGGCATACTATATCACGGGCATTGTGGTATGTGGTATAATGTCTCAGGGGTATTGCAGTGTGTGGCATAATGTATAACGGGCATTGCGGTGTGTGGGATAGGGTATAACGGGCATTGCGGTATGGGTCACAGGCATTACGGTGTGTGGTATACTATATCACGGGCATTGTGGTGTGTGGTATAATGTCTCAGGGTCATTGCAGTATGTGGCATAATGTATCACGGACATTGCAGTGTGTGGCATAATGTATCACGGACATTGCGGTGTGTGTCATAATGTGTTACAGGCATTGTATGTGCTATAATGTATCAGGGGCATTGCAGTGTGTAGCATAATGTATAACGGGCATTGCGATTCCTGTCATAATGTGTCACAGGCATTACGGTGTGTGGCATGTGTCGGGGGCATTATAGTGTGTGGCATATTGTGTCATGGGCATTATTGTGTGTGGCATAATGTCTAAGGGCCATTGCAGTATGTGGCATAATGTATACTGGGCATTATTATACGGAGGAAAAATTTAAATAATGTAAGGGGCATGAATCAGGATTATTTTTTTTCCTGTGATGGCCAACGTCTGGGCGTGCAGGTTGCAAAACTGGGGTATAAGGTAGTCTTTTCCTGCAATGTCACGCCCCTTTATGCAAAGCCACCCCCATTTCAGCAAGGCCACACCCCTTTTTGCAGCACGTGCAGATTCACCACTTTACTAGTGCCAAGAGAATTTTTGAAAATTTCTAGTTACGCCATTGCTCCTAACTCAAATCCGTAATGATTGGCAGGTACGTTATCACCTTGCGCTTATCACTGGTTTATCACTTCTTTATCCTTTCTCCAGGTTAATATATCTGCCCCAGAGTCCTATCTGTGAATGCGTCTATTGAAGCACGTGCCATGGGGGGTGCTGGGTGGGATCTGATTGGATCCCTCTCAGCAGGAAAATGCGAAAGAAGCACATAGACTTCTATAAGGTTGGCATTACCCACTGCATCCAAGCCCCAGATCTATCGCATTCTGAGACTTGGTGCATATGAGGTAAGCTACCAAACCTCCAAAAATTGCGTTTATCTAGGTCTGGCCACATTTTTCATGATGATGCATCCGGTCCTGTGTATGATAAATGGTGTTCCAGCCAGTCAGCTCCCAACTGTCATTCTTCAAACACATGACAGCTAGGAGCTGATTGGCTGGAGAACCATTTATCATATGCAATGAGTTTTAAGACTTGTTGCGTATGATAAAACTCATTGATAAATACAGTAAGGGGCAGATGTATTAAGCCTGGAGGAGTAATAAAGCAGTGATAAGTGGAAGGTGATAATTCACCAGCCAATCATTACGGTTTAAAAATAACAGGTAGGATCTGATAGGCTGGTGCATTATCACCTTCCACTAATCACTTCTTTATCACTTCTCCAGGCTTAATACTTCTGCTCCTAAGTTCCTAAATTATGACATAAGAGTATTGGTGTCCAAATCTATTTTCTTGGGAATGTTCTGTAAAAAGTGGCATATCTATAATGAGTGCAAGGTGTACACAGGCCCCTGGGTCCAGGAGGGCCCATACCGCACATGCTGCACCCAATAATTATCCCTCTTGAGTCCCACCTCGGCAGCTCTGCAGCTCTGCAGAAATCATTAAGAAAATAGAGCAGTGGCCATTTTCCCAGCATTTCACGAATGCACAGTAGGAACATCACCAGGAAGAGGGGCACGCAACATTTTTCTGGAGATCTGCACATGTGAAATAAACTCTGGTACAGCGCTAGGGTCTCCTAGTAACCCTAATGCTCAGAGTCTACTGAGCTGCTGGCTAGAGATGAGGGGGACGAGACGGAGACTGCACATGGGCCCCCTCCTTTCTTAATGTGCCCTTGTCTGTAAGTATAGGTGAAAATGGGGTGTGCCGACATGACACGCCACCTGTTTCACGCCACACTGGAAACATTCTTTTGTATATGATGGTTTCTCACAATGTGGAACTTCTGAAGAAATGTATCTTCTAAAGCAGACTGTGTCTTCATTATTGACGGTATTTACTCTTCATGTAGGAGATCACAACATCCAGAAGATGCCTGTTTGTGTAGGAATTAGTGATGTGCACCGGACATTTTTCGGGTTTTGTGTTTTGGTTTTGGATTCGGTTCCGCGGCCGTGTTTTGGATTCGGACGCGTTTTGGCAAAACCTCCCTGAAATTTTTTTGTTGGATTCGGGTGTGTTTTGGATTCGTTTTTTTTTTTACAAAAAACCCTAAAAAACAGCTTAAATCATAGAATTTGGGGGTAATTTTGATCCCATAGTATTATTAACCTCAATAACCATAATTTACACTCATTTTCAGTCTATTCTGAACACCTCACAATATTATTTTTAATCCTAAAATTTGCACCGAGGTCGCTGGATGGCTAAGCTAAGCGACACAAGTGGCCGACACAAACACCTGGCCCATCTAGGAGTGGCACTGCAGTGTCAGGCAGGATGGCACTTCAAAAAAATAGTCCCCAAACAGCACATGATGCAAAGAAAAAAAGAGGCGCACCAAGGTCGCTGTGTGACTAAGCTAAGCGACACAAGTGGCCGACACAAACACCTGGCCCATCTAGGAGTGGCACTGCAGTGTCAGGCAGGATGGCACTTCAAAAAAATTGTCCCAAAACAGCACATGATGCAAAGAAAAAAAGAGGCGCACCAAGGTCGCTGTGTGACTAAGCTAAGCAACACAAGTGGCCGACACAAACACCTGGCCCATCTAGGAGTGGCACTGCAGTGTCAGGCAGGATGGCACTTCAAAAAAATTGTCCCCAAACAGCACATGATGCAAAGGAAAAAAAGAGGCGCACCAAGGTCGCTGTGTGACTAAGCTAAGCGACCCAAGTGGCCGACACAAACACCTGGCCCATCTAGGAGTGGCACTGCAGTGTCAGACAGGATGGCAGATTAAAAAAATTGTCCCCAAACAGCACATGATGCAAAGAAAAAAAGAGGCGCAATGAGGTAGCTGTGTGACTAAGCTAAGCGACCCAAGTGGCCGACACAAACACCTGGCCCATCTAGGAGTGGAATTGCAGTGTCAGACAGGATGGCACTTCAAAAAAATAGTCTAGGATCGAGCACGGTGGCCAAAATGTAGTGCTCTGATTTCAACAGATTGACCACCCATGAATCCTTGTTAAGCGAATTAAGGGCTCCATCCACAAGTCCCACATGCCTAGCGGAATCGCTCTGTTTTAGCTCCTCATTCAATGTATCCAGCTTCTTCTGCAAAAGCCTGATGAGGGGAATGACCTGACTCAGTCTGGCAGTGTCTGAACTGACTTCACGTGTGGCAAGTTCAAAGGGTTGCAGAACCTTGCACAACGTTGAAATCATTCTCCACTGCGCTTGAGTCAGGTGCATTGCCCCTCCTTTACCTATATCGTGGGCAGATGTATAGGCTTGAATGGCCTTTTGCTGCTAATCCATCCTCTGAAGCATATAGAGGGTTGAATTCCAACTCGTTACCACCTCTTGCTTCAGATGATGGCAGGGCAGGTTCAGGAATGTTTGGTGGTGCTCCAGTCTTCGGCACGCGGTGGCTGAATGCCGAAAGTGGCCCGCAATTCTTCTGGCCACCGACAGCATCTCTTGCACGCCCCTGTCGTTTTTTAAATATTTCTGCACCACCAAATTCAATGCATGTGCAAAACATGGGACGTGCTGGAATTTGCCCAGATGTAATGCACGCACAATATTGCTGGCGTTGTCCGATGTCACAAATCCCCAGGAGAGTCCAATTGGGGTAACCCATTCTGCGATGATCTTCCTCAGTTTCCGTAAGAGGTTGTCAGCTGTGTGCCTCTTATGGAAAGCGGTGATACAAAGCGTAGCCTGCCTAGGAACGAGTTGGCGTTTGCGAGATGCTGCTACTGGTGCCGCCGCTGCTGTTCTTGCTGCGGGAGGCAATACATCTACCCAGTGGGCTGTCACAGTCATATAGTCCTGAGTCTGCCCTGCTCCACTTGTCCACATGTCCGTGGTTAAGTGGACATTGGGTACAACTGCATTTTTTAGGACACTGGTGACTCTTTTTCTGAGGTCTGTGTACATTTTCGGTATTGCCTGCCTAGAGAAATGGAACCTAGATGGTATTTGGTACCGGGGACACAGTACCTCAATCAAGTCTCTAGTTGCCTCTGAATTAACGGTGGATACCGGAACCACGTTTCTCACCGCCCAGGCTGCCAAGGCCTGAGTTATCTGCTTTGCAGCAGGATGACTGCTGTGATATTTCATCTTCCTCGCAAAGGACTGTTGTACAGTCAATTGCTTACTGGAAGTAGTACAAGTGGTCTTCCGACTTCCCCTCTGGGATGACGATCGACTCCCAGCAGCAACAACAGCAGCACCAGCAGCAGTAGGCGTTACACTCAAGGATGCATCGGAGGAATCCCAGGCAGGAGAGGACTCGTCATACTTGACAGTGACATGGCCTGCAGGACTATTGGCTTTCCTGGGTAAGGAGGAAATTGACACTGAGGGAGTTGGTGGTGTGGTTTGCAGGAGCTTGGTTACAAGAGGAAGGGATTTAGTAGTCAGTGGACTCCTTCCGCTGTCACCCAAAGTTTTTGAACTTGTCACTGATGAATGCGGTCCAGGTGACGTATAAGGGAGGATGTTCCAAGGTGGTTAACGTCCTTACCCCTACTTATTACACCTTGACAAAGGCAACACACGGCTTGACACCTGTTGTCCGCATTTGTGTTTAAATAATTCCACACCGAAGAGGTGATTTTTTTTGTATTTTGACCAGGCATGTCAATGGCCATATTCGTCCCACAGACAACAGGTGTCTCCCCGGGTGCCTGACTTAAACAAACCACCTCAAAATCAGAATCCTCCTTGTCAATTTCCTCCCCAGCGCCAGCAACACCCATATCCTCATCCTGGTGTACTTCAACAGTGACATCTTCAATTTGACTATCAGGAACTGGACTGCGGGTGCTCCTTCCAGCACTTGCAGGGGGCGTGCAAATGGTGGAAGGCGCAAGCTCTTCCCGTCCAGTGTTGGGAAGGCCAGGCATCGCAACCGACACAATTGGACTCTCCTTGGGGATTTGTGATTTAGAAGAACGCACAGTTCTTTGCTGTGCTTTTGCCAGCTTAAGTCTTTTCATTTTTCTAGCGAGAGGATGAGTGCTTCCATCCTCATGTGAATCTGAACCACTAGCCATGAACATAGGCCAGGGCCTCAGCCGTTCCTTTCCACTCCGTGTCGTAAATAACATATTGGCAAGTTTACGCTTCTCCTCAGACGATTTTAATTTAGATTTTTGGGTCATCATTTTACTGAACTTTTGCTTTTTGGATTTTACACGCTCTCTACTATGACATTGGGACTTGGCTTTGGCAGACGACGTTGATGGCATTTCATCGTCTCTGCCATGACTAGTGGCAGCAGCTTCAGCACTAGGTGGGAGTGGATCTTGATCTTTCCCTATTTTACCCTCCACATTTTTGTTCTCCATATTTTAATGTGTGGAATTATATGCCAGTATCAATAGCAATGGCCTACTACTATATATACTGCGCACAACTGAAATGCACCACAGGTATAGAATGTAGATGGATAGTATACTTGACGACACAGAGGTAGGTACAGCAGTGGCCTTCCGTACCGTACTGCTATATATAATGGTGGTCACTGTGTCAGCAAACTGCAAAACTAAAATGCACCACAGGTATAGAATGTAGATG
The DNA here is from genome assembly GCF_028390025.1 of Pseudophryne corroboree. Taxonomy (NCBI): domain Eukaryota; kingdom Metazoa; phylum Chordata; class Amphibia; order Anura; family Myobatrachidae; genus Pseudophryne; species Pseudophryne corroboree. The sequence continues at coordinate 730,980,609 of NC_086449.1, forward strand.
GATAGTATACTTGACGACACAGAGGTAGGTACAGCAGTGGCCTTCCGTACCGTACTGCTATATATACTGGTGGTCACTGTGTCAGCAAACTGCACAACTGAAATGCACCACAGGTATAGAATCTAGATGGATAGTATACTTGACGACACAGAGGTAGGTACAGCAGTGGCCTTCCGTACCGTACTGCTATATATACTGGTGGTCACTGTGTCAGCAAACTGCAAAACTAAAATGCACCACAGGTATAGAATGTAAATGGATAGTATACTTGACGACACAGAGGTAGGTACAGCAGTGGCCTTCCGTACCGTACTGCTATATATACTGGTGGTCACTGTGTCAGCAAACTGCAAAACTAAAATGTACCACAGGTATAGAATGTAGATGGATAGTATACTTGACGACACAGAGGTAGGTACAGCAGTGGCCTTCCGGTCCGCACTGCTATATATACTGGTGGTTACTGTGTCAGCAAACTGCAAAACTAAAATGCACCACAGGTATAGAATGTAGATGGATAGAATACTTGATGACACAGAGGTAGGTACAGCAGTGGCCTTCCGTACCGTACTGCTATATATACTGGTGGTCACTGTGTCAGCAAACTGCAAAACTAAAATGCACCACAGGTATAGAATCTAGATGGATAGTATACTTGACGACACAGAGGTAGGTACAGCAGTGGCCTTCCGTACCGTACTGCTATATATACTGGTGGTCACTGTGTCAGTAACCTGCAAAACTAAAATGCACCACAGGTATAGAATGTAGATGGATAGTATACTTGACGACACAGAGGTAGGTACAGCAGTGGCCTTCCGTACCGTACTGCTATATATACTGGTGGTCACTGTGTCAGCAAACTGCAAAACTAAAATGCACCACAGGTATAGAATGTAGATGGATAGTATACTTGACGACACAGAGGTAGGTACAGCAGTGGCCTTCCGTACCGTACTGCTATATATAATGGTGGTCACTGTGTCAGCAAACTGCAAAACTAAAATGCACCACAGGTATAGAATGTAGATGGATAGTATACTTGACGACACAAAGGTAGGTACAGCAGTAGCCTTCCGTACCGTACTGCTATATATACTGGTGGTCACTGTGTCAGCAAACTGCACAACTGAAATGCACCACAGGTATAGAATCTAGATGGATAGTATACTTGACGACACAGAGGTAGGTACAGCAGTGGCCTTCCGTACCGTATTGCTATATATACTGGTGGTCACTGTGTCAGCAAACTGCAAAACTAAAATGCACCACAGGTATAGAATGTAAATGGATAGTATACTTTACCACACAGAGGTAGGTACAGCAGTGGCCTTCCGTACCGTACTGCTATATATACTGGTGGTCACTGTGTCAGCAAACTGCAAAACTAAAATGTACCACAGGTATAGAATGTAGATGGATAGTATACTTGACGACACAGAGGTAGGTACAGCAGTGGCCTTCCGGTCCGCACTGCTATATATACTGGTGGTTACTGTGTCAGCAAACTGCAAAACTAAAATGCACCACAGGTATAGAATGTAGATGGATAGAATACTTGATGACACAGAGGTAGGTACAGCAGTGGCCTTCCGTACCGTACTGCTATATATACTGGTGGTCACTGTGTCAGCAAACTGCAAAACTAAAATGCACCACAGGTATAGAATCTAGATGGATAGTATACTTGACGACACAGAGGTAGGTACAGCAGTGGCCTTCCGTACCATACTGCTATATATACTGGTGGTCACTGTGTCAGCAAACTGCAAAACTAAAATGCACCACAGGTATAGAATGTAAATGGATAGTATACTTGACGACACAGAGGTAGGTACAGCAGTGGCCTTCCGTACCGTACTGCTATATATACTGGTGGTCACTGTGTCAGCAAACTGCAAAACTAAAATGTACCACAGGTATAGAATGTAGATGGATAGTATACTTGACGACACAGAGGTAGGTACAGCAGTGGCCTTCCGGTCCGCACTGCTATATATACTGGTGGTTACTGTGTCAGCAAACTGCAAAACTAAAATGCACCACAGGTATAGAATGTAGATGGATAGAATACTTGATGACACAGAGGTAGGTACAGCAGTGGCCTTCCGTACCGTACTGCTATATATACTGGTGGTCACTGTGTCAGCAAACTGCAAAACTAAAATGCACCACAGGTATAGAATCTAGATGGATAGTATACTTGACGACACAGAGGTAGGTACAGCAGTGGCCTTCCGTACCGTACTGCTATATATACTGGTGGTCACTGTGTCAGTAACCTGCAAAACTAAAATGCACCACAGGTATAGAATGTAGATGGATAGTATACTTGATGACACAGAGGTAGGTACAGCAGTGGCCTTCCGTACCGTACTGCTATATATACTGGTGGTCACTGTGTCAGCAAACTGCAAAACTAAAATGCACCACAGGTATAGAATGTAGATGGATAGTATACTTGACGACACAGAGGTAGGTACAGCAGTGGCCGTCCGTACCGTACTGCTATATATACTGGTGGTCACTGTGTCAGCAAACTGCAAAACTAAAATGCACCACAGGTATAGAATGTAGATGGATAGTATACTTGACGACACAGAGGTAGGTACAGCAGTGGCCTTCCGTACCGTACTGCTATATATACTGGTGGTCACTGTGTCAGCAAACTGCAAAACTAAAATGCACCACAGGTATAGAATCTAGATGGATAGTATACTTGACGACACAGAGGTAGGTACAGCAGTGGCCTTCCGTACCGTACTGCTATATATACTGGTGGTCACTGTGTCAGTAACCTGCAAAACTAAAATGCACCACAGGTATAGAATGTAGATGGATAGTATACTTGACGACACAGAGGTAGGTACAGCAGTGGCCTTCCGTACCGTACTGCTATATATACTGGTGGTCACTGTGTCAGCAAACTGCAAAACTAAAATGCACCACAGGTATAGAATGTAGATGGATAGTATACTTGACGACACAGAGGTAGGTACAGCAGTGGCCTTCCGTACCGTACTGCTATATATACTGGTGGTCACTGTGTCAGCAAACTGCAAAACTAAAATGCACCACAGGTATAGAATGTAGATGGATAGTATACTTGACGACACAGAGGTAGGTACAGCAGTGGCCTTCCGTACCGTACTGCTATATATACTGGTGGTCACTGTGTCAGCAAACTGCACAACTGAAATGCACCACAGGTATAGAATCTAGATGGATAGTATACTTGACGACACAGAGGTAGGTACAGCAGTGGCCTTCCGTACCGTATTGCTATATATACTGGTGGTCACTGTGTCAGCAAACTGCAAAACTAAAATGCACCACAGGTATAGAATGTAAATGGATAGTATACTTTACGACACAGAGGTAGGTACAGCAGTGGCCTTCCGTACCGTACTGCTATATATACTGGTGGTCACTGTGTCAGCAAACTGCAAAACTAAAATGTACCACAGGTATAGAATGTAGATGGATAGTATACTTGACGACACAGAGGTAGGTACAGCAGTGGCCTTCCGGTCCGCACTGCTATATATACTGGTGGTCACTGTGTCAGCAAACTGCAAAACTAAAATGCACCACAGGTATAGAATGTAGATGGATAGAATACTTGATGACACAGAGGTAGGTACAGCAGTGGCCTTCCGTACCGTACTGCTACATATACTGGTGGTCACTGTGTCAGTAAACTGCAAAACTAAAATGCACCACAGGTATAGAATCTAGATGGATAGTATACTTGACGACACAGAGGTAGGTACAGCAGTGGCCTTCCGTACCATACTGCTATATATACTGGTGGTCACTGTGTCAGCAAACTGCAAAACTAAAATGCACCACAGGTATAGAATGTAAATGGATAGTATACTTGACGACACAGAGGTAGGTACAGTAGTGGCCTTCCGTACCGTACTGCTATATATACTGGTGGTCACTGTGTCAGCAAACTGCAAAACTAAAATGTACCACAGGTATAGAATGTAGATGGATAGTATACTTGACGACACAGAGGTAGGTACAGCAGTGGCCTTCCGGTCCGTACTGCTATATATACTGGTGGTTACTGTGTCAGCAAACTGCAAAACTAAAATGCACCACAGGTATAGAATGTAGATGGATAGTATACTTGATGACACAGAGGTAGGTACAGCAGTGGCCTTCCGTACCGTACTGCTTTATATACTGGTGGTCACTGTGTCAGCAAACTGCAAAACTAAAATGCACCACAGGTATAGAATGTAGATGGATAGTATACTTGACGACACAGAGGTAGGTACAGCAGTGGCCTTCCGTACCGTACTGCTATATATACTGGTGGTCACTGTGTCAGCAAACTGCACAACTGAAATGCACCACAGGTATAGAATCTAGATGGATAGTATACTTGACGACACAGAGGTAGGTACAGCAGTGGCCTTCCGTACCGTACTGCTATATATACTGGTGGTCACTGTGTCAGCAAACTGCAAAACTAAAATGCACCACAGGTATAGAATGTAAATGGATAGTATACTTGACGACACAGAGGTAGGTACAGCAGTGGCCTTCCGTACCGTACTGCTATATATACTGGTGGTCACTGTGTCAGCAAACTGCAAAACTAAAATGTACCACAGGTATAGAATGTAGATGGATAGTATACTTGACGACACAGAGGTAGGTACAGCAGTGGCCTTCCGGTCCGCACTGCTATATATACTGGTGGTTACTGTGTCAGCAAACTGCAAAACTAAAATGCACCACAGGTATAGAATGTAGATGGATAGAATACTTGATGACACAGAGGTAGGTACAGCAGTGGCCTTCCGTACCGTACTGCTATATATAATGGTGGTCACTGTGTCAGCAAACTGCAAAACTAAAATGCACCACAGGTATAGAATGTAGATGGATAGTATACTTGACGACACAAAGGTAGGTACAGCAGTGGCCTTCCGTACCGTACTGCTATATATACTGGTGGTCACTGTGTCAGCAAACTGCACAACTGAAATGCACCACAGGTATAGAATCTAGATGGATAGTATACTTGACGACACAGAGGTAGGTACAGCAGTGGCCTTCCGTACCGTATTGCTATATATACTGGTGGTCACTGTGTCAGCAAACTGCAAAACTAAAATGCACCACAGGTATAGAATGTAAATGGATAGTATACTTTACCACACAGAGGTAGGTACAGCAGTGGCCTTCCGTACCGTACTGCTATATATACTGGTGGTCACTGTGTCAGCAAACTGCAAAACTAAAATGTACCACAGGTATAGAATGTAGATGGATAGTATACTTGATGACACAGAGGTAGGTACAGCAGTGGCCTTCCGGTCCGCACTGCTATATATACTGGTGGTTACTGTGTCAGCAAACTGCAAAACTAAAATGCACCACAGGTATAGAATGTAGATGGATAGAATACTTGATGACACAGAGGTAGGTACAGCAGTGGCCTTCCGTACCGTACTGCTATATATACTGGTGGTCACTGTGTCAGCAAACTGCAAAACTAAAATGCACCACAGGTATAGAATCTAGATGGATAGTATACTTGACGACACAGAGGTAGGTACAGCAGTGGCCTTCCGTACCATACTGCTATATATACTGGTGGTCACTGTGTCAGCAAACTGCAAAACTAAAATGCACCACAGGTACAGAATGTAAATGGATAGTATACTTGACGACACAGAGGTAGGTACAGCAGTGGCCTTCCGTACCGTACTGCTATATATACTGGTGGTCACTGTGTCAGCAAACTGCAAAACTAAAATGTACCACAGGTATAGAATGTAGATGGATAGTATACTTGACGACACAGAGGTAGGTACAGCAGTGGCCTTCCGGTCCGCACTGTTATATATACTGGTGGTTACTGTGTCAGCAAACTGCAAAACTAAAATGCACCACAGGTATAGAATGTAGATGGATAGAATACTTGATGACACAGAGGTAGGTACAGCAGTGGCCTTCCGTACCGTACTGCTATATATACTGGTGGTCACTGTGTCAGCAAACTGCAAAACTAAAATGCACCACAGGTATAGAATCTAGATGGTGTTGACATATAGGTAATTGTCCGCACTCAATATAATATTAGGGCAATGGATGTTGTCTGAATCAAAATATAATTCATTATAAATAGGCGATGTAACCATAGTGAACATGCATAGGAAGTATCGATCTAGTTAGATGGTATATATGTGTATGCTTTTGTGTGTATAGGCATAGTAGGGAATAATGTAATGCAATGTCTGCATACAGATATATGTCTGTAGCAAATGAATAATTTGATTCTGATAGATAAAATCAGCAAGCCACTTGGTTTAGGTCACTTCAAAGGCACACAGGTAATGGCATGCGCAAGGAAGTGCCTAAGACTACAATCAGGAATCTGCATATCCTGAGCAATGTATGTTATTCGGCCTTCTGCTTTGAGACAATGACTCCTAGGATCAATTGAATTAACGAAGTCTCAAATGTTGATGAACACTAGCAGTATTTACACTCCAAAATAACCAAAGGAAAACCTTGATAGACAAACAAATATCAGACGCTATGACTCCAGAATTCACCCCCTGCTCGTCACTGTTGAACAAATTATCTGATATGTTTTACAACACCTTTGAATATGTAAATTGGGATTGTTAAAGTTGGGATATAAGACAGGGTTTGGAGCAGTCTTTAGTTAGTGCAGAGGGAAAGAGACAAGGAAAGGATCCTAAGACATCAGAAGAAGGTAGCTATGCATTTAACCCTCAATAAGTCTTGCAAGTGTACAGTATGTGTGTTAATTGTTTAAGTTTGTAATATTGTTTGTGTTTGTTTAATATGTACTGCAGTTAATAATAATTATAGGATTTATTATCATTGTGTTTTTCATATCTTGTATTTTGTATACCTAGAATAAAGTGTTATTGAAATAGAGCTATTATTCCATGGTTCAAACTCATTTTTTGGAATCTCTAAATCATACAAATCTGCATATATTATATAAGGCTCTGCAAAGTTGGACAATATATTTATACCCCTAAGGTATAGAGCATTGATATATCAAATGAGCCAGAAGGATACATCCCTGCATAAAGTATATTTACCATGTGCACAGATGTATTGCTTGGACAGTAATTGTTTTCAGTAGCTATATTCATACCCACATAGTCAATGAGCCAGGATTATATATCTCTGTAAAGTATAATTACACTTTACCTTGACATATCTCTTGGACAAGTAGATATATAATTCCTAAACCCAAATGAGCCAATCACATGCATATGTATAGGAATGTTCATATAATGTACATTGCTGTGTGATTGGACTAGTGCTAATCTCTGCCCCTTTAGCTATGAGCCAACCTAATTTGTAAGCCTATTATAATATATTCGCAGATGTAAGATACATAAAGCATAAATCAATATATGATATAATAAATAAGATTCCACACTTCAATAATTGGCACCCCAGATGGGACCATGGAATAATTTGGTATCTATTTTAAACTAACATAATATCTATTAGGAAGCAGCACCAATGGCTATAAGCCTGCTGGCAAAGTACAAGATCACAGTGGAATAGGTTACAAATGAGAATAAAGAATTTAAAGGCCTAGAATAGAAAATGTGCACAGTGGAAATTAGTATTTCCAAATAAATGTATAAATGTACCAGGTATTAGAGTTTAACCTTAAGACACCGGTCAATCTTAAGGAGAGGATACCTTCAGTACTAAAAACAAAGAATATATAAATTTAGCATTGTAATGTTAAATATGCAAAAAGTTGCAGCAGCATTAGGAAAAATGCGCAGAACTGCGGATTTAGAAGCCAAACAGAAATGTAAAGAAGGATCAGGTTCACGTCTTCGTAAGGCGTGCCTGACCATTAATGCAAAAATGCATTCATTATTTAAGTCCCTTAAACAGAAAAATAAACAGAAAAAGTTTGGGGCAGAAGCAAAAAGCCTGGCAGATTGTAAGCAAACTGTCATGACCTCTCAGGAGGAGATAAAAGAAAGTACAAGGGAGAACATTGTAGATGTAGGTGAGACTCAGGACAGCATTGTCCATGTGCAGCACACAGAGTCTGCTATGGTCACACAGACCACCAGCAGAACAGCCTCTGTGGTAAAGGAAGAAAGTAGCAATGTGCCGGATGTGTCTATCATCAGACAGCACATTAATGTAAAGGAGGTAGCAGCAATAGGAGATGTCCCCTATACTGTTTCTACTAAAGGGGAAGATTATTGTAACTCAGATTATGAGTATTCTGCTGAATACACTCTCAGAGTTCCCAATGTAAATGAAGAATTTGTTATGCCCTTAGGCAAAGGTGAATTGTCAGCAGATTTAAACACTGATAGCAGCAGTACAGTGCACACAGGGGTGGAGAAGTTCCCCATGGTGAAAACTCCCATGGCAACCAGAGTTGCAAACCTTGAAATGTATTTACCTGGAAACATGTTTAAAGGGGAAATCCATGAAATTAATTCAGGAATGCATGTTTACAAACAAGGTTCCCAAACTTTTGTAACCCCCACACAACACTCAGAGACATCTAGTGATGGTGCAAATGTTTGCATGCTCTCAGAGAGACCACATGCAGAGTGTCATTCTGCAAACCACACACCAATTAACAATGACAAAAAGGATCACCAGGATGAAAATGTTTTTATGCCCTGGTGCCATAACCATTTTATTACAGGTGTGGAAAGACAGAAAGCCCTGGGACCTGCAATACATATTTGGCAAAGTCTAACAAGTTTCTCTCCCCACAAAAGTAGGTTTTTTCAGAAGCTCCAAGATTCTTCCAGACTAAGGAGCCATGCCAAGCAGCAAACGCTATGGTTGAAGACAGTCTGGGCCCAGGCTACGTCACAAGGGAGTATGGTCACAAGTGAATACGGTAGTATCATTCCTTTACTTGTTAGATCCAATGTAGCCATTGTTTGCTTTGATGTTCAAACAGCCACAGTTTCCAAATTAAACCAGCATCATATCTGCAGCGACAATTGTGCTGTCATTGACACACAATGTGACAGGAAAGATTGGCACAGGCCAGAAACAATTGTTTGTTTGTTTGTTCTTCAATCTTTAAAGACACATTTGTAAATTCTGTACCTGATAACATGCAGCAGATAGGACAGAATGCATAGCAAGCTATGTTAAATCACTGTATAAATATCTGTGATATTCATTGTATGTATTTTTGTTTGATTCATAGTAATCCTGGCAACCTGTATACAGAATGGTGCAAGACTCCAAAAAGACTCCAATTTACAAGGCAAAAGGTCTTCATTAACCCTTTCATCGCTGCTATCCAGCAAAATCTACATAGCATCCCTAAAGACTGATATATGGACAAATCCTCAAGGAGTTTTCCAGGTTCACAAGAAAGGGGAATGTTTTCATTAACCTTTTCATCACAAGTAATCATTACTTGTCTTTCAAACTACATGTACACCCCCACAACAGTGTACAGCACATCTCATCACTGTGATTATACAGAACTGTCTCATCCCTTCATATACCTTAATCAAATATATATGTAAACATTTGTCTGATATATATATATATATATATATATATATATTATATCATTGTATTATATACCTTGTAAATATTTTATGTTTTTTTTTATATTACACAGTAGATACTACCTATGCTTCCTTCGTAAAAGCTTCAAAAGTAATTAAATATCTAATACTGGATGGAATTAGATTTAGTCAAAGCCATTCCTAAATGATATTTAATATCTGTTTGAAGCAAAATTATATTCATTTATTGTATTGATAGGATGTTACTATATACACATCAAAAGCATTTTAAATAATTATTAGTCAAAATATAGGTAGGATAGAAAACGCCTTTATATGGGTTAAACTGGTATAAGTTTATGTAAGATTGAGATGTATAAATAGGTACAAGGTAGAATAAGGAGATTTAAGACTGCATGGTCATTTATTCAGTGAGGAAATACAGTAAACAGAGTAGGTGTACTACTCGCAGCCATTTGTGGTACTATTGCCCGAAGACAATTAAGACCTACTATTAACAAGGAAAGAAAGAAAGAAAGAAAGAAAGAAAGAAAGAAAGAAAGAAAGAAAGAAAGAAAGAAAGAAAGACTGGTTCACATATGCCTGTTCTATTCAAAATCACAACCTGTTTTGTGCAAAGCAATATGGACACTGGTCACAACTGCGGCATTGGATAAACGCAAAGGAAACAGAACTGCTAAAGACTGTATAAAGACTATTACTATTACCGAGGGTCATCACAAGTACTGAGTTGCAAACTCAAGATCACAGTACGCAAAATACACAGCACTCAACGTACAAAGCCCTCTGCCTCAAACAGCGAAATGGCAAGCAAAGGAGCAGCTGCTATGAAGAATTCTACTTCAACTGCCTCCATAATGCAAACGCAAGGCGTCTCCAATTGCAAACAAACCACGCAGATGACATTACTCTCCCAGTAAATTGCTACAGCCAAGAACAGCAAAAATGTCCAAACGTACTGATCCAGATACCGAAAAAAAAAGGTCTACAATTGGGCTATGGTATTCCAAATGTCTGTAGAAATTAGTTTTCCTCATGAATACTGAATAAAAACCTCAGTCTTGTCTGCTTTAGTTAAAAAGTAGAATAAGGTTAGGTAAGCTAAGAATTTTTATAGATTTTTAAAATCATAATGGTTATTATTATTACACTTATGGTATATATTATGGTTACAACAAAAGTTATGTTTTGAAGAAATTTTGAAATGTATTTGGAAGCAATTACGCTAGTTTAATGTGTGGCCAATCAAAATAATTTCTCATGGCCACAAGGGGGCGACTGTTGACATATAGGTAATTGTCCGCACTCAATATAATATTAGGGCAATGGATGTTGTCTGAATCAAAATATAATTCATTATAAATAGGCGATGTAACCATAGTGAACATGCATAGGAAGTATCGATCTATTTAGATGGTATATATGTGTATGCTTTTGTGTGTATAGGCATAGTAGGGAATAATGTAATGCAATGTCTGCATACAGATATATGTCTGTAGCAAATGAATAATTTGATTCTGATAGATAAAATCAGCAAGCCACTTGGTTTAGGTCACTTCAAAGGCACACAGGTAATGGCATGCGCAAGGAAGTGCCTAAGACTACAATCAGGAATCTGCATATCCTGAGCAATGTATGTTATTCGGCCTTCTGCTTTGAGACAATGACTCCTAGGATCAATTGAATTAACGAAGTCTCAAATGTTGATGAACACTAGCAGTATTTACACTCCAAAATAACCAAAGGAAAACCTTGATAGACAAACAAATATCAGACGCTATGACTCCAGAATTCACCCCCTGCTCGTCACTGTTGAACAAATTATCTGATATGTTTTACAACACCTTTGAATATGTAAATTGGGATTGTTAAAGTTGGGATATAAGACAGGGTTTGGAGCAGTCTTTAGTTAGTGCAGAGGGAAAGAGACAAGGAAAGGATCCTAAGACATCAGAAGAAGGTAGCTATGCATTTAACCCTCAATAATTCTTGCAAGTGTACAGTATGTGTGTTAATTGTTTAAGTTTGTAATATTGTTTGTGTTTGTTTAATATGTACTGCAGTTAATAATAATTATAGGATTTATTATCATTGTGTTTTTCATATCTTGTATTTTGTATACCTAGAATAAAGTGTTATTGAAATAGAGCTATTATTCCATGGTTCAAACTCATTTTTTGGAATCTCTAAATCATACAAATCTGCATATATTATATAAGGCTCTGCAAAGTTGGACAATATATTTATACCCCTAAGGTATAGAGCATTGATATATCAAATGAGCCAGAAGGATACATCCCTGCATAAAGTATATTTACCATGTGCACAGATGTATTGCTTGGACAGTAATTGTTTTCAGTAGCTATATTCATACCCACATAGTCAATGAGCCAGGATTATATATCTCTGTAAAGTATAATTACACTTTACCTTGACATATCTCTTGGACAAGTAGATATATAATTCCTAAACCCAAATGAGCCAATCACATGCATATGTATAGGAATGTTCATATAATGTACATTGCTGTGTGATTGGACTAGTGCTAATCTCTGCCCCTTTAGCTATGAGCCAACCTAATTTGTAAGCCTATTATAATATATTCGCAGATGTAAGATACATAAAGCATAAATCAATATATGATATAATAAATAAGATTCCACACTTCAATAATGGATAGTATACTTGACGACACAGAGGTAGGTACAGCAGTGGCCTTCCGTACCGTACTGCTATATATACTGGTGGTCACTGTGTCAGTAACCTGCAAAACTAAAATGCAACACAGGTATAGAATGTAGATGGATAGTATACTTGACGACACAGAGGTAGGTACAGCAGTGGCCTTCCGTACCGTACTGCTATATATACTGGTGGTCACTGTGTCAGCAAACTGCAAAACTAAAATGCACCACAGGTATAGAATGTAGATGGATAGTATACTTGACGACACAGAGGTAGGTACAGCAGTGGCCTTCCGTACCGTACTGCTATATATACTGGTGGTCACTGTGTCAGCAAACTGCAAAACTAAAATGCACCACAGGTATAGAATGTAGATGGATAGTATACTTGACGACACAGAGGTAGGTACAGCAGTGGCCTTCCGTACCGTACTGCTATATATACTGGTGGTCACTGTGTCAGCAAACTGCAAAACTAAAATGCACCACAGGTATAGAATCTAGATGGATAGTATACTTGACGACACAGAGGTAGGTACAGCAGTGGCCTTCCGTACCGTACTGCTATATATACTGGTGGTCACTGTGTCAGTAACCTGCAAAACTAAAATGCACCACAGGTATAGAATGTAGATGGATAGTATACTTGACGACACAGAGGTAGGTACAGCAGTGGCCTTCCGTACCGTACTGCTATATATACTGGTGGTCACTGTGTCAGCAAACTGCAAAACTAAAATGCACCACAGGTATAGAATGTAGATGGATAGTATACTTGACGACACAGAGGTAGGTACAGCAGTGGCCTTCCGTACCGTACTGCTATATATACTGGTGGTCACTGTGTCAGCAAACTGCAAAACTAAAATGCACCACAGGTATAGAATGTAGATGGATAGTATACTTGACGACACAGAGGTAGGTACAGCAGTGGCCTTCCGTACCGTACTGCTATATATACTGGTGGTCACTGTGTCAGCAAACTGCACAACTGAAATGCACCACAGGTATAGAATCTAGATGGATAGTATACTTGACGACACAGAGGTAGGTACAGCAGTGGCCTTCCGTACCGTATTGCTATATATACTGGTGGTCACTGTGTCAGCAAACTGCAAAACTAAAATGCACCACAGGTATAGAATGTAAATGGATAGTATACTTTACGACACAGAGGTAGGTACAGCAGTGGCCTTCCGTACCGTACTGCTATATATACTGGTGGTCACTGTGTCAGCAAACTGCAAAACTAAAATGTACCACAGGTATAGAATGTAGATGGATAGTATACTTGACGACACAGAGGTAGGTACAGCAGTGGCCTTCCGGTCCACACTGCTATATATACTGGTGGTTACTGTGTCAGCAAACTGCAAAACTAAAATGCACCACAGGTATAGAATGTAGATGGATAGAATACTTGATGACACAGAGGTAGGTACAGCAGTGGCCTTCCGTACCGTACTGCTACATATACTGGTGGTCACTGTGTCAGCAAACTGCAAAACTAAAATGCACCACAGGTATAGAATCTAGATGGATAGTATACTTGACGACACAGAGGTAGGTACAGCAGTGGCCTTCCGTACCATACTGCTATATATACTGGTGGTCACTGTGTCAGCAAACTGCAAAACTAAAATGCACCACAGGTATAGAATGTAAATGGATAGTATACTTGACGACACAGAGGTAGGTACAGTAGTGGCCTTCCGTACCGTACTGCTATATATACTGGTGGTCACTGTGTCAGCAAACTGCAAAACTAAAATGCACCACAGGTATAGAATGTAGATGGATAGTATACTTGATGACACAGAGGTAGGTACAGCAGTGGCCTTCCGTACCATACTGCTTTATATACTGGTGGTCACTGTGTCAGCAAACTGCAAAACTAAAATGCACCACAGGTATAGAATGTAGATGGATAGTATACTTGACGACACAGAGGTAGGTACAGCAGTGGCCTTCCGTACCGTACTGCTATATATACTGGTGGTCACTGTGTCAGCAAACTGCACAACTGAAATGCACCACAGGTATAGAATCTAGATGGATAGTATACTTGACGACACAGAGGTAGGTACAGCAGTGGCCTTCCGTACCGTACTGCTATATATACTGGTGGTCACTGTGTCAGCAAACTGCACAACTGAAATGCACCACAGGTATAGAATCTAGATGGATAGTATACTTGACGACACAGAGGTAGGTACAGCAGTGGCCTTCCGTACCGTACTGCTATATATACTGGTGGTCACTGTGTCAGCAAACTGCAAAACTAAAATGCACCACAGGTATAGAATGTAAATGGATAGTATACTTGACGACACAGAGGTAGGTACAGCAGTGGCCTTCCGTACCGTACTGCTATATATACTGGTGGTCACTGTGTCAGCAAACTGCAAAACTAAAATGTACCACAGGTATAGAATGTAGATGGATAGTATACTTGACGACACAGAGGTAGGTACAGCAGTGGCCTTCCGGTCCGCACTGCTATATATACTGGTGGTTACTGTGTCAGCAAACTGCAAAACTAAAATGCACCACAGGTATAGAATGTAGATGGATAGAATACTTGATGACACAGAGGTAGGTACAGCAGTGGCCTTCCGTACCGTACTGCTATATATACTGGTGGTCACTGTGTCAGCAAACTGCACAACTGAAATGCACCACAGGTATAGAATGTAAATGGATAGTATACTTGACGACACAGAGGTAGGTACAGCAGTGGCCTTCCGTACCGTACTGCTATATATACTGGTGGTCACTGTGTCAGCAAACTGCAAAACTAAAATGCACCACAGGTATAGAATGTAGATGGATAGTATACTTGACGACACAGAGGTAGGTACAGCAGTGGCCTTCCGTACCGTACTGCTATATATACTGGTGGTCACTGTGTCAGCAAACTGCACAACTGAAATGCACCACAGGTATAGAATCTAGATGGATAGTATACTTGACGACACAGAGGTAGGTACAGCAGTGGCCTTCCGTACCGTATTGCTATATATACTGGTGGTCACTGTGTCAGCAAACTGCAAAACTAAAATGCACCACAGGTATAGAATCTAGATGGATAGTATACTTGACGACACAGAGGTAGGTACAGCAGTGGCCTTCCGTACCGTACTGCTATATATACTGGTGGTCACTGTGTCAGAAAACTGCAAAACTAAAATGCACCACAGGTATAGAATGTAAATGGATAGTATACTTGACGACACAGAGGTAGGTACAGCAGTGGCCTTCCGTACCATACTGCTATATATACTGGTGGTCACTGTGTCAGCAAACTGCAAAACTAAAATGTACCACAGGTATAGAATGTAGATGTATAGTATACTTGACGACACAGAGGTAGGTACAGCAGTGGCCTTCCGGTCCGTACGGCTATATATACTGGTGGTTACTGTGTCAGCAAACTGCAAAACTAAAATGCACCACAGGTATAGAATGTAGATGGATAGTATACTTGATGACACAGAGGTAGGTACAGCAGTGGCCTTCCGTACCATACTGCTTTATATACTGGTGGTCACTGTGTCAGCAAACTGCAAAACTAAAATGCACCACAGGTATAGAATGTAGATGGATAGTATACTTGACGACACAGAGGTAGGTACAGCAGTGGCCTTCCGTACCGTACTGCTATATATACTGGTGGTCACTGTGTCAGCAAACTGCACAACTGAAATGCACCACAGGTATAGAATCTAGATGGATAGTATACTTGACGACACAGAGGTAGGTACAGCAGTGGCCTTCCGTACCGTACTGCTATATATACTGGTGGTCACTGTGTCAGCAAACTGCACAACTGAAATGCACCACAGGTATAGAATCTAGATGGATAGTATACTTGACGACACAGAGGTAGGTACAGCAGTGGCCTTCCGTACCGTACTGCTATATATACTGGTGGTCACTGTGTCAGCAAACTGCAAAACTAAAATGCACCACAGGTATAGAATGTGGATGGATAGTATACTTGACGACACAGAGGTAGGTACAGCAGTGGCCTTCCGTACCGTACTGCTCTATATACTGGTGGTCACTGTGTCAGCAAACTGCAAAACTAAAATGCACCACAGGTATAGAATGTAGATGGATAGTATACTTGACGACACAGAGGTAGGTACAGCAGTGGCCTTCCGGTCCGTACTGCTATATATACTGGTGGTCACTGTGTCAGCAAACTGCAAAACTAAAATGCACCACAGGTATAGAATGTAGAGGGATAGTATACTTGATGACACAGAGGTACGTACAGCAGTGGCCTTCCATACCGTACTGCTATATATACTGGTGGTTACTGTGTCAGCAAACTGCAAAACTAAAATGCACCACAGGTATAGAATGTAGATGGATAGTATACTTGACGACACAGAGGTAGGTACAGCAGTGGCCTTCCGTACCGTACTGCTATATCTACTGGTGGTCACTGTGTCAGCAAACTGCACAACTGAAATGCACCACAGGTATAGAATCTAGATGGATAGTATACTTGACGACACAGAGGTAGGTACAGCAGTGGCCTTCTGTACCGTACTGCTATATATACTGGTGGTCACTGTGTCAGCAAACTGCACAACTGAAATGCACCACAGGTATAGAATCTAGATGGATAGTATACTTGACGACACAGAGGTAGGTACAGCAGTGGCCTTCCGTACCGTACTGCTATATATACTGGTGGTCACTGTTTCAGCAAACTGCAAAACTAAAATGCACCACAGGTATAGAATGTAGATGGATAGTTTACTTGACGACACAGAGGTAGGTACAGCAGTGGCCTTCCGTACTGTACTGCTATATATACTGGTGGTCACTGTGTCAGCAAACTGCAAAACTAAAATGCACTACAGGTATAGAATGTAGATGGATAGTATACTTGACGACACAGAGGTAGGTACAGCAGTGGCCTTCCGTACCGTACTGCTATATATACTGGTGGTCACTGTGTCAGCAAACTGCACAACTGAAATGCACCACAGGTATAGAATCTAGATGGATAGTATACTTGACGACACAGAGGTAGGTACAGCAGTGGCCTTCCATACCGTACTGCTATATATACTGGTGGTCACTGTGTCAGCAAACTGCAAAACTAAAATGCACCACAAGTATAGAATGTAGATGGATAGTATACTTGACGACACAGAGGTAGGTACAGCAGTGGCCTACTGTACCGTAATGCTATATATTATATACTGGTGGTCAGCAAACTGTGCAAAACTGAAATGCACCACAGGTATGGATGGATAGTATACTTGACGACACAGAGGTAGGTACAGCAGTGGCCTACTGTACCGTAATGCTATATATTATATACTGGTGGTCAGCAAACTGTGCAAAACTGAAATGCAGCACAGGTATGGATGGATAGTATACTTGACAACACAGATGTAGGTACAGCAGTGGTCTACTGTACCGTACTCCTATATATTATATACTGGTGGTCAGCAAAATTATGCACTGTACTCCTACTATATACTGTCTACAATGCAGCACAGATATGGAGTGTTTTTCAGGCAGACAACGTATACTGGTGGTCACTGGTCAGCAAAACTCTGCACTGTACTCCTCCTATATAATATTATACTGGTGGTCCCCAGTCCCCACAATAAAGCAGCACACTGAGCACAGATATGGAGTGTTTTTCAGGCAGACAACGTATACTGGTGGTCACTGTCAGCAAAACTCTGCACTGTACTCCTGCTATATAATTCAGCTGCTCCCCGGTCCCCACAATTAAGCAGTGTGAGCACAGATATATGCAGCACACTGAGCACAGATAAGGAGCGTTTTTTTCATGCAGAGAACGGATAAAACTGGTGGTCACTGATCAGCAAAACTCTGCACTGTACTCCTCCTATATTAATATACAGCTGCTCCCCAGTCCACACAATTAAGCAATAAGTAAAGCAAGCACAAATATTTGCATCAACAATACACGGAGAGGACGCCAGCCACGTCCTCTCCCTAACATTTCCAATGCACGAGTGAAAATGGCGGCGACGCACGGCTGCTTATATAGAATCCGAATCTCGTGAGAATCCGACAGCGGGATGATGACGTTCGGGCGCGCTCGGGTTAACCGAGCCATACGGGAGTATCCGAGTATGCCTCGGACCCGTGTAAAAAGGGTGAAGTTCGGGGGGGTTCGGTTTCCGAGAAACCGAAGCCGCTCATCACTAGTAGGAATATCAACAAGTTCAGCATCATACAACAGTGGTTCACATAGGGCCGCCGGTGCAAGATTTCTTGGCACCCTAGGCAAAACTTTAACTTATTCTCCCCCCCTTCCCCCAAGCCCACACATCAATATCCAGGAAACTCTCAAGTGAAAGTGCGGAGATGACGTCTTCAAAGTTCAACAGTACCGTCTGCATTAAGTTCAGTAAGAATGCTTCTCTCAGAGACATCCTTCATCCTGTCTAATAGACAGGAAAAATCAGACACCCAACTGACTTTTCAAACAATTGAATAACCCCCATAGAATGAAGTGGGGGGAGACACACTGAGAGACACAGAATGAAGGGGGCACTGGGAGACATTGAATGTCTCAGTGTTGCCTCCCCTCCTATGTCTCTCAGTCTCTCTCTCTCCCCCCCTTCTCTGTCTCTCTTTCTCCCTTCTGTCTCTAAGTGTGTCTCTCTCCCCCTTTTTTTCTTAATTCAACAATTTTTATTAGATTTTTTTATATAGAAATACAAAAAACAGGGAAGACCTTCATGGTACAGACAAACCAAAGACCGGAGAGAAACCGGTATAGTTACAGTGTTCCAACGTAAAGTGCTTTTAAAATCACATCAGTGAAATCAACAAATACATATATGGTCGGTAGCTGTGGGCTTGGGTAAAAGGCAAAGGATGGACAATCTTAATCTACATGAGGTCTAAGAAATGATGAAAACAGTACCCGTTTGCGTCTCAGCATACGGAATCATCATATACCCAAGGTCAAGCACCTAGTTTTACCTGAGAGTTCACAGAACATCAATATACCAGAGAGGTCAATGAAGAAGACAGACAGGAGGAGGGGGGGGGGGGGAACAAATGGGGAAGACAATACAAGTATGATCAGTTCCTGAATGAGTAACGGCCAAAGACATCTTAATTAAGAATAATAAAAAGGCATTTCCGGCATGGTTAGCCATTCTAACCAAAGAGAAGGTTCAGTATCTAATTGGCCTCGGACTAAACATACAGCGTGGGGTATTAAGATTAGTATGATTACATTTCCTAGGCAAGGAACAGGAGGTCTCAAAGGAACAGAACATATGCCTAAGTTATCAATAGGCCCTATCGATTTGTCTATATAGGTACCACTTTGTGGTCTCAAATAATTTATAGATGAAAGATTGTATGTCCGGATCTAAAGTATCAATGTACCTCTCCCACTTCTTGGCAAACCGCCTGACCCCCATTTCTATGTCAGGAAGAGTAGCACGCCTCTCAAAATAAATAATTCGGAGGGTCATGTGTTTTACAGCCATCAAAGAAGGGGTAGACGGTTTGATCCAATTATTAAGAATTTGTTTCTTGGCAATTGTCAAAATGACAGAGATTACCGGAGCAATATCTCTATCTTCAGGCCCAAGAGACCATTCCCTAAAATCAAGTAGCAAACAAGCCTTAGGACGTTTTATTAACTGTAAGTTAAATACTGTGTTGAGATAAGCGACCACCTTATACCAAAACTTAGATATTTTCCGGCAAGACCACATATTGTGGTTCAAGGTGGCACTCTGCGCAGTACATTTGATGCAACAGCCAGTGTCGTCTGGGACCATGTGTGCCCTCTGATTAGGTGCTATATATGCCCTTTGGAGCGTTTTCAAGTGTACCTCTTGCAAAGAGGCAGAATATAAGGACCTAAAAATGGGTAAAATGTTATCTAATAATTCAGCGCTCGATCCCATATTGGGGATATCTCTGGACCATGAGGACAGCGCGGGTTCCCAGAGCCGGTCTCTATATGAGACCCTAAAGGTGTTTCTGAAATAATTGAGATGGTAAGGACAATCTTTAGTGAGCACCATTAGGGTGCGCAGCGGGTCTGTGGTAGCCTCAGAAATCATAGGATGAGACTGAGATTGAGCAAAATGCCTAGCCTGTAGGTACATAAAAAATTCCCGGTGGGATATACCAAACTTTATCTGGATGTCAGAGAAAGAAAGCACTGCGTTGCCTCCTGGGTCATATATGTCTCTAATAGCTGCGATCCCCTTTTCTCTCCAACTCAAAAAATGTGTGTTATCAAGGCCAGGAAGGAAACATGGGTTACCCCAGAACGTAGTGTGAAGAGAGGTGTCAGGTTTTCTCTGTGCTTTAGTGTGTGTGACCTGCCATGCTCGATATGTATGCCAAAACAAAATATTCTGTTTTATCCCAGATGGGAGGCGGGAGTTTGGGGTGTGTAAGAGTGCAGCAGGGGAGAAAGGGTGAAATACAGCCAGTTCAAGTGTCAGGTTCGTAAATACTGATCTGCCCCAAAGCCAGTCTGTGATATACCTGTACATTGCTGCTCTACTAAATAGGACTGGATCCGGGATTCCCATACCTCCCTCTTCACGTAATAGCTGCAATCTAGCGTAGGGGACTCTTGGTCGTTTTCCGGCCCATAGAAATCTAGTGAAACATTGCTTAAGGAAAAGGACATCTTTCTCAACGAGGGCAATAGGGAGCATAAGCAGGAAATAAGCAATCTTGGGAAATATCACAGATTTAATAACCTCTGCACGACCCATAAGAGATAAGGGCAGGGACGCCCAGTCAGTAAGTATTTTAGACACCTTGGACAAAATAGGACCAAAATTAATCGCATATAGATCCGGGAGAGAAGTAGGAATCTGAACTCCTAAATATTTAAGACTATCTCGGGTAACTGGGAATCGGGACAGGACCGGGTGTGATGGAAAGAGGGAGGAGTCCCATGAAAGGAGGAGGAGCTCGAATTTGGATATATTAATCTTGTATCCCGCAAAAGAACCAAATTGTTCAATCAGGGAGACAATCGCAGGGATGGACGTATCAGGATGGGAAATAAATAGCAGCATGTCGTCGGCATACAGTGATAATTTTACCGTGGTGTCCATGATTTTTATGCCTGCAAATTCGGGAGAGTTTCTCAGGGAAACAGCTAAGGGTTCTAAAGCTAAGGCAAATAATAAAGGTGACAAGGGGCAGCCCTGTCGTGTGCCACTCTGGATAAGGAAAGGGGAAGAGAGAATACTATTCCCCAAAACTTGAGTGGAGGGAGATTCATATAGACGGGAAATAAGAGAGACAAAGTCCTCAGGTGCACCAAAGCGATGGAGCGTTTCATACAGATGGTCCCAGGTGACCAGGTCGAACGCCTTTTCGGCATCAATGGATAATACATTAGTATCCGTGGGTTTGGAAAGCTGAAAGGCCTGCATAACAGTCAAGACCTTTCGGATATTGCTCACTGATTGCCGACCCCAGACAAATCCAGTCTGGTCCGTATGCACTATGTCAGGGACTATGAATTTGAGTCTATTTGAGAGGATTTTAGTGAATAATTTATAATCCGTGTTTAAAAGGGAGATCGGACGATAAGAGCTGGGAGACTCAGGATCCCGGCCAGGCTTCAGGATAACCTTTATGACGGCTGAATTAAAATATTGGGGCAAGGAAGCACCCTGCATAAAAGAATTAAATAAGACAGAAAGAGGTTCGCTCAGTCTAGTAGATAGAATTTTATAGTAGTCATTGGCGAAACCGTCAGGACCCGGAGTCTTCCCAGCCTTCAGTCCACCTATTGCTAGAGAAACTTCCTCAGTGGTGATAGGTGCAAGAAGAGAGGTACAGTGCGACTCTGACATTTGAGGCAGATCAGTAGAAGACCAAAAGCTAGACTTGTGTGTCTGGTTGATAATAGGACGTGCATACAAAGTGGAATAAAAAGACTGTAGCACCTCAGCAATCTCGGCCGAGGTCCGTACTCTGTCTCCACCTTGGGTGAGCAGAGAGTGAATGACCACTTTAGGGTGTCTGCCCTTTAATAAACGTGATAACAGTTTTCCAGACTTGTTGCCATATCTGTAAATGTTACAGTCTCTTGAAAATGAATATTTCGCTTCCAATTGAGAAAGGAGGGTATCGAACAGTGTTTTTTGTGTAAGGTACCGTTCTCTAGTAGAAGGTGAGGGGGAGGACTTAAATTCCTGGAAAGCGAGAGTGAGAGCCGCCTGGGCTTCCAAATATTGTGAATTTAAATCTAAATCCCTTTTTTTAAAATAGGAAATAATGTGTCCCCGGATAACTGATTTTGACGCCTGCCAGAAAAGAGCAGGATCGTCGCTCAGAGTTTCTCCATTGTGCATATGATAATCCAGCCACGCTGCATCTAATGAGGAGCGGAATTTTAGAGAGCCACTTAAATGAGAGGGGAAGTGCCAGGAGCGGAATGGGGATTTTTCTGAAAGGAGCATCAATTTCATCCAGCATAGAGCATGATCTGAAATACAGATATTCTCAATTTTTGAGTCAGCCACTTTTGAGAAAAGGGATTCAGATAACAGCAGATAATCAATCCTCGAGAACGTGTGGTGCGCAGCTGAGAGACATGTAAACTCCCTTTCTAATGGATAGCATGCGCGCCACACATCCACTAAGGACAACTGCGAGCAAATATAGGGGATACCAATACGCGGTAACGAGGGGGGAGTGCGGGGGGGAGGGGATTTATCCATGGTTGAAGAATATATATTAAAATCTCCACCCAGTATTATGGGAATTTCAGAGTAACTTAGTAGCTTAGTGACCATGTTCGTATAGAATTGCCTAGAGTACTGATTAGGGGCATAAATATTACAAAGTAGGAACCTGGATGCATACAATGTGACATCTGCCAATACATACCTACCCTGAGTGTCATCTATAATAGCTTGGACAGAGATAGGGACTGTGTGTCGTGCTAATATAATCACTCCTCTAGCCTTAGAAGAGAAGGAGGAAGAGGCTACCACAGACCAACCCATAGTGTTCAGTTTTACCACCTCATTTGGCATAAGGTGAGATTCCTGAATGAAAACAACATCCATGCCCACCTTCCGAAGATAGAGCAAAATCTTTCTGCATTTAGCTGGGGAGTTGATCCCTCCCACATTCCACGTGCCTACACTCAGACTAGCCATGCATCAAATGACCTGGGAGAACCTGAAAACATGCACAGTAACCATAATATCTACAGCCGTCGAGAAACAAATACCAAACATACCGGGGTGGACACATAAGGAAAAGAAGGGGAGGGGGAGAAGAAAAGAAGAACAAAAACATAGAAAACACACAGAATATAACATTAAAATTGTGAAAGAAAGTCCTGCTAAGGACGATCATAACTTCAGAAAACAAGAACAACCGGTTCGAGCAAGCACAGAGGCCGTCATAGACCACCACTGAGCCAGCCAGAATTTGATAACCTGAGAAAAAAAGTGAGGGAGGGGGCGCCCTTACCCACCCTCGGCAACATATTATATGAAGATATATCTAAGAAAATTAACCAGAAAATATCAGAGCACACAGAGCATGTTACAGAAAAAAGAAAAATGCAGCCTGTCCCATAAATAAAAGGATGGAAATATCTCCTCTAAACATATGTAAACATTCTAGAAAGATTGCATTTCCAGGAGAAAACAGCAGATGTATAAGAAAAATCTAAAACATAAAACAAAAGTAAAATGGTTCGGCCCGTTGTATAAGACCAAATGCTCTTTTGTGGGGAAAAACACCTGCGGCAGCTTCTACCGCAATAATTAAATTATATTAGATTGGCGGGCATCGCCAGAAACAGATAAGTCCAGGAGCAATACTCAGCCATCCCTCTCCAGGGTGTCGTCCACCTGAGAGGAGTCGTCATCTGCCTGGGAGGCCTCGGAAACATAAGCCTCTGCATCTGCAAGATTTGTAAAGTCTCGAAAAGAATTTCCATCAAACAGACGTAGTCTTGCAGGGAAGAGCAGAGCAAATTTTTTATTCGCCTTTACCAAACGAGAGCAAAGGGGGGTAAATTCTCGACGGGCCCGGGAAACCTCCGCGGAGTAGTCCTGGAAAATGGCCAAACGAGCTCCCTCCCATTGTAAATTTCTATGCTTCCTGGATGCCGACCATATTGCCTCCTTATGGAGAAAGTTCAGACATTTAAATATGACCACACGTGGTCTGCTATTAGGTGCAGAACGTGGGGGACCCAGTCTGTGGGCTCTCTCAATAACTAAGCCGGTGCATTCATCTTGGATATGCAGTAAATCAAGGAGGGACGTTTGCAAAAACAGAGTCAAATCAGGACCTTTCAGTGACTCAGGGAGCCCCAGTACCCGAAGATTCGATCTCCTCGATCTATTTTCAAGATCATCAACCTTGTTCAGCAGTTGAAAGTGAGATTTCTGGAGCTCATCATATCTGTGCTTAAGATCCCCAACATCCTGAAAAGTCTCCCCCAGCCTTTGTTCATTTGTAAGAACAGTCTTGGTGAGCTGCTTGATTTGGGATTTTAGATCTTTTACTGCCTGCTGCATTTTAACAGCATGTGCATCCATGATAGGCTCCATGGCATCCCTAACAGCTCTTACTACATCAGCATAAGTCACTGGAGAGACAGGGGTACAGTCAGGCTCACCTGAGGGATAAGTGTGTTTTGCAGAAGCCTGTTTGGTGCTGCCAGCAGCCTGCAGACTCGTTTGTGAGTTAGATGCGGCGACCATCTTGGATTCTCCCGGCCGTTTTTCAGACCTCGATCTTTGGACTTTAGGGGGCATAGGGGAGGACAGAAATCTCTCCATCCAGTTCTCTACACCTTCCCACTGGTATTGTGCGACCGGCGCAGAGAAAAGCCGCGAATTAGAGGCGCTGTGTGCTCCGGTTGCCGAGGGTGCAGGAGAGCTGCAGCAATCAGCTTCTCCTCACATGGGCGCCGGAACCGGAAGTCTCGTCTCTCTCCCCCTTATAAGTCTCTCAGTGTCTCTCCCCCTATGTCTCTCAGTATCTCTCTCTCCACCACTTCTATGTCTCCCAGTCCCTCAGTGTCTCTCCCTCCCCTTCTATGTCTCTCATTGTCTCTCTCCCCCTTCTATGCCTCTAAGTGTCTCTCTCTCCCCCCTTCTATATCTCTCAGTGCCCCCTTCAAGTCTCTAAGTGTCTTTCTCCTCCCTACTATGCCTCTCAGTGTCTCTCTCTCTCCCCTCCTTCTATGTCACTGTCTCTCCCCCCTTCTATGTCTCTAAGTGTCTCTCTCCCCCTTCTATATCTCTCAGTGCCCCCCTTCTAGTCTCTAAGTGTCTTTCTCCTCCCTTCTATGCCTCTCAGTGTCTCTCTCTCTCCCCTCCTTCTATGTCACTGTCTCTCCCCCCTTCTATGTCTCTAAGTGTCTCTCTCCCCCCTTCTATATCTCTCAGTGCCCCCCTTCTAGTCACGTGTCTAGGGGCAGCATTTGGTGGGGGGCGGCACTTGGATGCTTGTGTTGGTACTGTCAGCCTGAAATGTACCAGCAACTGTAAAATATTTCCACTATAATGTGCCATTTTGAATAAAGCCATCAATATGCCATCTTGAATGAAGTGTAAATGGGCAGGACATGCACATACTGCTGCTGTAAGCTGTACAACTTAGTAAATATGTACGCTAGTCGTGGCTCCATCTGTGACTAGGCGCACCTGCCCGGGCGCGGCTATTGCCAAGAGTGTACCTGTCTGCCCAGGTGCGCGCTCAGTGGAGACACGCCCCATTCACTTGAATGGAGAGCTTCTCCATCCGCGCGCCCGGACAGAGACGCTCTTAATGGGAGCGTCTCTGTGCACTCCCTTCGTGACTAGATGGACGGATCGCCTAGTCACACCGGGAGTGCTTGTTTGCGATGGAGCCGCCTCAGATGAGTGCGGTTTCATCTGCATGTTATATTGATTTTTTTATATTCACGGTTCATACAGTGTTGGAGTCTCTGGAGAAATAAGATAGCCCAAGGAAGAAGGCACAGAAACTGACATGGGCGTGGATTTCTTTATTCTTTGGTATGCATATATTATTCACTGTTTTGGATATCAGAACACTGAAGGCGCTGAATTACCACTTTTGGAACATTTAAGAACTGACTTGGGAATATAAGCAGGGTTGGACTGGCCCACAGGGGAACAGGGGAAACCACCGGTGGGCCCTACCACCTGGGCCCCCACCTATTTCTCTAGGGATCAGGTTACAGACTGTGCATTTGAATTACTCTTTATATATGTTACTGCACAGGACTGTGGTGTATTTTCTACAGAGCATTTCTGTTATTAATTATCATGCATGCACTAGTGGTATTTACTACAGTATATATATATATATATATATATACCAAGGGGCCCAGACCATGCACTCTCTAATGGTTAGCCACGCCTCTGTGGCAGCTGGCCACTCCCCTAAACATGGGCCCCTACCAAAGCATTTCTCCGGTGGGCCCTTCATGCCCCAGTCCGACACTGAATATAAGTCACACTTGAAAACCTGCAATGGTCACCTCTCAAGGGTGTGTTTGAGACATTTTCATTTATTCATTATATTTAAAATATTTATTTTTTAGTGGCAGAGCTTAATATACTCCCTATTTTTAAATATATATTCACTACTGGTGAAGGATGCACATGTCCCTGGCTACTGATACTGATACTTGTTGAAAGTTGCACCACCAGGAGTGTTACTAGGAACAAATTCAGATTCATTCAATCCTTTTGTTAATGTTTTAATCTCTGTGGATTTTGGACTCAAGTCTATCAGACCCCAATGGAGATGATCTAATTAGGATCCTCCTCTGTATACTTGTTCCGAACTAGTCCTACTAATGGTGGTTATCCTTACTACTGGTTTTTCCTTATGATACATATTATGATTCTGATCTACCGCTGATGAAATCGTTTTAACGAAACACGTTGGGTGTTTTATCTGTACCTACTGTACCCTCCCACCTTGGAGGCTTCAAGTCATTTATGAGTGTTGAAGTCCTTGAAGTCTTACTCTAAACTGGAAAATTTGTTGACTTGATGTATACATTGTTCTTGTATGTGAATTTATATACTTTTTTATGACACTATAACAGGTCTGAATTTTTAATAAAAAACAAGTGTTTTTATTTGATGATTTTGTGTAATACTGTTATGTATATGAGATGGCATTTCAAAACACTATGGGCCTAATTCAGATCTGTTCGCTCGCTAGCGTTTTTCGCTGCGCAGCGATCAGGGCACTACTGAGCATGTGTATGGACTGTGTGCACAGGAGCGTTGCACGGGTACAAAGCGGATCATTGCTGTGTGATGGGTTTAACGAAGAATCCATTTGCACAGCCAATCGCAAGGAGATTGACAGGAAGAGGGCGTTTGTGGGTGGCAAATGGGAGTGTTTGGAAACACGCAGGCGTGGCCAAGCGTTTGCAGGGCAGGTGTCTGACGTCAATTCTGGCCTCGAACAGGCTGAAGTGATCGCAGCGGCTGAGTTAGGTCAGACCTACTCAGAAACTGCACAAATTGTTTTGTCCAGGGCGGCTGCACATGCGATCGCATACTTGCACAGCTAAAATACACTCCCCTGTAGGCGGCGCATATCCGATCGCAGCGCTGCAAAAAATAGCTAGCGAGCGATCAGATCTGAATTAGGCCCTTAGCTAAGCGAAGAAATTAATTTTCTATGTAATCTGCGCTGATAAATCAGTTAATTAGCAGCAAATACACTTTCTGGGAGTTTCACTATATTCCCATTGGTAATTCTAAAAAACAATAATTGTAAGTGTACAATTGCGCTTACACTGAAAATGAACATATAGGTTGAATTCACACTGATCCCGAGCCTCCTAGTAGGTGACAGTTTCTTTTTCTTGCCGCAAGACAACAGGCAATTAGCAATAATCCTTGTTGTACTGTATAAATTCAATTCAGTTAATCCCTTACACTGGTACCATGAACTGAAAATCAAACAGAAGCACAATAGTGCAGACAACCAAATGCAGGGAAAATCATTTATTTATGGTTAATCTGTACACTCACAAACAAGTGTTCAAAGGCATGTAGTAAGCTGTTGGTCCACGAACATCTGATCCAATTTGGATAGGACAGATAAATACTTCAATTGAAAACTAAAAGGGAAAAATACACAAATAGTGCAGAGACCCAAATAGATAGTTGCTGAATTGAATGGGTTAAAATTGCACTCACAAACGTAAAACAAATGACAAACATATAACGCTGATGTAGGGAGCAACGAATACTCATCCGACAGTTAGTCAAAAAGGGTCCCAAAAGAGTTCCGGATACTCAAAGATCCCTCTCAGGATGAGTTCTTAGTACAGTCCCTCGAAATAGCCACTCCTTGGTTAAGCGCCCTCTGATCCTATATATATATATATATATGTAAATACCACGCAAACGGCTGCGGTGCCGCCATGGTTTAGATGAGATGGATGTGCTTTGCTGCATTGGAGGGCACCCGGGCAAGTACCTTGTGGGGCAGTAGTGGAGTGCCGGCCGGTTTGCAATATATATATATACTCAAATAAACCAACAGGTTAAATAAACTAAATAAATAAACAAACCGACCAGCTGATTTCAGTCTGGAGTGGTTTTATATATATATATATATATATATTATATATATATTAGCGTTTGCATGTGACTTTGCTTGCGTGGATGTCTGTTATTGCTCAGCTGAACTTATTTTACAAAGATAGGAGTGCCATTTAATATTGTGATGTATGTTTTATATTGTACACAGTAGTGTGTGCCTTTTTCCTTCTTTGCATATGGTTATAGATTTTTGATTGTGGATAATGTGACAATGGCTTGCGTACCTACATCTCCGATGGTTATTGATCTCTTATTGACCTCAGATGATTATTGATCTGTGCACGCCGACCCGTTTTCGTAGGCATGCAGTGGCCAGGGTCTGCTTTGACTGGCTGGGTGATTACCAGAAATCATGAGTAATTTGAGGGCTACTCAGATGTCTGGTGTGCTCGCAT
The DNA here is from genome assembly GCF_028390025.1 of Pseudophryne corroboree. Classification (NCBI taxonomy): domain Eukaryota; kingdom Metazoa; phylum Chordata; class Amphibia; order Anura; family Myobatrachidae; genus Pseudophryne; species Pseudophryne corroboree. The sequence continues at coordinate 731,009,873 of NC_086449.1, forward strand.
CTTCGAATACAGTAGTGGATCAGAGAAGCGACAGGAGGCTTCTATTTTCACAAGATGCCTGAATCAGCCCCAATGTTGTTATGTTGTTATTGGTGGGTTTTCAGGTGGGTCTGTGATTTCATCATGAGGTGGCGTGTGATAAGTACAGTATGTATGGGAAATAGCAGACGGGTTGCACAACGTAGATGTTTGTTATGTTGGAACTTTCTGGTACTAACATCACTGACACTGTCATTACATGCCAATGTGATTATATACTTTTTAGCACTCTTCAGCTTTATATATATATGTCTAGATTTCCTCCTGTAAGGCTGTTTATGCAATTGACCTCAGGGGCAGATGTATTAAGCCTGGAGAAGGGATAAAGAAGTGATAAACCAGTGATAAGCACAAGGTTATAACGCACCAGCCAATCATTACGGTTTTCAAAAACGTCAGTTAAGAGCTGACTGGCTGGTGCGTTATCACCTTCCACTTATCCCTGACTGCCATTGCACTGACTGGGCGGCCATCATGGTAAGTGTACACTCTTACCGTTTGGACGCTGGACTTGTTGGTCCAGATACCCAGCATTCAAATGCCCACCCAGCTGCAACATCAGCTTCTTGCAGCAAGTGTACGGGCAGTTGGCAGAGTTGGCAGACTGTCTGTACACAAAGCCCGATGGGCCGGTTTATCTGCAGATACATTGGCCATCGTCAGCTGTGCTGCAGAACCTACGCGATATGTCTGTGCACGACCTCATTCACAGACATATCAGGGGTACACACCTGCCGACTTGCTCATGATATATCAGTCAGTGTGTACCATGCTTAAGTGTTTTGTACAGCTGGTTAAAAAATATTATGATGAAAGCACAAGTGAAAACAAGGAATATAAATCGTCACAGATCCTGCCTTTTTCCATATTACAATTTTGATAACCCCTTTCACAATGCATAGAGCAACTATTATTCCTGAAATTGGGACATTGGCATGTGATAATATGTGAGGGCAACCGAGTCTTTCAGTGGCAAGCAGTAGCGGATCTTGCTACAGGCACACAGGATTTTTGCCCGGGGCGCCGCCGCCATCCGGAGGGCCCCAATGCCATCCGTAGGGCGCTGCCGCCATCCGGAGGGCGCCGCAGCCGTGGCAAGATCCGCTACTGGTGGTGCCCCACGGTGCAGGTTGTCACTGTTGTGCGGTGCGCGATGACATCATCGTGCACAGCACGGCAATGTGGAACGGCACATAGACACTAGGGGTCATGATTGACCTCTAGTGTCTATGCGGTGCTATGGGAGAGACGTCATGACGCCTCTCCCATAGATCAGAGGAGCGGCGCCGGTGGCCGGAGACAGAAGGCAGCGGACAGCAGCGGTCGGGAATCAGAAGCGGGGATGGTGAGTATTAATTTAATTTTTTTTACATTTTATTTATTTTTTTGTAAGCGGCGCAACTAGGGGGCACAAACGGGGGCACAACTGTACTGGGGGCAATACCACTGGGGGCACAAACGGGGCACAACTGTACTGGGGGCAATACCACTGGGGTCACAAACGGGGCACAACTCTACAGGGGGAATAACTGACCACGCCCCTTTCTGAAGCCACACCCCTATTTTCGCCCCGGGCGCCACAAGGGCTAGAACCGGCCCTGGTGGCAAGCCTGGTGCTTCAGGTGTGCTAGACCGCCACCAAACCTCCCCCCCTTCATATACCCATAGATAGCGGCATGCACATTCTGCAGGTGTGCACGGCTCCTCCCATCATGGTGAAAGGGGGTGTGAAACCCATCTTCCTACTTTTATACGTTTGGCACATTTGTCCTGTCAGTATGGGGAGACAACAAATTGGGATTGGCCAACTTCAGTCAAAACAATGGGGAGGGTGGCTATTGCCTCCTGTAAAGCTGTGTATGGTGCATCTCCTAAAGATTATTCAACATCTCCATGCACATCAAGGCACTCCCTTCATTTGCAAAGGAGGCTAAAGCATGTACCATGCCAAGTGTTTATTTTTCTCACCAGACTATGGGGGTCATTCAGACCTGATCGCTAGGCAGTGATATTTGCAGCCCTGCGATCAGATAGTCACCGCCTACAGGGGGAGTGTATTTTTGTTGTGCAAGTGTGCGAACGTATGTGTAGCATATCTGCACAAACTGATTTTTGTGCAGTCTCTGCGCAGCCCAGGACTTACTCAGCCGCTGCGATCACATCAGCCTGTTCGGGACCGGATTTGACATCAGACACCGCCCTGCAAACGCTTGGACACGCCTGCATTTTTCCAGACACTCCCTGAAAATGGTCAGTTGCCACCCACAAACACCCTCTTCCTGTCAATCTCCTTGTGAACGCCCTTGCAAATGGATCCTTTGCACAAACCCATCGCTGACCGGCGATCCCCTTTGTAGCCATCCGTCGAGCCGGCACATTGCGGTGCATACGCATGCGCAGTTCGGATCTGATTGCCCGCTGTGCGAAAATGCACACAGCACCGATCAGATTTGAATGACCCTCTATATGCTAAGCAAATCTACTGTATAAGCACACCTAAATTATTCCTTTCTGGTCATAGTTATTGTCTGTCAGAAAAGACCCACTATTATTTTCACAGCCCATTAGCCACTTAATTGGCCACTGTCATTTTATCCTTTATAGATCTCCAAAATGATTTCACTGCTATATTACTAATGGCTTTCTGACTGCCCATAAGCAGTACTGTAACAGCTCCATCTAGTGGAGTCAGTGAGCATCTGTAACACACACTGCTCTTGGGGGGTCATTCCGAGTTGTTCGCTCGGTAAAAATCTTCGCATCGCAGCGATTTTTCGCTTAATGCGCATGCGCAATGTCCGCACTGCGACTGCGCCAAGTAAATTTGCTATGCAGTTAGGAATTTTACTCACGGCTTTATCATCGTTCTGGCGATCGTAATGTGATTGACAGGAAATGGGTGTTACTGGGCGGAAACAGGCCGTTTTATGGGCGTGTGGGAAAAAACGCTACCGTTTCCGGAAAAAACGCAGGAGTGGCCGGAGAAACGGGGGAGTGTCTGGGCGAACGCTGGGTGTGTTTGTGACGTCAAACCAGGAACGACAAGCACTGAACTGATCGCAGATGCCGAGTAAGTCTGAAGCTACTCAGAAACTGCTACGAGGTGTGTAATCGCAATATTGCGAATACATCGTTCGCAATTTTAAGATGCTAAGATTCACTCCCAGTAGGCGGCGGCTTAGCATGAGCAAATCTGCTAAAATCCGCTTGCGAGCGAACAACTCGGAATGAGGGCCTTGGTTCTCTCATGTCATAACTTGAGTTATTCAAGGGAGTATTCCTCTCACTATAGGCATAGCGTCATCTCTTTACACCAGAGGTTCTCAAACTCGGTCCTCGGGGGCACACACAGTGCATGTTTTGCAGGTAACCCAGCAGGTGCACATGTGTATTAATTACTCACTGACACATTTTAAAAGGTCCACAGGTGGAGCTAATTATTTCACTTGCAATTCTGTGAGGAGACCTGCAAAACATGCACTGTGTGTGCCCCCGAGGACCGAGTTTGAGAACCTCTGCTTTACACAATGTCAACAACTATAAGGGCTATTCAGAATTGTCCGTAAAACCCCCCACATATGGACATATTGGGCGGGATTCAAATGTTTTATTGCCCCACGATCTCCCGTCTAAAGCGACGGGAGATTGCGGGCCGATATTCTAATGACCCCCGTTATCACGCTGATTGCGCCCATAAGAGACGGGTTTAGCCGCGTAAAGCAGCTAAACCCGACTAAAAACATGGGCGCGATCGTGAAAAGTCCTGTTTGGGCGTCCAAACGGGTCTCTTTTTGTTCACCACCCCTGGGAGTGGCGAGCTGAAATGCTGATAACGCACCCATCGGCAGCAACATTTGAATACTGCCAGCGGGTGCGATGGGAGCGGGAGGGGGGACAGAAAATTTGAATCTTACCAGTTTTGTCCATCTGCGCATGCGCAGTGCTCACATAGCGCATGCACAGACTGTCAAAATGTGATCGCTGCGGTAGGAGTTAAAGTAAAATATTGTGCCCGATTCAGACCTGACCACTTCTTTTCGCACAGCAGGCGATTATCGGTTGACTGCGTATGCACCGTAATGCGCACGCACGTCACCAAACGAGAACAGGCATTGCCAAACAGCGACAGGCTGGTGCGAAAATTTAAATTGCACAGCCATTCGCATGCTGATTGATAGGAAGGAGATGTTTGTGGGTGGTAACTGACCATTTTCAGGGAGTGTCAGGGAACACGCAGGCATTCCCAAGTGTTTTCAGGGAGGGTGTGTGATGTCAGCTCCGGACCGATCAGCCCGTTCTCTTCGCACTGTAGGAGTAAGTCCTGGGCTGCGCACAGACTGCACACACTGGTAAAAACATCCGATGGTGAGTGTGGTGCAAATGGATTTGCAGCTGTCTGCTGACTGAGGGATTTTTTTAGCGGCGGCTATCTGATTGCAGGGCAACAAATTTAGCAGCCCAGCGATCAGGTCTGAATCACCCCCATTGTTGGAGCTGCAATAATTTTTTTTTCCTTTGGGGGACAATTGGAGAAATTTACTAAGGCCCCGATTCCATTTGATTCCATTGTGTTTTTTTTTTTCTAAGTGTCATCTCTGTAATTTACTAAACATTAAACTTGTTTGGCCCATTCGTATTGTTTTTCACAGTCGTCTACACAAATACGAATGAATAGACCATCGGTCAAATACGGTTGTTATTTCATACAACGCGGTAATTTACCAAGGACTCGTATATATATGAATGCGGATAGAAATACATTCAACTCGGCCGCAAAAGGCCTCGATTCGTAGAAATGAAGACATTTCAAATAGAACAGCTTTTGGCTGGCGTGTTTTTTTTTTTTTTTTTTAAATAGAGTTTGTTTATTTAAAAAAGGATCACCAATACAGACATATCATTAGACATGGGAAATCGGATAATTCAGTACAGGCAATGCAACAGTTTATAGCAATACGTGATCTCAAAAAGTAAGATACATTACGTCACATGTACAATTTCTCCCATACTATTACTTAGCTCACGGTGCAAGGAAAATCTAATGTCTGTAAACAGGTCATAACTCACATATTAGACATTTTTAATTTTCTCCCCAGTTATTTACCAATTACAACTCTAACTAGTAGGCCGTAACATAGCCTACAGAAACTTCTAGAACATAAAAAATAAGAAAAGAAGAAAGAGAAAGAAAGAAAAAAGAAAAAACATCAAGGAGCAGTATTACAATACAATAGGTGAGGTATATGGAGTAATGATTAATATCACGACCTGGCCTTGTATGAACCTAGGACCCACACCGCCCCCAGGGCACAGTACTCTCATAGCGCAAGAGCAGGAGAGGAGCATACAGAAGTAATCCAAGGGGACCATATTTTCTCATATTTGGAAATGGCATTATTTTTCAAGTATACATAGCGGTCTTTAAGGAGAGTGTCATTAACCAGAGCCTTAAAGGCTGATACAAAGGGCTCCGCGGGGCCATCCATGACCGCGCAATGCACACTTTGGCCAGGGCACAAATACTACGAGCATAAAGGCCCTCCCACTTGGACCCCGAAGCAGGACCCCCCATTCCCAGTACACAGAATCTCGAGGTCAACATACTCCCAGGCATCCCCGTGTGCTCCAGAATCGACCTGACACCAGACCAGAACACCTGAATGGACGGACACTCCCACACAAGGTGCCAAAAGGATCCCCCATCAGCCACACATTTAGGGCAAATAGCTGTAGTGCCAGCCCCAAACCTGGCCAACCGAGCCGGTGTCATATAGGATCTGTGCAAAATAAAGAGCTGTATTTGTTGAAATCGGAGTGACTTAGTCACCATACTCGGGTACTCCAGGGCAAGCTCCCAGTCCTCCACGCCTATGGGGCCCAGATCACCCTCCCAGCGCTCACGGAGTCCAGAGAGAGGGTCTGCATGAAGTGTTTTTAATAGGTACGAGTAGGTAAAAGAAATCACCCTAACCCGTTCCAGCGAGCTTAAAAAGGTCTTTATGGGGAAATGAAGGAGCGCCAGGGGTGAGTCCCGAAATTGTGATTGTAAGGCGTGTCGGAGTTGTAGGAATCTAAAAAAATAAGAATTAGGTAGACCAAATTCCTCCTTTAACTGCTGAAACGATTTCAACATACCGTCACTGTACAACTGGGATATGGAGACAATGGAGTATGGAACCCACACCACCCCGCCCTCGAGAGCCCCCAACTCGGGTAGTGAAGTAGAGTGCCAGAGAGGAGTATCCGGGTCCAAGCCATCAAACCCAAGCAGATTTCTCAGAGCGAGCCAGATCTTCATGGCCTGGAAGACAATAGGGGGAGAGTACCGAGAAACCTTCCCACTCAGCAAAACCTGCACCGGAGAGAGGTCCGGGTAGTAGCACTGGAGAAATGCCCATTGTAAAGTGCCGGCATCCCCGCCCTGTATCCAGGTGCCAAGGTGTGATAACTGAGACGCAAAGTAGTACAATTGGAAGTTGGGCAGGGCTAAACCTCCATCAGCTTTCAGCCTAGTGAGGGTATTCAGCTTTATCCTAGGCCTTTTGTTGGCCCAGATTAAGGATGATAATATACCATTCAGTTTCCTAAAAAAAGACGGAAAGATATATACCGGGGATTGCGAGACAATGTATAATAGTTTGGGTAGAATTATCATTTTAATTAGACTAACCCTGCCAGTCATTGTCAACGGAAGCTTGCACCAAGCTCTCGACTTGCGTATAATCAGTTGCGTCAGTGGGTCTAAATTCAGGGGTATAAAATCAGAAGGGTTATTCGTGACTTGAATTCCAAGATATTTAAACTGATCTGTCCAGCATAGCGGCAAGGAGAGCTTCGGGACCTGGGGAGGAGGACCAATAACAGGCATAATAAATGACTTGGGCCAGTTGATACGGAGACCAGAGAAGCCGCCGAATTCCTCAATGATCTGCAGCAAAATAAGCACATCAACAGCATAATCATGTAGGAATAACAGCAGGTCATCCGCATAAAGAGCAATTTTGTCTACACAAGGGCCCGTGGCGATTCCCCCAATGTCCGGGTGTGTCCTAATCAGGGAGGCCAAAGGCTCTATGGCTATATCAAATAGGGCAGGAGAAAGGGGGCACCCCTGTCTAGTACCCCGAGACAGGGTAAAGGAGGACGAAATATAACCATTTACCAAGATCCTGGCATGCGGATTTTGATATAGCAGTCTGATCCATTGTATGAAGTTAGGGCCAAAGCCCATACATTTCATAACTCCCCACAAGTAGGACCATTCAACGCTATCGAACGCCTTAGCCGCGTCCAAAGAGACCACGACCGAGTCCGAGGGGAAGGTATGTGGAGCTTGCAGAATAGTATACAGCCTGCGCAAGTTAATGGACGTGGACATACCCGGCATAAAGCCGGATTGATCCTGATGTATTATGGACTTAATAACCGAGTTGAGCCGAACTGCCAAAATTTTTGCCAGGATCTTAGCATCAGTAGGAATGAGGGAGATTGGCCTATAGGACTCCAAGAGTCTGGTATTCTTGCCGGGCTTCGGCAGTACTATAATAACAGCCTCGGACATTGAGGGAGGAAGTTGATTAGTAGCAAACGTGTCCGTAAACATAGTAAGCAACTTGGGGCCAAAGAACTCTATATGTGGTTTATACAGCTCAGTGGGGATGCCATCACAGCCGTGAGACTTGCCACTGGGGGACATGCCCACTGCCGCGGACACCTCCTCCAAAGTCAAAGGCGCCTCCAGAAAATGCAAGCCTCGGGGGAGAGTCTGGAGAGGGGTACACTATTCAAATACATGTCCAAGTCTGCCGCAGAGCACGTCAGTCGAGACTCATACAGATCCCTGAAGTATGAAAGGAACAATTGCGCAATATCTGGGGTGTTGTCTACAATGGAGCCATCAGGACCAGACATCTGCACAACCGTAGACCCAGGCCGGTCGTAATGTACCAAATGGGCTAACAAGCTTCCCGGTCTATTCGCCTGCATGTACAAATTAGTGGCCCGAAACAAAAGGGAGCGCGCGTTTTTATCTAAGAAATGAGCCAGCCATGCCGCCTGAGCCGTCAGCCATTGCGTCTTTAGTGCAGAGGTGCCTTCTGCCAGATAACTGATCTCGAGGTCCCTAAACTCTGATTCAAGTGTTCTCTCCTCCCTACATGACAATTTATGTGCAGCAATTTTACCAATCAGTGTACCACGTAGAAAGGCTTTAAATGAGTCCCATATGACAGGAGCCGGGGCCGAGCCCACATTATCCGCAAAAAACCCCTCCCACTTTGTTGTCAAGTCCGAGCAGTCGCCCAACTGAGCTAACCAGGATGGATGTAACTTCCAATACGACTGTCCCCTCTGGCACTCCACCTCCAAAGATAACATCAAGGGCGAATGGTCGGACACCCCCCGCGCCTCATAGTGAACATCTAAGATTCTGGGCAGAAGCTCAGGGGAAACCAGGGCCAGGTCGATTCTGGAGAATGAGCCATGTGTGCCGGAGAAGCACGAGAACTGTCTAAGTGCAGGATGCCGTACCCTCCAAGCGTCCACCCACTGCATATTACTCAGAAAGTCTGCAAATTTAGACGGGGTGCCCCGAGGGGGACCTCCACCTACCCAGGGAGACGTCCAACACGTTATTAAAGTCCCCCAAGCAAATAACAGGGGCATGGGGGGAAGAGGCAATAAATGAGGTGGCTTTCTGCAATACATCATATGAGAAAGGTGGAGGAATATACACTGATAGCAGGAAGAAATGTCAGGAATTCAATTTGCATTCCAGGAACACAAACCTACCATAAGGGTCAGTATTTACCGTAATCAATTCAAACTGGACAGTTCTTTTTATCATGACTGACACCCCTCGTAAAAAGGAGGAATGAGAGGAATGATACGCCCATCCCACCCAAGGTCTGCGGAGCGACAGCAGTCTATTTCCCTCTAAATGAGTCTCACTCACACAGACAATGTCCGGGTCATATTTCTTAATCATTTTAAGTACCAGGGATCGCTTTACTTTATTGTTGATACCCCGGACATTCCACGCCAAAAATTTTAAGGCAGGCATGGTGTCTGTACGGCCATCTGGGACACATCACATATGTACCTCGCAAGGTGGATAAGGGACCCTGCAATCAAAGTTGTCCGCCCATAGAAAAGCATTATCCCGCAGACCCTGCCGTCCGCAGACCCCGGGCCACAAGCCTAGCCGGTCAAAACAACACATCAGTACCTCACAGAAAAAACACAGAAATATAGAAAACAATAAACTAAAAAAAGAAAAACAGATCCCACACAGAAACAAGCAATACCCAAATACCAACCCCCCTCCCCGTATACCTTCCCAAACAGTGGCATACACATATCCCTAACAAAACCCAACCCTGGAGATCCAAGTACCTATGACAAACTTATGCGTAGCATAAGACCTAAAGTCCCAGTGCAAATAGGAACCCTAAGTGTATATAACACTACGCAACAAAGTCCAGAACCACCAAAACAAGAGGGTGCTCCCCGGACATATACTTGCATGCTTTATGTTCATGTAGGAGGGAAAACAGGATATCAGTCCGGAGCGAGTTGACGGACGCCCGGAGCATATCTGTCCAGCCAAGGCCGCCGCCTCCCTTGGAGAGCCGAAGAACTTAGTTTCCCCGTCCGCCATCACACGCAATCTGGAAGGGAATAGCATGGAGTAGGGAAGATTCAAGTCACGAAGACGCCGCTTGATAGGCAGGAACTGGGCCCTGTCTTTCTGGACATCCGCTGCAAAGTCTGGGAATGCCAACACCCGGACACCATTCCGAAGCAGAGGGCCCTTCGTGCGGCCCAGACATAGCACAGACATAGTCCCGGTCTTTGTAATGCAAAAATTTGGCGATGAAAGTTCGTGGTGGGGCACCAGAAAGTAAGGGCCGGAAAGGTACTCTGTGGGCCCGTTCCACCGCAAACTGGGAGGTGAAGGATTCTGCACCATATGCCTCCTTGAGCCATGACTCCAAGAAATCTTCAGGATGTGCCCCCTCCTCCCTTTCAGGCAGGCCCACAAACCGCACGTTGTTTCTACGGAGGCGCCCCTCCATATCCAGAAGCTTGGATTGCATTGTGGAGACCTGCTGAGAGACTGCCGACACGGATTGCTTCAGGGGGCCGCAGAGATCCTCTAGATTAGAAACCCGCGTCTCTGCCTCACCCACTCTCTCCCGGATACGTTGGACATCCTGACGCAACAAGGACAGATCGCACTTACTAAAGTAAGTGTTATAATAGCCCTGTATGGTTTTGAAGATAGTGTTTAAGTTTTATTGTGGTATTCTTAGGTTTTTAACAACATAACACTTTTTACTGTATGCATTATACATTTAAATCTATAATAAATGCAAGTAAAGTTATTCATTATAGTAGCACAGTATTCTATATGGTTTTTTTTATTTGCTTTGTGTATGTTTGCCCATGCTTTTACATCTACCTAAGGTAATTTTTAAAAATAGAATAAACTGTTATTAAGGACACGCTTCTCTATATCAATACTTTACCACTGCTGCATGTGTAATCTATGTTGCTTGAATGTGAGAATGCATATTATATACTTTAACAACTATACTCAAATTACTCTAGAATTAATTGACAGACAACTTTTTCCTTTTTCACCTTGGTTTTATTTTTGAAGTTGTAAATGTTTAACCTTTTTTTACAAAAATTAAACCATGGCCCTAATTGTGACCAGAACATGTAAAATGCTACTTGCATACAATTACCAATGTCCATTTCAAACACATGATTATGATCAATTATTTTGCCGGTCGTCCTCTGGAGCTGGATGGGCGTCTCCCACTTGTGTCTGGTTGTGTTCGGGAAGAACGTCTTGGTGGCGAGGTCACAGGTGACACTAAGGAGGTTGTGGCTGTCTAACTGGTGCTTGTTTGCTCTGATTGATGACTGAGATGCTGTGTTAGGGTTGTTACAGTATCATTCAAGTCTCTAGTGGCTGTTGTGAGGGTTTCCATGATTTGGACCATGCTCTCTCTTGTATGTTTTAGGTTGCTGTTAATATCTGCAGGCAGGATTGATGGAGCCTGTGATTCTCATCCATGATTCTTTGGTATGTGTCTAGCATCCTATTATTGTCTGTCCTCATTAATTCCAGGGTGTTAGCTGTTCTGGTGAGTTCTGTGGTTTGTCTGCTGTTGCTTCTGCATAATCTGGGTATGTGATGGGCCAGACTAAAGGGGGGTATTCACGGAGCGATATTCTAAGCAATCTGACTAGATTGCTTAGAATTTAAGCATTATCGCTCCGTGTGTACCCCCTACAGCGATAGCGATGCGCAGCCCCGCGCATCGCTATCGCTGGTGTTAGATTGGCCTGCCGTGCAGGCCAATCTAGCACGTCGCTCACTTCTCCCGCTGGGTGAAATGAGCGGCCCCCCCGTCTCCCCCCGCGCACTCAGCACACATCGCGCTGTGCTGAGCGGGGGGAGAGATGTGTGCTGAGCGGTTCGCCTAGCACACATCTCTCGCACATCGGCCCGTCTATATGGGCCTTACCAATAAATTGGTAGCTGCCCCAAAAAGCCTGTTCCTGAGACTGTGGTAGGGCTTATGTATGACCTGTTCAGGTGTCCTTTGAGTGGGCGGAGTGGACAAATGTGTAGATGTTGGGTCAGGCGGTGGTATTGCTGTCAGAGTTAAGGTAAATGTGTCTTCATTGTCAGGTTGCTGCTCTTGACCTGGCTGAGTTGGGTGAAGAATGGTAATCCCTAAAATGAGAGACCAGTTGTATGTAAGTATAATTTTATTAACTAATGAAGCATGTGTTTGGTATCCTAGTGCTATAAATGTTAAGTTACTTTAATTAATAATTTGTAGATGTTGTCCTTATCCACATTTTGCATATTTTTCTAATTTTTGGGGTCATTGATTTCCTAAATGATATTCTGATTTTGTTTGCTGGCTATGCACAACATATGCACAGCAATTCTTTTAGTATAAGTGATTTAAGACCATACCTCCCAACTTTGTCCTGGCTGGAAGAGGGACACACGTGCAGCAAAAAGGGGGTGTGGCCTATGAACAGGGGGCATGGCTTCGCAGGAGGACCGCGATCGCAAGCTCTGCCCCGTGAGCCGCTAGCATGCCCCCTCTCCCTTTGACTCCAGTGAATAGACGCTGTGCGCATGCGCGCAGCGTCTATTCACCGCTGCTCTGTTAAGCACGGCAGCGAGAGACAGAGCCTCCCAACTGCCCCCACCGCGGGATACGGCGGCCCGTGGGTGGGACAGCGGGACAGTCCCCAAAAAACGGGACTGTCCCACGAAAATCGGGACAGTTGGGAGGTATGTAATGATAAGTTTGTTAGCGGCGCATTATTTACATCACCACTTTGTCACTAAGCTGCTTCCTTAAACTGTGAAACTACAATGGTGTAAATTTTCTAAGATGGGAGTTCTATTTTAACCTGGGATGTTGCACATAGCAACCAATCACATTCCATGTTTTTACTTCTAGAAGGTGCTACATAAATGAGAAGTAGAATCTGATTGGTTGCTGTGGGCAATATCCCATCTTAAATAGAACTTCCATCTTTGAAAATGTAAACCAATGTTTGACTTATGGTAAAGTGTGTGTTTGAAAGTATGTACCGTTTTTGTGTTGTTTTTTTAACTCACCAGACAGGTGTGGTGAATGTTGTGACAATGGCTGCAGACTGTCAAGGAGTTGCATTAGTGGCACAGCTGATACCTCCGACATGCGTCGACGTGGTGGTGTGATGTGTACTGGTCTAGAAGACACACCGAGACTGCGTTTCCATGGTGGCAACACGTGTGTGGATGGACCTAACAAAAAACAAAATTATTATTGTATCCAAATTGATGTGAAAACACACCCAATATTAATGTACTTACCAGCATGATCAGCATCCTAAGCTTCAGTAGGAGTGGAGACAGGGCCAGAGGCTCTTTGTGACTTTTGGGAGACTGTAAATGTATATGAAGCATTTAATTATTTTCATAACAATTTAATCAACACACATATGTTGCTACTCATGAATTCAAAACTGATTTTTGACAAATTTTACAATTAATGTATATTAAAAAACAACATTATCCAAAGTGTTTGCATACTTTCTAGACAACTATAACACATAATGTGACTATCAATGTATTGAAAAAAGCACCACCTCTCTTTCATTAGGGAAACATACAATGCAGATTGTCAAAGTCAGAAAAATATCACGATGCACACTGCCATATTTGCACCTCATACAGGTCCGCGCTGCGCATGCGTGCGCTCTCCCGTGCGTGCGCATACTCGCTGTTGCGGGCACCCGCGGGCGCGCAGTATGTGCATTTACGGTAGAGTTCATGTGTTCGTAGCGTGCGACTCAATCGTTACATATTTTCACTATATAATGTATTTTGTAGATAATGGTCCCTTTGATAGAATCTGAAAGTTTAGTTAATGTAGCATGTTCATGGACAGAGAAATCCCTCTTTGTTTGATACGAAGGGTCAGACAGGAGTAATACAGTGGTGTTTAGTATCCATCGGAAGAGTATTTAATTAGCAATATTCCGGTGTTGGTTTGAAGCGAATTAATCGCTCGTGCGAATAGTTATGGACATAAGAAGTTTATGTCCATTTACTATTATTTGCACTTACTTATCCATGCGGCGGGAAACCTAGTTTCCCACCCACCTGAGCAGTTGGAAATTGTCACAGCCCACCTGTATGAATCAACCTATGACCTTTTGTTATAATGCGAGGAGGAATTCCTGTGTCCAATGAACAATGAGATTGTAGGGACCATTGAATTGTATTGTGTGTGGGGCATAAATAGACAAGCCGATCACATCCAGCTCACTCTTCAACGGTTCTCATTGCTGAAAATCGGGAGCTGGATGTCCAGAGGCGCATGCGATCGTTCCCCTTTGTGCGTAAGTTTTCTCCGCAATCACATTGTCTTTCTTGTTATTATGGGCCATATCTCTCTCTCTCTCTCTTCTCTTTCTCTCGTATTCTCTTAAACGTAATAGTATTGTATTGTATTTCCTGTGTAGTTACCTGGTTAGTTAGTCTATGTTATATTGTAGTGCGTGACTTGTACTGTATTATTTCTTTTTGCAAGTATAACATTCATATAAGGTGTTAGACCCTAAGCCCGGTAGTTGTGTATTTATTATAGTGTTAAGTATTCACAGAGCGTCGGTGACGCTCAAACAGCTTTTAAGTTAATAAGGTTACACTGTGTTGCATCTACACCCTATCTCTACACTAAGGTTTTACTGCATATTACATTGTTTTTGGTTTAGATATAAAGGTTTAACATTGTGAGCGTCTGCGCCGCTGGTGATCTCCTCGTGGTCCCGAGCGTCCGCTACGCTATAGCGAACCATTACGTTAGTCGGCAGCCAATAGCGTGCCTGCCTGTGATCTCTTGGCCGTGAGCGAACGTGACGCTTGAGCGTCTCGACCTCGGCTAAGCGATTGCTACGCAACGTGCGTACCCTTACGGTACTCCATACGTCAATAGCGTACAGTGTTCTTAGGCCTCTTAAAGGGTTTTAAATAAGATAAATATTTAGCTTTATCAATTGGCGGCTCGTCCTGTCCTTCACATATCTCTGCTAGGTAATTTCAGCAGACATTATCCATCAGCAAAGGGCGGGAGATCATATTCTTCGCAGTGCTGATGGGATAAGCGTCTGCTTCGCTTAGTAAAGGGTGCTGAAGGAATCCGGAACCGGAGGTAAGAACAACACGCTAGTGTCTTTTAAAACTGTTTATTTCTATCTTGCGTACACACGCACATATCTGCATTTCTTTTTCATTCGTGTATTTTCATATCACTCTCCTGTTTGCCATTTTATAATTGATAAAACGTGCTAAGAGAGATTTGTCGCTATTTCATAGTTAAAGTGTAAAAGTAATGCGTTAAGGGATAAAGTGAAAAGCACACACGCAGCTCTACCTAAAGGTACAAGGAGAGATTGGTGTGGGGTTCAGTAGAGGATCGAGGATCATCTACATTGATAAACGTGTTAGTTGTGTTACGGTGGACATTGGTTTTGTGTACACGTGTCTCTAACAAAGGGCTGAGACTCGCGTACGCAAAGGCCGACGCACGCAGCGTAAATTACGCAACGGAGCGTCTGGGTACGCCCACGTAACTCAAGTCACACGATAGTGTTGATTTTCAACAGGCGATAAATAGCGCAACAGGCGATAAATAGCGCAATAGGCGATAAATAGCGCAAATCTATTTTAATATCCAAAATTTAAATTAACAGATCCTTCTCCAAATTTACAACACATCTGGTCTAAAGAAAAATTTCTGCGCAGAAATAGAAATAGAAACAAAAGTGTACATGTGATGAGTGAGTGTTTTTAAGTTTTACAATTTTGGGGATTGAACCACAGAAATCATCGAGTTCTCGTGAAGTACATACGTGTAAGTGACATACATGGTGGCTAGGGAGGCATCCCTGGTTAAACATATAAAGAGCATTAGAGTGTAGCAGACCAGGAGGTCATACTGTAACAGACCAGGAGGTCAGACCAGGAGGTCGCATAACAGACCAGGAGGTCCAGGTACAGCAGACAAGGAAGTCCGCTATAGAGTCAAGTAGCCCAACACCAAGAAGGGTTGGAGCGTAACCCATATAGGCCATAAAGCTCAGGCTGAAGGAATTCGCAGCTGCTGAATGTCGATTCCACTGGTCGCTCCGTACATAAGATTAGTTGCTTATGTACTGAACGATTGTACCGCACGTAATTGTGTGCATTAGTTAGTCTGACCAGTACCATTTGTGTACGAACCCGGTCATAAACACTATTTGTACATTCTGACGTGATTTGTGTAATTTTTTATTTTTAAAAGGGAAGTTCGCTGGTCACTTAGGAATTATCCAACAACCCCACAGTTACTGGAAAGGGTTAATGCTCTGCGGATCACACCCACATGTTCCAGTAAACAAAGGTTCATAGGGGCCCTGGGTCGAGTACGCCAGCACTATATCAGTGTGTGGGCGTATTGGTCGGCGTGGGCGAGTGAGTGGGGTGCTCGGTAAACCACCACCGTCAACCTATCGTGAATATTTTGGTTTTTTGTAAGGGTTCGCTGAAGACCCTGATATAAAGGTCAGAGGCAGAGCAAGCAACACCTGCAAATTATGGGGGCCAGTTGTTCAGGAAGGGGGCGATCAACCTCGGTTCGGGTTGATTCTATAAACCGACCAATCGGGTCGGCAAGGTACGTAATGTGTGAAAAATACGGCTCACACACAGAAGTTTTATGTGATGAATGGGAGAGAATGACAATGCATGACGGGGAGAAATTCCCAAGAGTAGGTAGCTTCAGCCCAGAAGTGTTAATGAATTTAAGGAGGAGGATATGTCTCATTAAATCAACAAAGAGACGAATCAAACATTATGATTATTTGCAGCTATGGCAACAGGAGGGTGAAATACAGAGAGGATTGGCTCTGGTGGCGGGATCTAATCCTATCAAGAAACTGATAGCCACGGCCCCGCCGCCACCATACATATCAGGAGAGAAATTGGTTGCGGAGAATGACGCATCAGGGGGTAACAAACAGGCACTTAGCAACTGTATAAATGTTAAGGATAATGTTAATAAGTTAACCAATGCAAGTATTAACCCGTGCAAGTTGTACCCTGTTTTGAACTTTCCCCAGGAGTGTGATCAAGAGGACGAATCGGCAACAATATCGGCTCTCTCTCTAGCAGCCACCATATCAGAAACAACAGTAGGCACGGCCCAACCCATAAGATTAGTAACAAAGCCCCCTAGCGGAGGGACAGGTGAGGTCGTATCAACGGGTAAGTACGGCACCATACACTATGCTGAAACCATTTCACCACAGACTGTAGAATCTACACAGAATGATGTTGTTAAACTTGCTCCCGTGAGGGTAATAGCTGTTCCAAATGGGAAAACGGACACTACAGGAGTCACTCCTATCAGGAACATTGCCATGTACAGCCCGTTTTCCCGAATGGAATTAAGAACCATAGTGTCTGAATTCCCTGATCCTAGAAAAGACTTAGTTGCTAGCCAGAAATACATCAGAGACCTAGGGAACACTTTAGAGCCCAATAACAAAGACTGGCAGATATTGCTGAGGGCATGTTTACCCTCCAATGTCGACGCAGCTCAATTTTTAGCTGACTGTGGACTGGATCAGGATGTACCTCTTACAGATGTGTACAACAAAGATAATGTAAAAAGGATAAATTTACAGTTAAAGGAGTATTTCCCAGCTGTAGCCAAATGGAATAGAATTTTTTCCATTAAACAAAAAGAGTCAGAAACAGCTGCTGATTATTTTCACCGGGCATTATTAGAAATGGCAAAATACACTGGCATAGAGGACATTAGGACCAATGCAAATCATCAAGAAGTAGCAGTATCTGTGCTAATGGATGGTTTAAAAGAAGCATTAAAGACAAGGGTACAGACCACGCAACCATGTTGGCGAGGTCTGTCAGTGGCTACTTTGAGAGAGGCTGCTATTGATCACGACCGGAATATCACCAGACACAGGGAGTCACAAGGTGATAAGTTAATGACCGTAAGTATACAGGCCCTGACCACAAAGCAGCCTTTGTATAGATCACCAAACCCTGTGGGTAAGTCAAATGTGGTAACATGTTATTTTTGTCATAAACAGGGACACCTAGCACGAGACTGTAGAGCGAAAAATTCACAAAGATCAAACCAACCCCCTAGACAACGACATGACACACGAAATTGGGATCAGGGTCCACAGAGACGGAGTTATGAGCCACATACAGGGGAAACAAAAAGATATCCCCCAACAGGAGACTGGCAAACTCCTGGCAGTTCCCATTTAACCCCTTCACAATTAGTTGCTGCCAGCGGGATTCAGGGAGGTCACCATACCCAATAGGGGTGTGGCCATACCTGGAATCTGCAGCCAGTAAAATTGATTGCAAATCTTGGAAGTGAACCTGAAATTGCAATCAATGTAGCTGGTAAATCATTAAACTTTCTTGTAGATACAGGGGCGGCCAAATCAGTGATAAATTCGACAGTGGGCATGAGAACCACTGGTAAGACAATTCCAGCCATAGGGGTAACGGGAGTAGTCCAGCACTACCCTGTTAGCAAACCAGCCGAGATTACAGTAGGGCCTTTACATACCAAGCATTCCTTTTTGCTGGCTGCATCGGCACCGACTAATCTCCTGGGAAGAGACTTATTGTGTAAAATGGGGTGCGTCATTTATTGTACTCCTGAAGGTGTATTCTTGGACATACCTGAGAATCACGCTCAGGAAGTGCGAGACATGTTAGACTCCCCATCAAAATTAATGTCACATACCATTATGACAAATAGGACTCCATCCCAAGTAGAAGAAATGACATCCCAGATACCAGAGTCACTTTGGACTAAAGATGGACAGGACACTGGATTAATGGCAAACGTAGCTCCGGTAGTTGTACAAGTAAAAGATGGTAGGATAGCTCCAAAAATCCCACAGTACCCTCTGAAGCCAGAGGTGGAGTTAGGAGTTTATCCCGTAATAGAGCGCTTGCTACAACAGGGCATTCTGGTGAGAACGTCCAGCACTGCCAATAGTCCCATCTTCCCTGTGAAAAAGAGTGGGGGGAGGGGTTACCGGCTAGTGCAGGATCTAAGGGGGATTAACAAAATAGTTGAGAGTCAGTTCCCCGTAGTGCCAAATCCAGCTGTCATCCTTATGCAAATCCCTCCCACTGCGAAATTTTTCACTGTTATTGACCTCTGCTCCGCTTTCTTTTCGGTACCTTTGCACCCTGACAGCCAATACTTGTTTGCATTCACATACAGAGGAGTCCAATACACATGGACTCGATTACCACAAGGTTTCATAGACAGTCCAAGTATATTTTCCCAGGCTTTGCATGATTGTTTACAGTCTTTCCAACCAGAGAGTGGATCAGTATTGATACAGTACGTGGATGATTTACTACTGTGTTCTGATTCATTGGAAGCATCCCTGAAGGATACGAAACAGCTCCTGTTTCATCTTTCAGACACAGGACACAAGGTTTCCAAAGACAAGTTGCAATTATGCCAAACTAAGGTAAAATATTTGGGACACTGTCTAACACAAGGACTGAGACACCTGACCGCTGATAGAATTCAAGCAATTAGAGACATGACTCTGCCACAAACCCAGCAACAGATCAGAACATTTTTAGGAATGTGTGGGTATTGCCGTAACTGGATCCCAGGGTTTTCCATTCTAGCGTTACCTTTGCAGGAGATGGTCTCCTCAAACAAACCTGATCGGATTTCGCATACAGACGAGTCCGAGATGGCATTTGAGAGACTTAAACAGTGCCTAACACAGGCACCAGCATTAGGTATGCCAGACTATGGGAAACCCTTTGAGCTGTACGGAACAGAAAGTGCTGGTTGCGCGGCAGGCGTCTTAACCCAAAAGCACGGTGATGCCAGCAGGCCAGTAGCATACTACAGCGCTCAGCTAGATACCGTAGCGCGATCCCTCCCCACATGCTTGCAAAGCGTTGCTGCGATAGCATTGCTAGTAACGAAAAGCGAAGATGTAGTGCTAGGTCACAACCTCACAATTCATACACCACATGCAGTGTCAGCCTTGCTAAATTCTGCCCAAACCAGGCACGTCTCATCAGCGCGGTTTACAAGATGGGAATTGGCACTAATGGCCCCCGTAAACATCACCATAAGGAGATGCAGTGCATTAAATCCTGCAACATATCTCCCAGGTGTGCCTGGACAGGCACAAAGGGTGGAGGATGAGAGTGGTGGGGAAGGAGAATTTAATACAAAGGAGGACACACATGATTGTATGGAATATTTGACCCAAAATTTTACCGCAAGGCCTGACATCAGTGACAATCCACTGGAAGATGTAGATCTAACTTTCTACACGGACGGTAGTTGTCACAGACAGTCAGACTCGGGAGACTTGTGTACTGGATACGCAGTCATAGATGACCAAGGCACCATAGAAGCGGAACCGCTAGGCCCACCTCACTCAGCCCAGGTTTCTGAACTGGTCGCCCTAACCAGAGCATGTGAATTGGCTAAGGGCAAATCAGCCAATATCTACACCGACTCTAGATACGCATTCGGGGTAGTCCATGATTTCGGAGCCCTATGGCACCTCAGAAATTTCATGACGGCAGCTGGTACACCGGTAGCGCATGCAGCTCACATCAAAAGGCTTCTAACAGCGATACAGGAACCCGACAGAGTGGCTGTTATCAAGTGTAAAGCACACACATATAGCCAAGACCCAGTATCACTTGGTAACAGCCGAGCAGACGAAGCAGCTAAGTTAGCAGCTGGTACCCCCAGACAGACAGATACCACACAACTGATGGTATTTAATACCATCAACACACAGAAGTTGTGTGAGATGCAAAATTTGTGTTCCACACAGGAAAAGGCAGTCTGGAAGGCAAAGGGATATGGCCAGGAGTCCTCAGGACTCTGGACGGATGGACAAGGTAAACCGGTGGCCCCCAGAGCATATCTTCCATGTTTAGCTGAGGCAGCTCACGGGCTGACTCATCTGGGCAAGGAAGGAATGTGCAAGTTGGTAAGAGCATATTGGTGCGCCCCAGGATTTTCATCTCATGCAAGTAAGAGAGCAATGTCATGCCTTACATGCTTGAGAAAGAATATCGGAAAGGCAATACCAACAGAACCATCTCATATCCCACCTACAGGCGGTCCTTTTCAGGTAATACAGATTGACTTTATTCAATTACCCCCTTGTCGAAATTTGAAATATGTACTTGTTTGTTTAGCTGTATTCTCAAATTGGGTCGAAGCATTTCCTGCGGCCACAAATACCGCTATGTTTACTGCTAAGAAAATTGTGCAGGAATTTGTATGTAGATATGGTATCCCTAGAATAATTGAAAGTGATAGGGGTACCCATTTTACAGGTGATGTCTTTCAAGGAATGTGTAAGTTGATGGGAATTGATAGCAAGCTGCACACTCCATACCGTCCACAGGCGAGTGCGAAGGTGGAAAGAGTGAACAGCACTATTAAAAATAAACTGAGCAAAGTTATGGCAGAAACAGGATTAACATGGCCAGAAGCTTTACCCATTGTACTATACAGCATCAGAACCACTCCCAGGTCCCCTCTTAATCTGTCTCCCTTTGAAATCTTGTTTGGTCGACAACCGCATGTTATGATTAACCCTCAGGATGATTTGAAGTGTAACAATGAAGTGACTGTAAAATACTTGATTAACATGAGTAAACAGCTAAGGAATCAAAATGATAATTTGAAGTTGGTGATTCCTGATTTACCAGATAGTAATTGTCATGACATTGAACCTGGGGATTATGTAATGATACGGAATTTTCTACGCTCAGGTTGCCTTATTGACAGATGGGAAGGACCATACCAAGTCTTATTGACTAGCACTACAGCATTGAAGGTTGCCGAGAGAGAGACTTGGGTTCATTCGTCCCATTGTAAGAAGGTTGCTGATCCAGAGAGGTCCCGTGATAAGGAACAGACGGTAGAGGAAGTTGTATCACTGGAGTGTCTGTTCCAGGAGGACTGAGGCGGCACCTGAGCATCGAGAATCACAAGATCAAAAGCAGTTGTCGATCCCCTGTTCCCTTTTATTGTTTTTCTCCACTTCCCATCCCCTCCCCCTCAAATTATTTTTTCCCCCTTCCCATTCTTCTTCGTTTCCTCCTAAGATGGACTTGCCTCAAGAGACTGTGATCCGGATTTTCCTGTTGACCATGATGTTGACCAGAGCAGTCTGTTCCGGCGAGAGTACCATGGAGGTCGAGAGAGGTTCTGGAATGGGTTCTGATGACAGAGATGGAGGCGTAGTTTTCCGAGAACAACATAATCAACAAGCAAAGGCGAGTATCAGAAAACGATCCGATAACATAGACCATAGAAGGAATTGTGAAGGATTGTTAGCTGAAGAAAACTGTATCTGTAGGCTCTGTGACAATGTGGTTGAGGATGGGTGCATCAAGAAATGCCACATGGACCGGCATCCCTTGAGTGACTATCACTCCTTAGTGGGTAGTGTGTTAAATCAAACAGATTGTTGGGTATGCTCTCAAGTACCTCAAGGTCATAGCAAATCAGGACTAGTACCATTTCCTTTAACGATAGGGGAGGTACTTGAGCTAAGTGGTGGGAGGCCGGTGGACAGGAGGTTTAATATCTCCAGTCCTCCTAGTTTGAAGCTCCACCAATATCATGTGGATAGATCCCTAATATGTTTTAACATTTCCAATCCCCGAAAGCCGGGAAATTGGGAAGTGTCATGGAGTAACCAAACCATGACCTTTTCATATAGAGCAGATAGAATGCCGACAGATACAGAGCTTATACGCCACATAGCTGGTAGTGGAAAATATTTCCGATATAGGTATACCCTAGGAAGTAGGATTACGAGAGTTGGAGAGGTATCACCAGGATACTGTGCACATATCGTACAAGCTGATACGTGTACTAGACAGATGGGAGAATTAGGGTTAGGAGATTTCACATGGAAGATGTGTAATATGGTTATGTCCTACTCCGTCCCATATGTTCTCCCCGATGATGCATATTTCATATGCGGGAGGAAGGCGTATAAGTGGCTTGCCCCAAACTCTGAAGGATTGTGTTATATTGGAAAAGTACTGCCTGAAGTAATGACTGTATCACATGCCAAAATGAAAGATATACACCGTGTTGCCCAAGCTCCTTATACTCATACCCATTACGAGCACGTAGTTAAACGGCACCTGATAGAAAGAACAGAGCATCCGGCCTCTGACATGATCCATGAATCCACCGGGATTCAGTTTCTAATCGCGTTAGACATCACTCGCACCGCCAGAGGAGTGTTGAATTATAAATACATATCTGCGCTCGCAAATTTGTTAGACAATATCACAGAAATGTATGATGACACGTTTAGGTATACTGGAAGAGAACTTCAAGCTTATAAAACAGAACTGGTTCAGCATAGAATGATTCTCAATTATCTCACGGCAGTGACAGGTGGATATTGTGTCACACTGGCAACGCAGTACGGCGTGAAATGTTGCACATATATTACAAATAGTACCGAGGACCCGGTCGAGGTCATAGACCAAAAGATGGACGATATTCTCCAACTGAAATGGGAATTTCGCAGGAGACACAATCTCACTCTTGCTGCTGTAGGTAATGAGCTGACTAGTTGGGTGTCATGGTTGAACCCGCGAAATTGGTTCTCTGGTTTAGGAGAATGGGCTCAAGGAGTCATAATGGATGTAGGGAAGTTTCTCCTATGTATCTTAGGTGTTGTCATAACGATTGGCTTGATATTTAGATGCGGTCAGGCTTTAATGAAGTGCAAACGTAGTACCAGGGTAATGAGTTTAAGGAGTGAGGAAATTGTAATTCCAATGGATTTGATTTATGACCCACATGTAGAAACAATGATGTGATGAAAATGCGATTTCTACGGTCCGTTTCTTTCACCTGTTTTTCCGTTTTCTCCAAGGTAAAAAGACCCACTTGGACGAGGAATTTGATGATCCTGTATACAGACAACTGATGGATTAAAGAAGAAGTTTTGACAACCTTATACACAGATATTTGATGAACTTTGCCATAGACCCCAGTTTCCCTAGAAATTTTAAAATTACGCTAGCCCAACACTTTTGTAAGTCTATGGACATTGACAAAGCTTTTTGCCCACACGCCTTTTGGCAAAAGCACAAAGAAGACTGCATTCAACAGACACCGAACAAGACTTCAACCGACAAATGTTCATTAACCTGACATAGAATACCATTGCATTTACCGTAATTATGTCTTTTCTTCATCTCTACAACCTTCAGGTAATTACACACATAGTATAGAGAATACAGGCACAGATATCAGCAATCACATATTCCCCCATTCATGTATCATCAACTAAGATGTGCTCCCCATTTTGTTACAACCACAGCCGAAAAGAGCTCGGTAAAGTTTGACAGCCCATCCACAGACCCGTACCACGGGATAAGAAGGAATTCAAATGTATACTTCGCAATACCTCGAAGCTTGATTTAAAACACGTACGGCACGATGATACATGACCCCCCAAACACGGATTCATACACACATGCTTCTGCTATCTCACTAGGTCATACCCTTTTCCTACCTTCTCCTCTCCTCCCCTACCCAACCATGTAAATGTATTAACCCCTGACATATATTTTTCTCGTTTTGAAATGTTTTAGGAAGTGGCAGTTATTGTTGACTGCCAAAGGGTGGACTGTCAAAGTCAGAAAAATATCACGATGCACACTGCCATATTTGCACCTCATACAGGTCCGCGCTGCGCATGCGTGCGCTCTCCCGTACGTGCGCATACTCGCTGTTGCGGGCACCCGCGGGCGCGCAGTATGTGCATTTACGGTAGAGTTCATGTGTTCGTAGCGTGCGACTCAATCGTTACATATTTTCACTATATAATGTATTTTGTAAATAATGGTCCCTTTGATAGAATCTGAAAGTTTAGTTAATGTAGCATGTTCATGGACAGAGAAATCCCTCTTTGTTTGATACGAAGGGTCAGACAGGACTAATACAGTGGTGTTTAGTATCCATCGGAAGAGTATTTAATTAGCAATATTCCGGTGTTGGTTTGAAGCGAATTAATCGCTCGTGCGAATAGTTATGGACATAAGAAGTTTATGTCCATTTACTATTATTTGCACTTACTTATCCATGCGGCGGGAAACCTAGTTTCCCACCCACCTGAGCAGTTGGAAATTGTCACAGCCCACCTGTATGAATCAACCTATGACCTTTTGTTATAATGCGAGGAGGAATTCCTGTGTCCAATGAACAATGAGATTGTAGGGACCATTGAATTGTATTGTGTGTGGGGCATAAATAGACAAGCCGATCACATCCAGCTCACTCTTCAACGGTTCTCATTGCTGAAAATCGGGAGCTGGATGTCCAGAGGCGCATGCGATCGTTCCCCTTTGTGCGTAAGTTTTCTCCGCAATCACATTGTCTTTCTTGTTATTATGGGCCATATCTCTCTCTCTCTCTCTTCTCTTTCTCTCGTATTCTCTTAAACGTAATAGTATTGTATTGTATTTCCTGTGTAGTTACCTGGTTAGTTAGTCTATGTTATATTGTAGTGTGTGACTTGTACTGTATTATTTCTTTTTGCAAGTATAACATTCATATAAGGCGTTAGACCCTAAGCCCGGTAGTTGTGTATTTATTATAGTGTTAAGTATTCACAGAGCGTCGGTGACGCTCAAACAGCTTTTAAGTTAATAAGGTTACACTGTGTTGCATCTACACCCTATCTCTACACTAAGGTTTTACTGCATATTACATTGTTTTTGGTTTAGATATAAAGGTTTAACATTGTGAGCGTCTGCGCCGCTGGTGATCTCCTCGTGGTCCCGAGCGTCCGCTACGCTATAGCGAACCATTACGTTAGTCGGCAGCCAATAGCGTGCCTGCCTGTGATCTCTTGGCCGTGAGTGAACGTGACGCTTGAGCGTCTCGACCTCGGCTAAGCGATTGCTACGCAACGTGCGTACCCTTACGGTACTCCATACGTCAATAGCGTACAGCAGTGGTTCCCAAACTTTTCTGAATCACGGCACCCTAGAGTATCAGAATTTTTTTCACGGCACCCCTAAGCCAATAGTTTCTTATTGAAAACTTTAGAAAGAAATATTAAATAAAGTAAATTGTCTTTATATGTCATCCTTAGGGTAACTTATGTGGTGAGGGACAAGATTTGCTTCTGATTGTCAATATATTTTATGATTGGCAGCCATTAACACTGGTTTTGCTTTTTACATTGACCATGCATAATTTGAATTGGTTCTGGACCACCAACCCGAGGCACCCCTGCAAGTGTCCCGAGGCACCCCAGGGTGCCACGGCACACAGTTTGGGAACCACTGGCGTACAGTGTTCTTAGGCCTCTTAAAGGGTTTTAAATAAGATAAATATTTAGCTTTATCAAGATTTAAACACAGTGGGGTATATTTACTAAGATTCGTATTTTCCCGTTTGAGGTCAAAGTTCAATCACGAATGACATCGAAAGTGTAAATATGCAACTTTTTGAATTGATTACGACTAATTTACTAAGCTGCCGTATTCTGCATTTTCGGGTTTTCCGATGTCGATGTCATTCGTTTTTTTTGGCAGTGTTTTACGTGAGTGACTTGTAAAACACTGCCGACTTTAATACAATGAATCTCGGCCGGATCTGAGAGATCCGTGCTGGGCTTCATTGTGCACCTTGTAAAAAAGAAAAAAAATGTTTAAATGTAAAAAAAAAATTGCGTGGGGTCCCCCCTCCTAAGGCAAACCAGCCTCTGGCTCTTTGAGCCGATCCTGGTTGCAGAAATATAGGGAAAAAATGGACAGGGGTTCCCCCATATTTAAGCAACCAGCATCGGGCTCTGCGCCTTGTCCTGGTTCCAAAAATACAGGGGACAAAAAGCGTAGGGGTCCCCCGTATTTTTGAAACCAGCACCGGGCTCCACTAGCTGGACAGATAATGCCACAGCCGGGGGTCACTTTTATACAGTGCCTTGCGGCCGTGGCATCAAATATCCAACTAGTCACCCCTGGCCGGGGTACCCTGGGGGAGTGGGGACCCCTTCAATCAAGGGGTCCCCAGCCACCCAAGGGCCAGGGGTGAAGCCCGAGGCTGTCCCCCCCATCCAATGGGCTGCGGATGGGAGGCTGATAGCCTTTGTTCAAAGTGATTGATATTGTTTTTAGTAGCAGTACTACAAGGCCCAACAAGCCTCCCCCGCAAGCTGGTACTTGGAGAACCACAAGTACCAGCATGCGGCGGAAAAATAGGCCCGCTGGTACCTGTAGTACTACTACTAAAAAAATACCCCAATAAAGACAACACACACACACCTTGAAAGTATAACTTTAATACATCCATCCACACCTCCATATACACATACTTACCTTATGTTCCCACGCAGGTCGGTCCTCTTCTCCAGTAGAATCCATGGTGTACCTGTAGAAAAAATTATACTCACATAATCCATGGTTGAAGGCTCCTCTGCTTGTAATCCTTTTGTAATCCACGTACTTGAAAAAATAAAAAAACGGATACCCGACCTCGCACTGAAAGGGGACCCATGTTTTCACATGGGACCCCTTTCCCCGAATGCCAGAAACCCACTCTGACTGATGTCTAAGTGGGTTTCTTCAGCCAATTAGGGAGCGCCACGTTGTGGCACCCTCCTGATCGGCTGTGTGCTCCTGTACTGTATGACAGGCGGCACACGGCAGTGTTACAATGTAGCACCTATGCGCTCCATTGTAACCAATGGTGGGAACTTTCAGGTCAGCGGTTGACCGAAAGTGACCTCACCGCTGACCTGAAAGTTCCCACCATTGGTTACAATGGAGCGCATAGGCGCTACATTGTAACACTGCCGTGTACCGCCTGTCAGACAGTACAGGAGCACACAGCCGATCAGGAGGGTGCCACAACGTGGCGCTCCCTGATTGGCTGAAGAAACCCACTTAGACATCAGTCAGAGTGGGTTTCTGGCATTCGGGGAAAGGGGTCCCATGTGAAAACATGGGTCCCCTTTCAGTGCGAGGTCGGGTATCCGTTTTTTTATTTTTTCAAGTACGTGGATTACAAAAGGATTACAAGCAGAGGAGCCTTCAACCATGGATTATGTGAGTATATTTTTTTCTACAGGTACACCATGGATTCTACTGGAGAAGAGGACCGACCTGCGTGGGAACATAAGGTAAGTATGTGTATATGGAGGTGTGGATGGATGTATTAAAGTTATACTTTCAAGGTGTGTGTGTGTTGTCTTTATTGGGGTATTTTTTTTGTAGTAGTACTACAGGTACCAGCGGGCCCGTTTTTCCGCCGCATGCTGGTACTTGTGGTTCTCCAAGTACCAGCTTGCGGGGGAGGCTTGCTGGGCCTTGTAGTACTGCTACTAAAAACAATATCAATCACTTTTCACAAAGGCTATCAGCCCCCCATCCGCAGCCTATTGGATGGGGGGGACAGCCTCGGGCTTCACCCCTGGCCCTTGGGTGGCTGGGGGGACGGGACCCCTTGATTGAAGGGGTCCCCACTCCCCCAGGGTACCCCGGCCAGGGGTGACTAGTTGGATATTTGATGCCACGGCCGCAAGGCACTGTATAAAAGTGACCCCCGGCTGTGGCATTATCTGTCCAGCTAGTGGAGCCCGGTGCTGGTTTCAAAAATACGGGGGACCCCTACTCTTTTTGTCCCCCGTATTTTTGGAACCAGGACCAGGCGCGGAGCCCGATGCTGGTTGCTTAAATATGGGGGAACCCCTGTCCATTTTTTCCCCCATATTTCTGCAACCAGGATCGGCTCAAAGAGCCCGAGGCTGGTTTGCCTTAGGAGGGGGGACCCCACGCAATTTTTTTCCTGAAAATTTATAACATTTCCCCCCCCCCGTTCCCACTGAAAAACATGCACGGATCTCATGGATCCGTGCATGCCTATACAAACACGGGATAAAAAAGCAGGTCTGTTTTTTTTTAGCACTTTTTCACGATTTGTATTTTATCACGGCAGTGTTTGGCTATTGTCGGCAGTGTTTGTGTTTTGCACTTTTTAGTATATTCCCGATTTCTAGCAAATTGCAGGCGTATTTGACCGATGGTGTATTGATTCGTGATTTTTTCCTAGGACTTCCAAAATATTACGAATGCCCTCATCACTGCCGTGATTTTTGCTTAGTAAATTACCGAGATGACACTTTGAAGAAAAAACGGCATCTCGGTCAAAATTGGGACCTTAGTAAATATACTCCAGTATGGTAGGAATACTATTTATGCACAATACCCCCCAAAAATATTAAAGATTGGTGTGCATGATTCTACAACAAAAGCCATGACAAATATTTCACACTCTCACTACAACATACAGAAAAAAATTAAAACCCAAAAAAAACAACACCTTCACAACATACATTTCAGCATACAGAATGATAAAGTTTATATTAAAAAACATGCTTCATTATTACTGACCAATACATAAAAACAATTCACAGTACAAAGCATACTTCAAAATAAATATATTAAAAAACACAACTAACCAGCCTCCTTGGGCCGATCTGAGTCCCGGACATAAGTCCCCCTCACTACTTCTGGAGGCTGCTCATATTCTAAATAAGTGGCAACATAAGTACGCCCAACTCCTATTTGCCGTGCGGACTTGGCGTCCTTGGCCATTTTGGCTTTCACATGCCGCTTAATATCATAGAACCTCTTTCTACAGGTGTCCTCGGTTCAACTCACCAAGCCCCAGTGGTGCAAGTAGAAATTTTTTCTTAGTGGTACTGATAGTAAAAATGGTCATGGTCACGTGTCATGCAGGGGTGTGGTCACACAGAATAAGGGGAGTTGCTACATGACATTAGGGGCATGACCATATTATGCCACACACCGTAATGCCCCTTACACATTATGCCAAACACTGCAATGCCCATTACACATTATGCACATACCGTAATGCTTATTACACATAATGCCACACACCGTAATGCCCATTACACATTATGCCAAACACCATAACACCCATTACACATTATGCCACACACCATAATGCCTTACATATTATACCACACATCGTAACGCCTATTACATATTATGCCACACACAGTTATGCCACTGAAACTATTTTATGGCACACACACAAAAATGCCCCTTATAAATTATGCCCCAGTGGTGGGCTGGTGGTACGCTTAATGGTACTCCGTACCACCCTGTACCACCCTACTTTCAACACT
The DNA here is from genome assembly GCF_028390025.1 of Pseudophryne corroboree. Classification (NCBI taxonomy): domain Eukaryota; kingdom Metazoa; phylum Chordata; class Amphibia; order Anura; family Myobatrachidae; genus Pseudophryne; species Pseudophryne corroboree. Next base: position 731,039,741 of record NC_086449.1, read on the forward strand.
GCCAAGCCCTCACTATTAACAGCATCAACCACCTTCTTTCAGATGACTGTTTTTATACGGGATGAGACCTTAGCAGCCTATGGCCCAAAAAGCTGCCGATGAAACTTCATAATCACCAGCACCAGGGCCACATTTTCATCAAAAGTTAATTTCACATTGCGCCCTATCTTGGTCCTGGTGCGTGGCTGTGGAGCCACATCACTCTCACTAGAGGACTCAGGCGCATCCTCTGCCACCTCCTCCCCCTCACCCTCCTCACTAACCTCCTCCGCTTCACCCCCCTCACTAACCTCCTCCACCTCACCTCTCTCACTAACCACCACCTTACCTCCCTCACTAACCTCCTCCACCTCACTAACCTCTGCATGTGACATAATTAAGACAAACAACACAGAACAATCAAAAATAAAGACAAACAAAACACACTCCTCCTCTACCTCTACACAGCACACACACACACACACACACACACACACACACACAAACACTGACAAGAGACTAAATGAAAACAACACTGACAGAAAATATGACAAACTAATAACTAACAATACAACATTAAAGACAAGACAACTTTCAAACACAATACAGCAATCAGAAATCGATAAATAGAAAACCACTACACTCACCAACTCCTCAGACTACTATCTCTCACCAATCCACTAACTAAACCCACGAGGTTCGGACGGTATGGGGTGTATTTATATGGCTGTGCTTTGACACTCTCACATATTCTACACAACCAATCACGCATCACCTTCAAAATCGAAAGTAAATAGAAAAACGCAGTCACACTGTCCACAAAACATTGCCGCACTTAAAAAATACAAATCATGCATCCAAATATCCATGTTCGGACGAACACAAACACATAGGGACGGAAAACACACACCAGAAATACGAATGACATTGATATCGGAAAATACGATTATGACAAACATGGTAGCTTAGTAAATTCAAAAAGTTGCAATTTGGCACGGCCGATGTCAGTCGACTTCTATTTCAACTGAAATCGGCACAAATATGAATCTTAGTAAATATTAGTGATGAGCACCGGAAATTTTTCGGGTTTTGTGTTTTGGGTTCGGTTCCGCGGCCGTGTTTTGGGTTCGAACGCGTTTTGGCAAAACCTCACCGAATTTTTTTTGTCGGATTCGGGTGTGTTTTGGATTCGGGTGTTTTTTTCAAAAAACCCTAAAAAACAGCTTAAATCATAGAATTTGGGGGTCATTTTGATCCCAAAGTATTATTAACCTCAATAACCATAATTTCCACTCATTTTCAGTCTATTCTGAACACCTCACACCTCACAATATTATTTTTAGTCCTAAAATTTGCACCGAGGTCGCTGGATGACTAAGCTCAGTGACCCAAGTGGCCGACACAAACACCTGGCCCATCTAGGAGTGGCACTGCAGTGTCACGCAGGATGGCCCTTCAAAAAACTACTCCCCAAACAGCACATGACGCAAAGAAGAAAAAAAAGAGGCGCAATGAGGTAGCTGTGTGACTAAGATAAGCGACCCTAGTGGCCGACACAAACACCTGGCCCATCTAGGAGTGGCACTGCAGTGTCACGCAGGATGGCCCTTCCAAAAAACACCCCCCAAACAGCACATGACGCAAAGAAAAATAAGAATTTACTTACCGATAATTCTATTTCTCATAGTCCGTAGTGGATGCTGGGGACTCCGAAAGGACCATGGGGAATAGCGGCTCCGCAGGAGACTGGGCACAAAGTAAAAGCTTTAGGACTAGCTGGTGTGCACTGGCTCCTCCCCCTATGACCCTCCTCCAAGCCTCAGTTAGGATACTGTGCCCGGACGAGCGTACACAATAAGGAAGGATTTTGAATCCCGGGTAAGACTCATACCAGCCACACCAATCACACCGTACAACTTGTGATCTGAACCCAGTTAACAGCATGATAACAGAAGGAGCCTCTGAAAAGATGGCTCACAACAACAATAACTCGATTTTTGTAACAATAACTATGTACAAGTAATGCAGACAATCCGCACTTGGGATGGGCGCCCAGCATCCACTACGGACTATGAGAAATAGAATTATCGGTAAGTAAATTCCTATTTTCTCTAACGTCCTAGTGGATGCTGGGGACTCCGAAAGGACCATGGGGATTATACCAAAGCTCCCAAACGGGCGGGAGAGTGCGGATGACTCTGCAGCACCGAATGAGAGAACTCCAGGTCCTCCTCAGCCAGGGTATCAAATTTGTAGAATTTAGCAAACGTGTTTGCCCCTGACCAAGTAGCTGCTCGGCAAAGTTGTAAAGCCGAGACTCCTCGGGCAGCCGCCCAAGATGAGCCCACTTTCCGTGTGGAATGGGCTTTTACAGATTTTGGCTGTGGCAGGCCTGCCACAGAATGTGCAAGCTGAATTGTACTACAAATCCAACGAGCAATCGTCTGCTTAGAAGCAGGAGCACCCAGCTTGTTGGGTGCATACAGGATAAACAGCGAGTCAGATTTTCTGACTCCAGCCGTCCTGGAAACATATATTTTCAGGGCCCTGACTACGTCCAGCAACTTGGAATCCTCCAAGTCCCTAGTAGCCGCAGGCACCACAATAGGTTGGTTTAAGTGAAATGCTGAAACCACCTTAGGGAGAAATTGAGGACGAGTCCTCAATTCTGCCCTGTCCGTATGAAAAATTAGGTAAGGGCTTTTATAGGATAAAGCCGCCAATTCTGATACACGCCTGGCTGAAGCCAGGGCTAACAGCATTACCACTTTCCATGTGAGATATTTCAAGTCCACAGTGGTGAGTGGTTCAAACCAATGTGATTTTAGGAATCCCAACACTACATTGAGATCCCAAGGTGCCACTGGAGGCACAAAAGGAGGCTGTATATGCAGTACTCCCTTGACAAACGTCTGAACTTCAGGAACAGAAGCTAGTTCTTTTTGGAAGAATATCGACAGGGCCGAAATTTGAACCTTAATGGACCCTAATTTGAGGCCCATAGACAGTCCTGTTTGCAGGAAATGCAGAAATCGACCCAGTTGAAATTCCTCCGTAGGGGCCTTCCTGGCCTCGCACCACGCAACATATTTACGCCAAATACGGTGATAATGTTGTACGGTTACATCCTTCCTGGCTTTGATCAGGGTAGGGATGACTTCATCCGGAATGCCTTTTTTCTTCAGGATCCGGCGTTCAACCGCCATGCCGTCAAACGCAGCCGCGGTAAGTCTTGGAACAGACATGGACCCTGCTGGAGCAGGTCCTGTCTTAGAGGTAGAGGCCACAGGTCTTCCGTGAGCATCTCTTGAATTTCCGGGTACCAAGTCCTTCTTGGCCAATCCGGAGCCACGAGTATAGTCCTTACTCCTCTCCTTCTTATGATTCTCAGTACTTTTGGTATGAGAGGAAGAGGAGGGAACACATACACTGACCGGTACACCCACGGTGTTACCCGAGCGTCCACAGCTATTGCCTGAGGGTCCCTTGACCTGGAGCAATATCTGTCCAGTTTTTTGTTGAGGCGAGACGCCATCATGTCCACCTTTGGTTTTTCCCAACGGTTTACAATCATGTGGAAGACTTCTGGGTGAAGTCCCCACTCCCCCGGGTGAAGATCGTGTCTGCTGAGGAAGTCTGCTTCCCAGTTGTCCACTCCCGGAATGAACACTGCTGACAGTGCTATCACATGATTTTCCGCCCAGCGAAGAATCCTTGCCACTTCCGTCATTGCCCTCCTGCTTCTTGTGCCGCCCTGTCTGTTTACGTGGGCGACTGCCGTGATGTTGTCCGACTGGATCAATACAGGCTGACCCTGAAGCAGAGGCCTTGCCTGACTTAGGGCATTGTAAATGGCCCTTAGTTCCAGGATATTTATGTGAAGTGACGTTTCCATGCTTGACCACAAGCCCTGGAAAAAAATTTTTTCCTGTGTGACTGCTCCCCAGCCTCTCAGGCTGGCATCCGTGGTCACCAGGACCCAATCCTGAATGCCGAATCTGCGGCCCTCTAGGAGATGAGCACTCTGTAACCACCACAGGAGAGACACCCTTGTCCTTGGAGACAGGGTTATCCGCTGATGCATTTGAAGATGCGATCCGGACCATTTGTCTAGCAGATCCAACTGAAAAGTTCTTGCGTGGAATCTGCCGAATGGAATCGCTTCGTAAGAAGCCACCATCTTTCCCAGGACCCTTGTGCACTGATGCACTGACACCTGGCCTGGTCTTAGGAGTTTCCTGACTAGGTCGGATAACTCCCTGGCTTTCTCTTCCGGGAGAAACACCTTTTTCTGTACTGTGTCCAGAATCATCCCTAGGAACAGCAGACGTGTCGTCGGAATCAGCTGCGATTTTGGAATATTTAGAATCCATCCGTGCTGTCGTAGTACTATTTGAGATAGTGCTACTCCGACCTCTAACTGTTCTCTGGACCGTGCCCTTATCAGGAGATCGTCCAAGTAAGGGATAATTAAGACGCCTTTTCTTCGAAGAAGAATCATCATTTCGGCCATTACCTTGGTAAAGACCCGGGGTGCCGTGGACAATCCAAAAGGCAGCGTCTGAAACTGATAGTGACAGTTCTGTACCACAAACCTGAGGTACCCTTGGTGAGAAGGGCAAATTGGGACATGGAGGTAAGCATCCTTGATGTCCAGAGACACCATGTAGTCCCCTTCTTCCAGGTTCGCTATCACTGCTCTGAGTGACTCCATCTTGAACTTGAACCTTTTTATGTAAGTGTTCAAGGCTTTCAGATTTAAAATGGGTCTCACCGAGCCGCCCGGCTTCGGTACCACAAACAGCGTGGAGTAATACCCCTTTCCCTGTTGTAGGAGGGGTACCTTGATTATCACTTGCTGGGAATACAGCTTGTGAATGGCTTCCAATACCGCCTCCCTGTCGGGGGTAGACGTTGGTAAAGCAGACTTCAGGAACCGGCGAGGGGGAGACGTCTCGAATTCCAATTTGTACCCCTGAGATACTACCTGCAGGATCCAGGGGTCCACTTGCGAGTGAACCCACTGCGCGCTGAAATTCTTGAGACGGGCCCCCACCGTGTTTGAGTCCGCTTGTAAGGCCCCAGCGTCATGCTGAGGACTTGGCAGAAGCGGGGGAAGGCTTCTGTTCGTGGGAAGAAGCTGTCTGTTGCAGTCTTTTTCCCCTTCCTCTGCCCCGGGGCAGATATGAGTGGCCTTTTGCCCGCTTGCCCTTATGGGGACGAAAGGACTGAGCCTGAAAAGACGGTATCTTTTTCTGCTGCGAGGTGACTTGGTGTAAAAAGGTGGATTTCCCAGCCGTTGCCGTGGCCACCAGGTCCGATAGACCGCCCCCAAATAACTCCTCCCCTTTATACGGCAATACTTCCATATGCCGTTTGGAATCCGCATCCCCTGACCACTGTCGCGTCCATAATCCTCTTCTGGCAGAAATGGACATCGCACTTACTCTTGATGCCAGAGTGCAAATGTCTCTCTGTGCATCTCGCATATATAGGAATGCATCCTTTAAATGCTCTATAGTCAATAATATATTGTCCCTGTCCAGGGTATCAATATTTTCAGTCAGGGAATCCGACCAAGCCACCCCAGCACTGCACATCCAGGCTGAGGCGATTGCTGGTCGCAGTATAACACCAGTATGTGTGTATATACTTTTAAGGATATTTTCCAGCCTCCTATCTGCTGGCTCCTTAAGGGCGGCCGTTTCTGTTTTGATAAGCGTGTGAGCGCCTTATCCACCCTAGGGGGTGTTTCCCAACGAGCCCTAACCTCTGGTGGGAAGGGATATAGTGCCAATAATTTTTTAGAAATTAGCAGTTTTTTGTCGGGGGTAACCCACGCTTCATCACACACTTCATTCAATTCATCTGATTCAGGAAAAACTACGGGTAGTTTTTTCACACCCCACATAATACCCCTTTTTGTGGTACTTGCAGTATCAGAGATGTGCAAAACCTCCTTCATTGCCGTGACCATGTAACGTGTGGCCCTACTGGAAAATACGTTTGTTTCTTCACCGTCGACACTGGAATCAGTGTCTGTGTCTGGGTCCGTGTCGACCCACTGAGGTAACGGGCGTTTAATAGCCCCTGACGGTGTTTGAGACGCCTGGACAGGCACTAACTGAGCTGCCGGCTGTCTCATGTCGTCAACAGTTTTCTGTAACGTGCCGACACTGTCACGTAATTCCTTAATTACGGCCATCCATTCAGGTGTCGACTCCCTAGGGGGTGACATCACCATTATAGGCAATTGCTCCGCCTCCACATCATTTTCCTCCTCATACATGTCGACACACACGTACCGACACCCAGCACACACACAGGGAATGCTCTGATAGAGGACAGGACCCACTTAGCCCCTTGGGGAGACAGAGGGAGAGTTTGCCAGCACACACCAGAGCGCTATATATGTATAGGGACAACCTTACAATAAGTGTCTATCCCTTATAGCTGCTTATATCTGTTATTTTGCCAAATAAGTGCCCCCCTCTCTTTTTTACCCTGTTTCTGTAGTGCAGGGGAGATTCTGGGAGCCTTCCTACCAGCGGAGCTGTGTGGGAAAAATGGCGCTGTGTGCTGAGGAGATAGGCCCCGCCCCCTTCACGGCGGGCTCTTCTCCCGCTTTTTACAGGAAAACTGGCAGGGGTTAAATACATCCATATAGCCCAGGAGCTATATGTGATGTATTTTTTGCCAAATAAGGTAAATTCATTGCTTCCCAGGGCGCCCCCCCCCAGCGCCCTGCACCCTCAGTGACCGAAGTGTGAAGTGTGCTGAGAGCAATGGCGCACAGCTGCAGTGCTGTGCGCTACCTTATGAAGACAGGAAAGTCTTCTGCCGCCGATTTATGGACCTCTTCTTGCTTCAGCATCTGTAAGGGGGCCGGCGGCGCGGCTCCGGGACCCATCCATGGCTGGGCCTGTGATCGTCCCTCTGGAGCTAATGTCCAGTAGCCTAAGAAGCCCAATCCACTCTGCACGCAGGTGAGTTCGCTTCTTCTCCCCTTAGTCCCTCGATGCAGTGAGCCTGTTGCCAGCAGGTCTCACTGAAAATAAAAAACCTATTTAAACTTTTACTCTAAGCAGCTCAGGAGAGCCACCTAGATTGCACCCTTCTCGTTCGGGCACAAAATCTTAACTGAGGCTTGGAGGAGGGTCATAGGGGGAGGAGCCAGTGCACACCAGCTAGTCCTAAAGCTTTTACTTTGTGCCCAGTCTCCTGCGGAGCCGCTATTCCCCATGGTCCTTTCGGAGTCCCCAGCATCCACTAGGACGTTAGAGAAAAAAGAGGCGCAATGAGGTAGCTGTGTGACTAAGATAAGCGACCCAAGTGGCCGACACAAACACCTGGCCCATCTAGGAGTGGCACTGCAGTGTCACGCAGGATGGCCCTTCCAAAAAACACCCCCCAAACAGCACATGACGCAAAGAAAAAAAGAGGCGCAATGAGGTAGCTGTGTGACTAAGATAAGTGACCCAAGTGGCCGACACAAACACCTGGCCCATCTAGGAGTGGCACTGCAGTGTCACGCAGGATGGCCCTTCCAAAAAACACCCCCCAAACAGCACATGACGCAAAGAAAAAAAGAGGCGCAATGAGGTAGCTGTGTGACTAAGATAAGCGACCCAAGTGGCCGACACAAACACCTGGCCCATCTAGGAGTGGCACTGCAGTGTCACGCAGGATGGCCCTTCCAAAAACTACTCCCCAAACAGCACATGACGCAAAGAAAAATGAAAGAAAAAAGAGGTGCAAGATGGAATTGTCCTTGGGCCCTCCCACCCACCCTTATGTTGTATAAACAGGACATGCACACTTTAACCAACCCATCATTTCAGTGACAGGGTCTGCCACACGACTGTGACTGAAATGACGGGTTGGTTTGGACCCCCACCAAAAAAGAAGCAATTAATCTCTCCTTGCACAAACTGGCTCTACAGAGGCAAGATGTCCACCTCATCATCATCCTCCGATATATCACCGTGTACATCCCCCTCCTCACAGATTATCAATTCGTCCCCACTGGAATCCACCATCTCAGCTCCCTGTGTACTTTGTGGAGGCAATTGCTGCTGGTCAATGTCTCCACGGAGGAATTGATTATAATTTATTTTAATGAACATCATCTACTCCACATTTTCTGGATGTAACCTCGTACGCCGATTGCTGACAAGGTGAGCGGCGGCACTAAACACTCTTTCGGAGTACACACTTGTGGGAGGGCAACTTAGGTAGAATAAAGCCAGTTTGTGCAAGGGCCTCCAAATTGCCTCTTTTTCTTGCCAGTATAAGTACGGACTGTCTGACGTGCCTACTTGGATGCGGTCACTCATATAATCCTCCACCATTCTTTCAATGGGGAGAGAATCATATGCAGTGACAGTAGACGACATGTCCGTAATCGTTGTCAGGTCCTTCAGTCCGGACCAGATGTCAGCATCAGCAGTCGCTCCAGACTGCCCTGCATCACCGCCAGCGGGTGGGCTCGGAATTCTGAGCCTTTTCCTCGCACCCCCAGTTGCGGGAGACTGTGAAGGAGGAGATGTTGACAGGTCGCGTTCCGCTTGACTTGACAATTTTGTCACCAGCAGTTCTTTGAACCCCAGCAGACTTGTGTCTGCCGGAAAGAGAGATCCAAGGTAGGTTTTAAATCTAGGATCGAGCACGGTGGACAAAATGTAGTGCTCTGATTTCAACAGATTGACCACCCGTGAATCCTTGTTAAGCGAATTAAGGGCTCCATCCACAAGTCCCACATGCCTAGCGGAATCGCTCTGTGTTAGCTCCTCCTTCAATGTCTCCAGCTTCTTCTGCAAAAGCCTGATGAGGGGAATGACCTGACTCAGGCTGGCAGTGTCTGAACTGACTTCACGTGTGGCAAGTTCAAAAGGTTGCAGAACCTTGCACAACGTTGAAATCATTCTCCACTGCGCTTGAGACAGGTGCATTCCACCTCCTATATCGTGCTCAGTTGTATAGGCTTGAATGGCCTTTTGCTGCTCCTCCAACCTCTGAAGCATATAGAGGGTTGAATTCCACCTCGTTACCACTTCTTGCTTCAGATGATGGCAGGGCAGGTTCAGGCGTTTTTGGTGGTGCTCCAGTCTTCTGTACGTGGTGCCTGTACGCCGAAAGTGTCCCGCAATTCTTCTGGCCACCGACAGCATCTCTTGCACGCCCCTCTCGTTTTTTAAAAAATTCTGCACCACCAAATTCAAGGTATGTGCAAAACATAGGACGTGCTGGAATTTGCCCATATTTAATGCACACACAATATTGCTGGCGTTGTCCGATGCCACAAATCCACAGGAGAGTCCAATTGGGGTAAGCCATTCTGCGATGATCTTCCTCAGTTGCCGTAAGAGGTTTTTAGCTGTGTGCGTATTCTGGAAAGCGGTGATACAAAGCGTAGCCTGCCTAGGAAAGAGTTGGCGTTTGCGAGATGCTGCTACTGGTGCCGCCGCTGCTGTTCTTGCGGTGGGAGTCCATACATCTACCCAGTGGGCTGTCACAGTCATATAGTCCTGAGCCTGCCCTGCTCCACTTGTCCACATGTCCGTGGTTAAGTGGACATTGGGTACAACTGCATTTTTTAGGACACTGGTGAGTCTTTTTCTGAGGTCTGTGTACATTTTCGGTATCGCCTGCCTAGAGAAATGGAACCTAGATGGTATTTGGTACCGGGGACACAGTACCTCCAACAAGTCTCTAGTTGGCTCTGCAGTAATGATGGATACCGGAACCACGTTTCTCACCGCCCAGGATGCCAAGGCCTCAGTTATCCGCTTTGCAGCAGGATGACTGCTGTGATATTTCATCTTCCTCGCAAAGGACTGTTGGACAGTCAATTGCTTGGTGGAAGTAGTAAAAGTGGTCTTACGAGTACGACTTCCCCTCTGGGATGACCATCGACTCCCAGCAGCAACAACAGCAGCGCCAGCAGCAGTAGGCGTTACACGCAAGGATGCATCGGAGGAATCCCAGGCAGGAGAGGACTCGTCAGAATTGCCAGTGACATGGCCTGCAGGACTATTGGCATTCCTGGGGAAGGAGGAAATTGACACTGAGGGAGTTGGTGGGGTGGTTTGCGTGAGCTTGGTTACAAGAGGAAGGGATTTACTGGTCAGTGGACTGCTTCCGCTGTCGCCAAAAGTTTTTGAACTTGTCACTGACTTATGATGAATGCGCTGCAGGTGACGTATAAGGGAGGATGTTCCGAGGTGGTTAACGTCCTTACCCCTACTTATTACAGCTTGACAAAGGCAACACACGGCTTGACAAATGTTGTCCGCATTTCTGTTGAAATACTTCCACACCGAAGAGCTGATTTTTTTTGGTATTTTCACCAGGCATGTCAATGGCCCTATTCCTCCCACGGACAACAGGTGTCTCCCCGGGTGCCTGACTTAAACAAACCACCTCACCATCAGAATCCTCCTGGTCAATTTCCTCCCCAGCGCCAGCAACACCCATATCCTCCTCATCCTGGTGTACTTCAACACTGACATCTTCAATCTGACTATCAGGAACTGGACTGCGGGTGCTCCTTCCAGCACTTGCAGGGGGCGTGCAAATGGTGGAAGGCGCATGCTCTTCACGTCCAGTGTTGGGAAGGTCAGGCATCGCAAACGACACAATTGGACTCTCCTTGTGGATTTGTGATTTCGAAAAACGCACATCCTCATGTGAAGCTGAACCACTAGCCATGAACATAGGCCAGGGCCTCAGCCGTTCCTTGCCACTCCGTGTGGTAAATGGCATATTGGCAAGTTTACGCTTCTCCTCCGACAATTTTATTTTAGATTTTTGAGTCCTTTTTTTACTGATATTTGGTGTTTTGGATTTTACATGCTCTGTACTATGACATTGGGCATCGGCCTTGGCAGACGACTTTGATGGCATTTCATCGTCTCGGCCATGACTAGTGGCCGCAGCTTCAGCACGAGGTGGAAGTCGATCTTGATCTTTCCCTATTTTTGGAACCTCAACATTTTTGTTCTCCATATTTTAATAGGCACAACTAAAAGGCACCTCAGGTAAACAATGGAGATGGATGGATACTAGTATACTTATGGATGGACGAGCGACTGCCGACACAGAGGTAGCTACAGCCGTAGACTACCGTACTGCGTCTGCTGCTAGTATAGACTGGATGATAATGATATAAAAAAAATATATATATCACTACTGCAGGACAGGTATATATTATATAATGATGGACCTGCTGGACACTGTCAGCACTGCAGACTCCTAAAGTAAGCTACTAGTATCAAGAAGATAGAAAAAAAAAAAACACCACAGGTAGGTGGTATACAATTATGGATGGACGAGCGACTGCCGACACAGAGGTAGCTACAGCCGTGAACTACCGTACTGTACTGTGTCTGCTGCTAATATAGACTGGTTGATAAAGAGATGTAGTAGTATGTATGTATAAAGAAGAAAGAAAAAAAAACCACGGGTAGGTGGTATACAATTATGGACGGACTGCCGAGTGCCGACACAGAGGTAGCTACAGCCGTGAACTACCGTACTGTACTGTGTCTGCTGCTAATATAGACTGGTTGATAAAGAGATGTAGTAGTATGTATGTATAAAGAAGAAAGAAAAAAAAACCTCGGGTAGGTGGTATACAATTATGGACGGACTGCCGAGTGCCGACACAGAGGTAGCTACAGCCGTGGACTACCGTTCTGTACTGTGTCTGCTGCTAATATAGACTGGTTGATAAAGAGATGTAGTAGTATGTATGTATAAAGAAGACTGGTTGATAAAGAGATGTAGTAGTATGTATGTATAAAGAAGAAAGAAAAAAAAACCTCGGGTAGGTGGTATACAATTATGGACGGACTGCCGAGTGCCGACACAGAGGTAGCTACAGCCGTGGACTACCGTTCTGTACTGCGTCTGCTGCTAATATAGACTGGATGATAATGATATAAAAAATATATATATATCAATACTGCAGCCGGACAGGTATATTTTATATAATGACGGACCTGCTGGACACTGTCAGCACTGCAGACTCCTAAAGTAAGCTACTAGTATCAAGAAGATAGAAAAAAAAAAAAACACCACAGGTAGGTGGTATACAATTATGGATGGACGAGCGACTGCCGACACAGAGGTAGCTACAGCCGTGGACTACCGTACTGCGTCTGCTGCTAATATAGACTGGATGATAATGATATAAAAAATATATATATATCACTACTGCAGCCGGACAGGTATATATTATATAATGACGGACCTGCTGAACACTGTCAGCACTGCAGACTCCTAAAGTTAACTACTAGTATGAAGAAGATAGAAAAAAAAAAAAACCACCACAGGTAGGTATACAATTATGGACGAGCGACTGCCGACACAGAGGTAGCTACAGCCGTGGACTACCGTACTGCGTCTGCTGCTAGTATAGACTGGATGATAATGATATAAAAAATATATATATATCACTACTGCAGGACAGGTATATATTATATAATGACGGACCTGCTGGACACTGTCAGCAGAATGCGTTTATAGAATAAAAACACCACACGACGAGTGTTTAACTTTTTCAGGCAGACAATCACAATATACTGGTGGTCACTGGTCACTGGTCAGTCACACTGGCAGTGGCACTCTGGCAGCAAAAGTGTGCACTGTTAAAATAAGAATTTACTCACCGGTAATTCTATTTCTCGTAGTCCGTAGTGGATGCTGGGAACTCCGTAAGGACCATGGGGAATAGCGGGCTCCGAAGGAGGCTGGGCACTCTAGAAAGATCTTAGACTACCTGGTGTGCACTGGCTCCTCCCACTATGACCCTCCTCCAAGCCTCAGTTAGGTACTGTGCCCGGACGAGCGTACACAATAAGGAAGGATTTTGAATCCCGGGTAAGACTCATACCAGCCACACCAATCACACCGTACAACTCGTGATATGAAACACAGTTAACAGTATGAAACAATAGAGCCTCTCAACAGATGGCTCAACAATAACCCGATTTAGTTAACCATAACTATGTACAAGTATTGCAGATAAACCGCACTTGGGATGGGCGCCCAGCATCCACTACGGACTACGAGAAATAGAATTACCGGTGAGTAAATTCTTATTTTCTCTAACGTCCTAGTGGATGCTGGGAACTCCGTAAGGACCATGGGTATTATACCAAAGCTCCCAAACGGGCGGGAGAGTGCGGATGACTCTGCAGCACTGAATGAGAGAACTCCAGGTCCTCCTCAGCCAGGGTATCAAATTTGTAGAATTTTTGCAAACGTGTTTGCCCCTGACCAAGTAGCTGCTCGGCAAAATTGTAAAGCCGAGACCTCTCGGGCAGCCGCCCAAGATGAGCCCACCTTCCTTGTGGAATGGGCATTGACAGATTTTGGCTGTGGCAGGCCTGCCACAGTATGTGCAAGCTGAATTGTACTACAAATCCAACGAGCAATAGTCTGCTTAGAAGCAGGAGCACCCAGCTTGTTAGGTGCATATAGGATAAACAGCGAGTCAAATTTTCTGACTCTAGCCGTTCTGGAAACATATATTTTCAGTGCCCTGACAACGTCTAGCAACTTGGAGTCCTCCAAGTCCCTAGTAGCCTAGGCACCACAATAGGCTGGTTCAGGTGAAACGCTGACACCACCATTGGGAGAAACTGGGGACGAGTCCTCAATTCTGCCCTATCCATATGGAAAATCAAATAAGGGCTTTTACAAGACAAAGCCGCCAACTTTGATACTCGCCTGGCAGAAGCCAAGGCCAATAACATAACCACCTTCCACGTGAGATATTTCAGATCCACGGTTTTTAGTGGTTCAAACCAATGTGATTTTAAGAAACTCAACACCACGTTGAGATCCCAAGGTGCCACAGGAGGCACAAACGGGGGCTGACTCTGCAGCACTCCTTTTATAAATGTCTGAACTTCAGGTACTGAAGCTAGTTCTTTTTGAAAGAAAATCGACAGAGCTGAGATCTGTACCTTAATGGAACCCAATTTAAGGCCCATAGTCACTCCTGCTTGCAGGAAATGCAGAAATCGACCTAGTTGAAATTCCTCTGTTGGGGCCCTTTCGGCCTCACACCATGCAACATATTTTCGCCATATGCGGTGATAATGAGTTGCTGTAACCTCTTTCCTGGCTTTAGTAAGCGTAGGAATGACTTCCTCCGGAATGCCCTTTTCCTTCAGGATCCGGCGTTCAACCGCCATGCCGACAAACGCAGCCGCGGTAAGTCTTGGAACAGACAGGGCCCCTGCTGCCGCAGGTCCTGTCTGAGTGGCAGAGGCCATGGGTCCTCTGATATAAATTCTTGAAGTTCTGGGTACCAAGCTCTTCTTGGCCATCCACGAGTATCGTTCTTACTCCTCGCCTTCTTATTATTCTCAGTACCTTTGGTATGAGAGGCAGAGGGGAGAACACATAAACCGACTGGTACACCCACGGTGTTACCAGAGCGTCCATAGCTATCGCTTGAGGGTCCCTTGACCCGGTGCAATATCTTTTATAGCTTTTTGTTGAGGCGGGACGCCATCATGTCCACCTGTGGCCTTTCCCAATGGTGTACAATCCTATTGGAAGACTTCTGGAGGAAGTCCCCATTCTCCCGGGTGGAGGTCGTGTCTGTTGAGAAGATCTGCTTCCCAGTTGTCCACTCCGGGAATGAACACTGCTGACAGTGCTAACACATGATTTTCCGCCTATCGGAGAATCCTTGTGGCTTCTGCCATCGCCATCCTGCTTCTTGTGCCGCCCTGTTGGTTTACATAGGCGACTGCCGTGATGTTGTCTGATTGGATCAGTACCGGCTGGTTTTGAAGCAGAGGCCTTGCCGGCCTCAGGGCATTGTAAATGGCCCTCAGGTCCAGAATATTTATGTGTAGGGAAATAACCTGACTTGACCAAAGTCCCTGGAAATTTCTTCCCTGTGTGACTGCCTCCCAGCCTCAAAGGCTGGAATCCATGGTCACTAGGACCTAGTCCTGTATGCCGAACCTGCGGCCCTCTTGAAGATGGGCACTCTGCAGCCACCACAGTAGAGATACCCTGGTCCTTGGAGACAGGGTTATCAGCCTATGCATCGGAAGATGCGATCCGGACCACTTGTCCAACAGGTCCCTCTGAAAAGTTCTTGTATGGAACCTGCCTAATGGGATTGCTTCGTAGGAAGCTACCATTTTTCCCAGGACTCGCGTGCAATGATGCACCGCTACCTATTTTGGCTTCAGGAGGTCTCTGACTAGAGATGACAACTCCTTGGCTTTCTCCTCCGGGAGAAACACTATTTCTGGTTTATGTCCAGAACCATCCCCAGGAACAGTAGACGTGTCATAGGAACCAGCTGTGACTTTGGACTGTTTAGAATCCAACCATGCTGTTGTAGCACTTTTCAAAATAGTGCTACCCCGACTACCAACTGCTCCTTGGACCTCGCCCTTATAACGAGATTGTCCAAGTACGGGATAATTACAACTCCCTTTTTTTTTTTTTTTGAAGGAGTATCAACATTTCGGCCATTACCTTGATAAAACACCCTCGGTGCCATGTACAGTCCAAACGGCAGTGTCTGGACTTGGTAATGGTAATCCTGTACCACAAATCTGAGGTACTCCTGGCGAGGATGGTAAATGGGGACATGCAGGTAAGCATCCTTGATGTCCCAGGATACCATGTAATCCCCCTCGTCCAGGCTTGGAATAACCGCCCTGAGCGATTCCATCTTGAACTTGAATTTTTGTGTTCAAGGATTTTAAATATAAAATGGGTCACACCGAACCATGCGGTTTCGGTACCCCAACCCGTGTGGAATAGTAACCCCGTCCTAGTTGAAGTAGGGGCACCTTGAGTATTACCTGCTGGGAATACCGCTTATTAATTGCCTCTAGCACAGCCTCCCTGCCTGAGGGAGTTGTCAGCAAGGCATATTTTAGGAAACGGCTGGGGGGAGACATCTCGAATTCCAGCTTGTACCCCTGAAATACTACTTGAAAGAAACAGGGATCCACCTGTGAGCGAGCCCACTAATTGCTGAAATTTTTGAGACGGCCCCCCACCGTACCTGGCTACACCTGTGGAGCACCCGCGTCATGGTGTGGCCTCACAGGAGGCGGGGGAAGAATCTTGATTCTGGGAACAGGCTGACTGGTGCAGCTTTTTTCCCTCTACCCTTGTCTCTGTACAGAAAGGAAGCGCCATTTGACCCGCTTGCTTTTCTGAAGCCGAAAGGACTGTACCTTTGTCTGTGAGGAAACCTGAGGTAAAATTATTTCTTCCCAGCAGTTGCTGTGGATACGAGGTCCCAGAGACCATCCCCAAATAATTCCTCACCCTTATAAGGCTCTCTATGCGCTTTTTAAGTCAGCATCACCTGTCCAGTGACAGGTCTCTAATACCCTCCTGACAGAATGGACATTACATTTATTTTGGATGCCAGCCGGCAAAATATCCCTCTGTGCATCCCCCATATATAAGACGACGTCTTTAATATGTTTTTATGTTTCCCAACTAGTATCCCTGTTTGACAGGGTCACCGACCACGCTGCAGCAGCACTATCTGCAGGTCTCAGTCTAGTACCTGAGTGTGTAAATACAGACTTCAGGATAGCCTCCTGTTTTTTATCAACAGGTACCTATTAAAGTGGCCGTATCCTAAGACGGCAGTGCCACCTTTTTTGACAAACGTGTGAGCGCCTTATCCACCCTAGGGGATATCTCCCAGCGTAACTTATCCACCTGGCGGGAAAGGGTACGCCATCAGTAACTTTTTATAAATTACCAGTTTCTTAACGGGGGAACCCACGCTTTCACACACTTCATTTATTCATCTGATGGGGGAACAAAACACTGCCTGTTTTTTCTCCCCAAACCTAAAACCCATTTTTAGAGGTGCTTGGGTTAAAGTCAGAAATGTATAACACATTTTTTATTGCCGGGATCACGTCACGGATGTTCCTAGTGGATTGTGTATATGTCTCCACCTTGTCGACACTGGAGTCAGACTCCGTGTCGACATCTGTGTCTGCCATCTGAGAGAGCGGGCATTTTTGAGCCCCTGATGGCCTTTGAGACGCCTGGGCAGGCGCGGGCTGCGAAGCCGGCTGTCCCACAGCTGTTACGTCATCCACCCTTTTATGTAAGGAGTTGACACTGTCGGTTAATACCTTTCACCTATCCATCCACTCTGGTGTCGGCCCCACAGGGGGCGACATCACATATATCGGCCTCTGTTCTGTCACCATATAAGCCTCCTCATTCAACATGTCGACACAGCCGTACCGACACACCGCAGACACACAGGGAATGCTCTAAACGAGGACAGGACCCACAAAAGCCCTTTGGGGGGACAGAGTAAGAGTATGCCAGCACACACCAGAGCGCTATATATATACAGGGACTAACTGAGTTATGTCCCTAATAGCTTTTATATAATATACTGTATACAGTGCCAATTTTAATGCCCCCCCTCTCTTTTCCCTCTAACTGTACTGTAGAATTGCAGGGAAGAGCCAGGGAGCTTCCCTCCAGCCGAGCTGTGAGGGAAAAATGGCGCCAGTGTGCTGAGGAGATAGGCTCCGCCCCTTTTTCGCGGCCTATTCTCCCGTTTTTTATGGAATTCTGGCAGGGGTATTTACCTCATATATAGCCCCTGGGGCCATATATTGAGGTATTTTAGCCAGCCAAGGTGTTTTTATTGCTGCCTCAGGGCGCCCCCCCCCAGCGCCCTGCACCCTCAGTGACTGGAGTGTGAAGTGTGTGAGAGGAGCAATGGCGCACAGCTGCAGTGCTGTGCGCTACCTTGGTGAAGACAGAGTCTTCATGCCGCCGATTTTCCGGACCATCTTCTTGCTTCTGGCTCTGTAAGGGGGACGGCGGCGCGGCTCCGGGACCGAACATCAAGGCTGGGCCTGCGGTCGATCCCTCTGGAGCTAATGGTGTCCAGTAGCCTAAGAAGCCCAATCCGGCTGCAAGCAGGCGAGTTCGCTTCTTCTCCCCTTAGTCCCTCGCTGCAGTGAGCCTGTTGCCAGCAGGTCTCACTGAAAATAACAAATTCTAAGACTATAACTTTCTAAGAGCTCAGGAGAGCCCCTAGTGTGCATCCAACCTCGGCCGGGCACGAAATCTAACTGAGGCTTGGAGGAGGGTCATAGTGGGAGGAGCCAGTGCACACCAGGTAGTCTAAGATCTTTCTAGAGTGCTCAGCCTCCTTCGGAGCCCGCTATTCCCCATGGTCCTTACGGAGTTCCCAGCATCCACTAGGACGTTAGAGAAATATATGTACTCCTGCTGTAACTGCTCCCCAGTCTCCCCCACAATTAAGCTGTGTGAGCAGTGAGCACTCAGCACAGTCAGATATACATAGATGATGCAGCACACTGAGGCTGAGCACAGATATGGTATACTGTGTCACTGTGTATCGTTTTTTTTCAGGCAGAGAACGGATTATATTAAATAATAATAAAACTGCACTGGTGGTCACTGGTCAGTCACTAGTAAACTCTGCACTCTCTGAGTACTCCTAAGCTCCAGTAAATCAAGTGTCTCACTCTCACTATCTATTTCTATTCTTCTAAACGGAGAGGACGCCAGCCACGTCCTCTCCCTATCAATCTCAATGCACGTGTGAAAATGGCGACGACGCGCGGCTCCTTATATAGAATCCGAGTCTCGCGATAGAATACGAGCCTCGCGAGAATCCGACAGCGGGATGATGACGTTCAGGCGCGCTCGGATTAGCCGAGCAAGGCGGGAAGATCCGAGTCTGCCTCGGACCCGTGTAAAAAGCGTGAAGTTCGGGGGGGTTCGGTTTCCGAGAAACCGAACCCGCTCATCACTAGTAAATATACCCCAATATGTGTGGTTTTTCCTGTGGCGGCTAATTATTGGAATTCAATTAAACATGGAAGATAAAAAAAAAAAAAACCTGAAGCGCATCTCCAGAGCGAGTCCAATTTTTCCTAAAACACACAGCTGCAGTTAGGGCTGGGGCATGCTTTGCGTTACCTATTGAAAGCATCACAAACATGCCTGTGGTAGATACTGATGCTGCTACCAGTTACTTGTCTAATACTCATTCAGCCTTTGATAATAGGTACGTGGAAATGTCCCACTTTAAATGTAGAAAATGTTCCTTACAGTGGTGAGCTGCACTAAATCCCAATAAAGAGGCTGTGACTCTGACGCTAATACACTATGGTGACGAAGTTCCACAGCATGGGCTTGAAGTGTGGCATGTAGACTCGCTAATTAAGCCCCGCCCAGAGGCTATTAATTAAGTGTACAAACTTATACTGTATATGTCCTTGTACTGCAGGCTTGGGTGGGCACGGGTGGTCTTCTGTATGCCGAATGTCGGGATACCGGCGCACGGGATACCGGCGCACAGTATACCGGCGCCGGAATCCCGACACCCGGCATACCGACAACTATTCTCCCTCGTGGGGGTCCACGACCCCCCTGGAGGGAGAATAAAATAGTGTGGCACGCGTAGCGCGCCACCGTGCCCGCAAGGGGCTCCTTTGCGCTCGCCACGCTGTCGGTATGCCAGCGGTCGGGCTCTCGGCGTTGGTATGCTGGTCGCCGGGAGCCCGAGCGCCGGCATACCGTACGACACCCGTGGGCACATGTGGGAAATAGATACTTAAACAGGTGTACTTGTGTATTTCTCTCTCTGTGACATTCTCTGGCTCTCTTGACGGTAGCCTGGTACTCTCACGTGGCCCCTGCAATCACAGCCCTGTTTCTCACTCCTGGTACCTGCTGCAGCACTGCCCGGGCTCTCCGAAGCTCTGACACCAACAGTCTGTCCAAAGCCTGCAAACTCTGCCCGGCAGGACCCACTGCTCACGGTTCTTGCTGGGTCCTCCTCACTCCCATATATCTCGCTGTGGCACTGGCCATTGTCCGCAAGGGGCCTAGTGCCTGGCAGCAGGCGTAGCTGCTGGTTATCACACAATTGGTATCCGGTCTCTAGGTCGACAAGACTTAGGTCGACAGTGTCTAGGTCGATCACTATTGATCGACAGTAACTAGGTCGACAGGGTTTCTAAGTCAACATGTTCTAGGTCGACAGGTCAAAAGGTCGACAAGTTTTTCATATTTTTTTGAACTTTTTTTGAACTTTTTCATACTTTACGATTCACGTGGACTACAATTGGGAACGGTAACCTTCGCTCGCCATGCAAGGGGACGTGGTGCACTAATTGGGGTTCCCGGTCACTGTACGGCGTAAACGACACCAAAAAAGATTTAAAAAGTCATGTCGACCTTTTGACCTGTCGACCTAAACCATGAGACCCTGTTGACCTAGAATCCCTGTCGACCTAGTTACTGTCGACCAATAGTGATCGACCTAGACACTGTCGACCTAAGTCTTGTCGACCTAGAGACCGGATACCAATTGTGTGATAACCAGCAGCTACACTGTCGACCTAAGTGTGGTCGACCTTTAATACCACACCCCACACAATCACACCAGTTAACTGGTTTCATTTATCTGGGGTAGATAGAATTTTATTACATGATTTTAATAGTTCTGACACATCTAAATAATGCATTGCTGGCCTGTTGTCTAAGGAAGTGGGTTAATTAGGCCGGCACAGAATTGCATCTGTCCTATTTCTTTAGTTATGTGGACAGTAAACACAGATGTACTGTATGCTGAGTTCCTGGGAGTTGTATTGAGATCACTAGGCAGTGTCACGCCACGTGCAGGTTACGGAGCAGCATTTTGGCAGCTGCAGCATTTCTTATGTGACAGTAAAAGCTGTGTGTAATTACAGGAGCTTTCAGAGCAGACAAGAGAAATATGGCGTTATCTTAGGCCTGTCTGACATCAGCGACAGGTACAGGGAATGATGAAGAGAAAAATAACAGGCACATCTATGAGAACATAAGGGAACACAGAGGTCCTTAGGCGGATTTGTACTGTCTGGGCCTGATTCAGAGGAGGTCCGTACTGTAGCTGCAGCACCACCTTTTTGTGGGGCATGACTGCAACTTTATTCTAATGCTGTAGCTGATGGGCTTTCTACTGAGACGCCTACCTGCTGCTGCACTAATCTGCCAATGTGCATACAAAGACGCACCATCAGACCTTGCACCAGCCCTATAGAAGAACAGAATTTCCGTTTGAACATGGCCACAGATGCCAGTGCAACTGCAGCGAAGGTAGCAGTTCTTGGCAGCCACATGCCCACGTCTAGCTAGCCACACTCCTACCCCCAGAAAAGCCAAATGAAATGACATCGATCTGCGTGCAATTTAATGCTGCGTCCTTCTGTGGTAACTATTGGGATGCATGCTTGGTGCGGCAGTTGTGCCTGATACCTCCTTTGAATCAGGCCCGCTATCTATAGACAGAGCAAACTGGATGGGGGAAGTCTGTAACTAAAAGTGCAACATGGCAGTTGAGGGTCAGTTTCAAAAACATTTGAGGAGTTATTAGAAATAGGTTGCGCATGCCTACCAACCTTCCCGAATTAGGCGGGACAGTCCCGTTTTTTGGCCACTGACCCACTGTCCCACCCAAGACTGGGGGCTGCCCAGCAGCTCCCGCAGACAAGAAATGGATGAGTGACCCAAAACATCACACACTGGAAGTGTGGCCCCATGGACACGAGATCACACCCCCTTTCGAGCACAACCATGCCTGCAACATATACAAAGTCCCGATTCACTGTTTTCAAAAGTTGGGAGGTAATGTATGAGTTGTGTGTATCACACCAAAGACCTTTGCACCCCCTACTTTAATGGTTCCCATCTGTTTTTTGGTGTTGCGCTTACCTGCCAATATGGATGCTACAAGAATTCATTTATTTTAAAATGTCAGTTTTATGTTGGCAACTAAGTGCAAATAGATCTTTTACCTGGAAATTCAATATGCAGAAAGAAGAGTAAATAAATGCTGCTATATGGTGCTAATGTCATAGACACAGATACGGTTACCAGACATTAGTAAAAGAAAAAATACTGATATTGTTTATTTTTTTTATTGTAATTATGTTCATTAAAGTAGTTATAATAAAGTTTCATTTGTAATTGTATAATAAAATTTAGTTTGTCCCAGCACCTTTTTATTGTTAGATATTGGCTACAGACTGATTGGGACATGTACTACTAAGCAGTGATAAAAGTGGAGAAGTGAGCCAGTGGAGAAGTTGCCTATTGCAACCAATCAGCTGCTCTGTATACTTTTATAGTATGCAAATTACAAATGTTACGTCAATGCTGATGGGCAACTTCTCCACTGGCTCACTTGTCCACTTTTATCACTGCTTAGTACATCTCCCCCTAAGAGGTCTATTTATCACCATCCATATCTGATAATGCGGATGACAGGTGATTAACGCGACCAGACTCGCACTGCGATAATTGAGTACATCGCATGGATGTGTCAATTATTGCATGCAGGGACAGAGCTTGCGGGCAAGCCAGTCCAGTGGTGCTGCCATATAAGTCCAGTCCAGTGGTTGTGCTGCATCAGTCCAGTCACTCCAGTGGTGGTGTCCTGTGCTGCCATAAGTCCAGTGGTGCTGCCGTATAAGTCCAGTCCAGTGGTCCTGCCATATAAATCCAGCAGTACTGCCGTATAAGTCCAGGGGTACTGCCGTATTAGTCCAGGGGTACTGCCGTATAAGTCCAGCGGTACTGCCATATAACTCCAGCGGTACTGCCGTATAAGTCCAGTGGTGCTGTCCTGTGCTGTATATTACTTACTCCAAATAAAGGGTTTATTAATATTTAATCCAAATAATTTTTACAGGGTTTGCCCTGTGTGGTATAGAGATACGCTCCCCTGTGCTGCATATAATTAAAATAACTCCAAATAAAAGGGTTATTATTAACCAAATCATTTTCACAGGCTCTGCCGTGTGTGTGTGGTTTAGGGGTACGCTCTCCTGTGCTGCATATTATTATAATAACTCCAAATAAAAGGGTTATTATCCAAATAATTTGTACAGGCTTTGCCATGTGTTTGTGGTTTAGGGGTACTCTCTCCTGTGCTGCATATTTTTATAGTAACTCCAAATAAAAGGGTTATTATCCAAATAATTTTTGCAGGCTTTGCCCTGTGTGGTGTATCAGTATGCTCTCCTTTGCCGCATATTGTTATATAACTCCAGAAAAATAATGGAGAAAAAAATTTGGAGGATAAAATAGGGAAAGCTCAAGAACCACTTCCTCCTAGTGCTGAAGCTGCTGATGAAATGCCATCAACGTTATCTGCCAAGGCCAATGCCCAATGTCATAGTAGAGGGCATGTAAAATCCAAAAAGCCAAAGTTCAATAAATTGACCCCAAAAAATTAATTTAAATCTGAGGTGAAACGTAAACTTGCCAATATGCCATTTACGACACGGAGTGGCAAGGAACGGCTGAGGCCCTGGCCTATGTTCATGACTAATGGTTCAGCTTCTCATGAGGATGGAAGCCCTCATCCTCACGCTAGAAAAATGAAAAGAGTTAAGCTGGCAAAAGCACAGCAAAGAACTGTGCGTTCTAAGATGGTATCACAAATCCCCAAGGAGAGTCCAAGTGTGTCGGCAGTTGAGATTCCTGAACTTCCCAACACTGGACAGGAAGAGGTGGCTCCTTCCACCATTTGCACGCCCTCTGCAAGTGCTGGAAGGAGCACCCATCAGTCCAGTTTCTGATATTCAAGTTGAAGATGGCACTTTTAAAGTAAACCAGGATGAGGATATGAGTGTTGCTGGCGCTGAGGAGGAAGTGGACGATGAGGATTCTGATGGTGATGTGGTTTGTTTAAATCAGGTACTGGGGGAGACAGTTGTTGTCTGGTGGATGAATAAGCCCATTGTCATGTCTGGGCAAAATACCAAAAAAAGCCACCTCTTTGGTGTGGAATTATTTCTTCACAAATGTGGAGGTGTCAAGCCATCTGTTGCCTTTGTCAATCCATAATAAGTAGATATAAGGATGTTAACCACCTTGGAACATCCTCCCTTATATGTCACCTGCAGCGCATTCATCATAAGTCATTGTCAAGTTCAGAAACTTTGGGTAATAGCGTAAGTAGTCCACTGACACCTAAATGATGTGGTTTTGTTTGAATATTATTTCTTTGTGAGGATGAGGATGTAAACACTGAAGGGGGGAGGGGGGGAATCTAAGGGTGAGGACATCTTGCCACTGTAGAACCAGTTTGTGCAAGGAGAGATTAATTGCTTCTTTTTTGGTGGGGGCCCAAACAAACCAATAATTTCAGCCACAGTTGTGTGGCAGACCCTGTCGCTGAAATGATTGGTTTGTTAAAGTGTGCAAGTCCTGTTTATACAACATAAGGGTGGGTGGGAGGGCCCAAGGACAATTCCATCTTGCACCTCTTTTTCTTCTTTGAATTATGTGTTCTTTGAAGCCTAGTTTTTAAAAGTGCCATCCTGTCTGCCGCTGCAGTGCCACTCCTAGATGGGCCAGGTGTTTGTGATGCCCACTTGGGTCGCTTAGCTTAGTCATCCAGCTACCTCATTGCACCTATTTTTCTTCTTTGCATTATGTGCTCTTTGGGGCCTAGTTTTTAAAAGTGCCATCCTGTCTGCTACTGCAGTGCCACTCCTAGATGGGCCAGGTGTTTGTGTCGCCCACTTGTGTCACTTAGCTTAGTCATCCAGCTACCTCATTTGACCTCTTTTTCTTCTTTGCATGATGTGCCCTTTGGGGCCTAGTTTTTAACAGTGCCATCCTGTCTGCCACTGCAGTGCCACTGCTAGATGGGCCAGGTGTTTGTGCCGCCCACGTGTGTTGCTTAGCTTTGTCATGCTGCGACCTCGGTGCAACCTTTTGCCTAAAAACAATATTGTGAGGTGTGAGGTGTTCAGAATAGACTGGAAATGAGTGGAAATTAATGTTATTGAGGTTAATAATACCACAGGATCAAAATTACCCCCAAATTCTGTGATTTTAGCTGTTTTTATAAAAAATCACCCAGATCCAAAACCAAAACCTGAAAGGGTGGTTTTGGCAAAACCAACCCAGATCCAAAACACAAAACACGAAAAGTTCCCGTCGCACATCTCTAGTTTGAAGCAGTTTTTCATGCAGGCAAGGTTAGACTAAAAAACAGTGCTGACATTAGAGGCCCAGATTAATCAAGCTTTCTATAGTGATAAATTGCACAGTGAAAAAAGTGCCAGCCAATCAGCTCCTAACTGCCATGTTACAGGCTGTGTTTTAAAAATGACAGAAGCTGATTGGTTAGTACTTTATCACTGTGCAATTTATCACTCTCCAAGGCCTCAGTAGCGGATCTTGCCATGGGCAAGCAGGACTTTTGCCCGAGGGTCCCGCCGCCATCCCGAGGGCGCCACCGCGGCAAGATCCGTTACTGGAGCTGGTGCCGTTCATGTTGATGTCATTGTGCACTGCACGGCATTGTGGGAGTGGCCTTAGACGCTAGAGGTCGTAGGTCACTTTAGTGTCTGTGCGGTGCTATGGGAGAGACGTCATGACGTCTCTCTCATAGAGCCGAGGAGCAGCGCCGGCGGCCGGAGACGGACTGCAGCAACGGTCAGGAAGCAGAAGCGGGGATGGTATTTATTTATTGTTGGTAAGCGGCGCTACTAGCGGCACAGCTACAGGGGGCACAGTACTGGGGACACAACTACTGAGGGCACAGTACTGGAGGCACAACTACTGAGGGCACAGCTACAGGGGGCACAGTACTGAGGGCACAGCTACAGGGGGCACAGTAGTGGACGCACAACTACAGGGGGCACAGTAATGGGGCAAAACTACTGAGGGCACAGCTACAGGGGGCACAGTAGTGGATGCACAACTACAGGGGGCACAGTAATGGGGCAAAACTACTGAGGGCACAGCTACAGGGGGCACAGTATTGGGGGCACAACTACTGAGGGCACATCTACAGGGGGCATAACTGTGACCACGCCCCTTCCCCGTGAAGCCACGCCCCCTTTTTGTTACGCGCGCCTAAGGTGCGCATTAACCCTGTTTTACCTGTTCAAGGGGGTCGCCAAAGGAAACTTTCGCCCTGGACGCCACAAGGTCTAGAAACGGCCATGCTGGGCCTCTGACTGTTGACAGTGACAATATTGACATTCTAAAAACCTGTCTCAATAACGCATCAGGTTTGACAATTGACATATAAGGGAAAATTAGGGTAGGGAGGAAGGGGAAACAAAAACTCAAAGAGATAGAGCCCTGTCTCATACACAGGAAAATGGATGCCTAGCCCCACCCACTATATACCCTCACAGCTCCCTCATTGGACCTCTGAAAACAAACCATGAAAAACTTAACCCTCACCAGTGGCAAACGCAGGATTTCCAGAGGGGGTTTCCAAATGCAATCTACAATCTCCTCCTCTGCTGAACATTGTAGCAAGTGCGGCAGTCTGGTGGAACTGTAGAAGAACCTAGTACCAACTTTGAACATATATATCTACATATTGGTCATTTTATAAACTGGCCAGTGTGTGGAATACAGTATTAATAATTAACACTACAGATGGACTATTGTATAGGCTGTATATAACATATTTAACTAAAATAAATAGCATACGTGGTCAGGAAAAGGTTAAACTTCCCATAATAAATAAATAAATACTAGTGATGAGCGGGTTCGGTTTCTCGGAAACCGAACCCCCCCGAACTTCACCCTTTTTACACGGGTCCGAGCCATACTCGGATTCTCCCGTATGGCTCGGTTAACCCGAGCGCGCCCGTACGTCATCATCCCGCTGTCGGATTCTCGCGAGATTCGGATTCTATATAAGCAGCCGCGCATCGCCGCCATTTTCACTCGTGCATTGGAAATGTTAGGGAGAGGACGTGGCTGTCGTCCTCTCCGTTATTGTTGAACTTGATTGTGCTTTATTGCTTAATTGTGGGGAGGACTGGGGAGCAGCTGTATAATATAGGAGGAGTACAGTGCAGAGTTTTGCTGATCAGTGACCACCAGTTTTATCCGTTCTCTGCCTGAAAAAAACGCTCCTTATCTGTACTCAGTGTGCTGCATATATCTGTGCTCACACTGCTTAATTGTGGGGACTGGGGAGCAGCTGTATAGCAGGAGTACAGTGCAGAGTTTTGCTGACAGTGACCACCAGTCAGGGGCGGATCCAGGAAAAAATTACAGGGGGGGCACCTTGTGAAGGTGCGCGTGGCCTCACAACACGGGCATGACCTAGCAACAAGGGCCATGGCCTCAAACGGAATGTCATATTCGTAAGACGGGAAGAGGGTGACACTTTGGAGAGGCAGAGGGTAACAGGAGAGAGAGGGTGATGGGTTTATAGTGCCGCAGGGGAGAGGAAGAGGGTGAGGCAGTGGGTGAAGGAGACATAGTGGGAGACGGAGAGGCAGTGGGTGACAGAGAGAGGGTGACAGTGAGAGGCAGTGTGGGTAACACCGGGGAAAGGGTGACGAGGAAAAAGTGGGTGATGCCAGGGGGAGGTGGCAGTGGGTAACAAGAAGAGGGGGACAGGGAGAGGCAGTGGTCTCTGTAGGAGTAGGAGACATGTGGGATGAGGGCAGGGACTTCTGCTCTGGGGCGAGGACAGGGACTTCTGCTCTGGGGCGAGGACAGGGACTTCTGCTCTGGGGCGAGGACAGGGACTTCTGCTCTGGGGCGAGGACAGGGTCTTCTGCTCTGGGGCGAGGACAGGGTCTTCTGCTCTGGGGCGAGGACAGGGTCTTCTGCTCTGGGGTGAGGACTGGGTGTCCTACTGTGGGATGAGAACACAACATAGAACTGGGGAGATATAAAGGAAACGTATTCTGGGGAATAGTGTAGAATGCCTGAGAAAAGCCACAGGAACTTACATGTACGTGCCATCTCTGCGTGCAATGACGGGCTGGACCCAGAGCCAGATTAAGGCTTCGGGGGCCCGGGGCACTTGTAACAGGGGGTCCCCACTAACTTAACCAATTTGCTTGCAAACCTTTGAGAGAAAATATATATATATATATATATATATATATATATATATATATATACATACATACATACATACAGGAACTAGAGGGCGCAGGGACCTTAAAGAATGATTGTCCCCTAAAAAGACTACTGTGAGGTGCTGCATCTTTAACAACTAGCGCGTGAGCAAGGTTCTGTTCTGTAGAGATATATATATATATATATATATATATATATATATATATATATATATCTCAAGATAAATTTATTCCATATCGAGGTTTCGGGGATCAACTGTACCCCATCATCAAGAAGACCTTCCTGATGACGGGGTGCAGTTGACCCTGAAACGTTGATATGGAATACATTTATCTTGGTATATACTGTTTAAATGCTGCTTTGCTGGGGTGTTTACTACGGTCTCCACTCCCCGGGATTATATAACTAATTGTGCAAGGGGACGCAGCTGAATACTACAACATATTGGAGTGCCAATCCCAATCCTATGAGAGAGAGAGATTATATATATATATATATATATATATATATATATATAGATATATATATATAGATATATATATACACACACACAAACTTACACACATACTGTATATCTATTATAGATAAATACTTTATTTGCTTTTAATTGATAAACAAAAAATCACTACTGTCTTACTTTTTCTGATAGCGATGCTCAGCTGAGCTGCCTGGCAGTGGCAGCACTGTGAAGTTCACACTCTGAAGTGTGCCTGCTTGCTGTAGCACGCTCCTCTCCCGACATTGAACATTTATGCTACTGCCGCCAAACCTCCTTCCTTCCCTGCAGCTCACACAGCGGCTGCGCTGGGCCCGCGATCAGTCTCAGTACTACACATACACAGGGAGCTGGCTGGGAGACCGTGCACCGTGCGTAGCGCTAATCATACACACTGTGCTGCTGCTGGGTCGCGTCCCCGCCGCTGCCCTCCTCCCCCTCGCCGCCGGAGACCCTCCTCCACTCGTCAGCAGCAGCCAGGATCTCAACGGCGGCTACTGCAGACATGACAGGGGGGGCACGGGCCCGCGTGCCCCCCCCTGGATCCGCCACTGCCACCAGTATACGTTGTCTGCCAGAAAAACACTCCATATCTGTGCTCAGTGTGCTGCTTTATTGTGGGGACTGGGGACCACCAGTATATAGGAGGAGTACAGTGCAGAGTTTTGCTGACCAGTGACCACCAGTATATAATATATAGCATTACGGTACAGTAGGCCACTGCTGTACCTACCTCTGTGTCGTCATTAAGTATACTATCCATCTAGATTCTATACCTGTGGTGCATTTCAGTTGTGCAGTTTGCTGACACAGTGACCACCAGTATATATAGCAGTACGGTACGGAAGGCCACTGCTGTACCTACCTCTGTGTCGTCATTAAGTATACTATCCATCTACATTCTATACCTGTGGTGCATTTTAGTTTTGCAGTTTGCTGACACAGTGACCACCAGTATACTATATATAGCAGTACAGGACGGAAGGCCACTGCTGTACCTACCTCTGTGTCGTCATTAAGTATACTATCCATCTACATTCTATACCTGTGGTGCATTTTAGTTTTGCAGTTTACTGACACAGTGACCACCAGTATATATAGCAGTACGGTAAGGAAGGCCACTGCTGTACCTACC
Source organism: Pseudophryne corroboree (assembly GCF_028390025.1). Taxonomy (NCBI): domain Eukaryota; kingdom Metazoa; phylum Chordata; class Amphibia; order Anura; family Myobatrachidae; genus Pseudophryne; species Pseudophryne corroboree. The sequence goes on from NC_086449.1 coordinate 731,069,275, forward strand.
TCTGTGTCGTCAAGTATACTATCCATCTAGATTCTATACCTGTGGTGCATTTCAGTTGTGCAGTTTGCTGACACAGTGACCACCAGTATACTATATATAGCAGTACGGAAGGCCACTGCTGTACCTACCTCTGTGTCGTCATTAAGTATACTATCCATCTACATTCTATACCTGTGGTGCATTTTAGTTGTGCAGTTTGCTGACACAGTGACCACCAGTATATATAGCAGTACGGTACGGAAGGCCACTGCTGTACCTACCTCTGTGTCGTCATTAAGTATACTATCCATCTACATTCTATACCTGTGGTGCATTTTAGTTTTGCAGTTTGCTGACACAGTGACCACCAGTATACTATATATAGCAGTACGATACGGAAGGCCACTGCTGTACCTACCTCTGTGTCGTCATTAAGTATACTATCCATCTACATTCTATACCTGTGGTGCATTTTAGTTTTGCAGTTTGCTGACACAGTGACCACCAGTATACTATATATAGCAGTGCGGTACGGAAGGCCACTGCTGTACCTACCTCTGTGTCGTCATTAAGTATACTATCCGTCTACATTCTATACCTGTGGGGCATTTTAGTTTTGCAGTTTGCTGACACAGTGACCACCAGTATATATAGCAGTACAGTACGGAAGGCCACTGCTGTACCTACCTCTGTGTCGTCATTAAGTATACTATCCATCTACATTCTATACCTGTGGTGCATTTTAGTTTTGCAGTTTGCTGACACAGTGACCACCAGTGTATATAGCAGTACGGTACGGAAGGCCACTGCTGTACCTACCTCTGTGTCGTCATTAAGTATACTATCCATCTACATTCTATACCTGTGGTGCATTTTAGTTTTGCAGTTTGCTGACACAGTGACCACCAGTATATATAGCAGTACGGTACGGAAGGTCACTGCTATACCTACCTCTGTGTCATCATTAAGTATACTATCCATCTACATTCTATACCTGTGGTGCATTTTAGTTTTGCAGTTTGCTGACACAGTGACCACCAGTATATATAGCAGTACGGTACGGAAGGCCACTGCTGTACCTACCTCTGTGTCGTCATTAAGTATACTATCCATCTACATTCTATACCTGTGGTGCATTTTAGTTGTGCGCAGTATATATAGTAGTAGGCCATTGCTATTGATACTGGCATATAATTCCACACATTAAAAAATGGAGAACAAAAATGTGGAGGTTAAAATAGGGAAAGATCAAGATCCACTTCCACCTCGTGCTGAAGCTGCTGCCACTAGTCATGGCCGAGACGATGAAATGCCATCAACGTCGTCTGCCAAGGTCGATGCCCAATGTCATAGTAGAGAGCATGTAAAATCCAAAAAAACAAAAGTTCAGTAAAATGACCCAAAAATCAAAATTGAAAGCGTCTGATGAGAAGCGTAAACTTGTCAATATGCCATTTACGACACGGAGTGGCAAGGAACGGCTGAGGCCCTGGCCTATGTTCATGGCTAGTGGTTCAGATTCACATGAGGATGGAAGCACTCATCCTCTCGCAAGAAAAATGAAAAGACTTAAGCTGGCATAAGCACAGCAAAGAACTGTGCGTTCTTCGAAATCACAAATCCCCAAGGAGAGTCCAATTGTGTCAGTTGCGATGCCTGACCTTCCCAACACTGGACGGGAAGAGCTTGCGCCTACCACCATTTGCACACCCCCTGCAAGTGCTGGAAGGAGCACCCACAGTCCAGTTCCTGATAGTCAAATTGAAGATGTCACTGTTGAAGTACACCAGGATGAGGATATGGGTGTTGCTGGTGCTGGGGAGGAAATTGACAAGGAGGATTCTGATGGTGAGGTGGTTTGTATAAGTCAGGCACCCGGGGAGACACCTGTTGTCTGTGGGACGAATATGGCCATTGACATGCCTGGTCAAAATACAAAAAAAAATCACCTCTTCGGTGTGGAATTATTTCAACACAAATGCGGACAACAGGTGTCAAGCCGTGTGTTGCCTTTGTCAAGCTGTAATAAGTAGGGGTAAGGACGTTAACCACCTCGGAACATCCTCCCTTATACGTCACCTGCAGCGCATTCATCATAAGTCAGTGACAAGTTCAAAAACTTTGGATGACAGCGGAAGCAGTCCACTGACCACTAAATCCCTTCCTCTTGTAACCAAGCTCCTGCAAACCACACCACCAACTCCCTCAGTGTCAATTTCCTCCTTACCCAGGAAAGCCAATAGTCCTGCAGGCCATGTCACTGGCAAGTCTGACGAGTCCTCTCCTGCCTGGGATTCCTCCGATGCATCCTTGAGTGTAACGCTTACTGCTGCTGGCGCTGCTGTTGTTGCTGCTGGGAGTCGATCGTCATCCCAGAGGGGAAGTCGGAAGACCACTTGTACTACTTCCAGTAAGCAATTGACTGTCCAACAGTCCTTTGCGAGGAAGATGAAATATCACAGCAGTCATCTTGCTACAAAGCAGATAACTCAGGCCTTGGCAGCCTGGGCGGTGAGAAACGTGGTTCCGGTATCCACCGTTAATTCAGAGGCAACTAGAGACTTGATTGAGGTACTGTGTCCCCGTTACCAAATACCATCTAGGTTCCATTTCTCTAGGCAGGCGATACCGAAAATGTACACGACCTCAGAAAAAGAGTCACCAGTGTCCTAAAAAATGCAGTTGTACCCAATGTCCACTTAACCACGGACATGTGGACAAGTGGAGCAGGGCAGACTCAGGACTATATGACTGTGACAGCCCACTGGGTAGATGTATTGCCTCCCGCAGCAAGAACAGCAGCGGCGGCACCAGTAGCAGCATCTCGCAAACGCCAACTCGTTCCTAGGCAGGCTACGCTTTGTATCACCGCTTTCCAGAAGAGGCACACAGCTGACAACCTCTTACGGAAACTGAGGAAGATCATCGCAGAATGGCTTACCCCAATTGGACTCTCCTGGGGATTTGTGACATCGGACAACGCCAGCAATATTGTGCGTGCATTACATCTGAGCAAATTCCAGCACGTCCCATGTTTTGCACATACATTGAATTTGGTGGTGCAGAATTTTTTTAAAAAACGACAGGGGCGTGCAAGAGATGCTGTCGGTGGCCCGAAGAATTACGGGCCACTTTCGGCATTCAGCCACCGCGTGCCGAAGACTGGAGCACCACCAAACAATCCTGAACCTGCCCTGCCATCATCTGAAGCAAGAGGTGGTAACGAGGTGGAATTCAACCCTCTATATGCTTCAGAGGATGGAGGAGCAGCAATAGGTCATTCAAGCCTATACATCTGCCCACGATATAGGCAAAGGAGGGGGAATGCACCTGACTCAAGCGCAGTGGAGAATGATTTCAACGTTGTGCAAGGTTCTGCAACCCTTTGAACTTGCCACACGTGAAGTCAGTTCAGACACTGCCAGCCTGAGTCAGGTCATTCCCCTCATCAGGCTTTTGCAGAAGAAGCTGGAGACATTGAAGGAGGAGCTAAAACAGAGCGATTCCACTAGGCATGTGGGACTTGTTGATGGAGCACTTAATTCGCTTAACCAGGATTCACGGGTGGTCAATCTGTTGAAATCAGAGAACTACATTTTGGCCACCGTGCTCGATCCTAGATTTAAAACCTACGTTGTATCTCTCTTTCCGGCAGACACAAGTCTGCAGAGGTTCAAAGACCTGCTGGTGAGAAAATTGTCAAGTCAAACGGAACGTGACCCGTCAACATCTCCTCCTTCACATTCTCCCGCAACTAGGGGTGCGAGGAAAAGGCTAAGAATTCCGAGCCCACCCGCTGGCGGTGATGCAGGGCAGTCTGGAGCGAGTGCTGACATCTGGTCCGGACTGAAGGACCTGCCAACGATTACTGACATGTCGTCTACTGTCACTTCATATGATTCTCTCACCATTGAAAGAATGGTGGAGGATTATATGAGTGACCGCATCCAAGTAGGCACGTCAGACAGTCCGTACGTATACTGGCAGGAAAAAGACGCAATTTGGAGGCCCTTGCACAAACTGGCTTTATTCTACCTAAGTTGCCCTCCCTCCAGTGTGTACTCCGGAAGAGTGTTTAGTGCAGCCGCTCACCTTGTCAGCAATCGGCGTACGAGGTTACTTCCAGAAAATGTGGAGAAGATGATGTTCATCAAAATTAATTATAATCAATTCCTCCGTGGAGACATTCACCAGCAATTGCCTCCAGAAAGTACACAGGGATCTGAGATGGTGGATTCCAGTGAGGACGAATTAATAATCTGTGAGGAGGGGGATGTACACAGTGAAAGGGGTGAGGAATCGGAGGATGATGAGGAGGAGGACATCTTGCCTCTGTAGAGCCAGTTTGTGCAAGGAGAGATTGATTGCTTCTTTTTTGGTGGGGGCCCAAACCAACCAGTCATTTCAGTCACAGTCGTGTGGCAGACCCTGTCGCTGAAATGATGGGTTCGTTAAAGTGTGCATGTCCTGTTTATACAACATAAGGGTGGGTGGGAGGGCCCAAGGACAATTCCATCTTGCACCTCTTTTTTCTTTCATTTTTCTTTGCGTCATGTGCTGTTTGGGGACAATTTTTTTGAAGTGCCATCCTGCCTGACACTGCAGTGCCACTCCTAGATGGGCCAGGTGTTTGTGTCGGCCACTTGTGTCGCTTATCTTAGTCACACAGCGACCTTGGTGCGCCTCTTTTTTTCTTTGCATCATGTGCTGTTTGGGGACAATTTTTTTGAAGTGCCATCCTGTCTGACACTGCAGTGCCACTCCTAGATGGGCCAGGTGTTTGTGTCGGCCACTTGTGTCGCTTAGCTTAGTCACACAGCGACCTTGGTGCGCCTCTTTTTTTCTTTGCATCATGTGCTGTTTGGGGACAATTTTTTTGAAGTGCCATCCTGTCTGACACTGCAGTGCCACTCCTAGATGGGCCAGGTGTTTGTGTCGGCCACTTGTGTCGCTTAGCTTAGTCACACAGCGACCTTGGTGCGCCTCTTTTTTTCTTTGCATCATGCGCTGTTTAGGTACAATTTTTTTGAAGTGCCATCCTGTCTGACACTGCAGTGCCACTCCTAGATGGGCCAGGTGTTTGTGTCGGCCACTTGTGTCGCTTAGCTTAGTTACACAGCGACCTTGGTGCGCCTCTTTTTTTCTTGGCATCATGTGCTGTTTGGGGACAATTTTTTTGAAGTGCCATCCTGTCTGACACTACAGTGCCACTCCTAGATGGGCCAGGTGTTTGTGTCGGCCACTTGTGTCGCTTAGCTTAGTCACACAGCGACCTTGGTGCGCCTCTTTTTTTCTTTGCATCATGTGCTGTTTGGGGACTATTTTTTTGAAGTGCCATCCTGTCTGACACTGCAGTGCCACTCCTAGATGGGCCAGGTGTTTGTGTCGGCCACTTGTGTCGCTTAGCTTAGTCACACAGCGACCTTGGTGCGCCTCTTTTATTCTTTGCATCATGTGCTGTTTGGGGACCATTTTTTTGAAGTGCCATCCTGTCTGACACTGCAGTGCCACTCCTAGATGGGCCAGGTGTTTGTGTCGGCCACTTGTGTCGCTTAACTTAGTCACACAGCGACCTTGGTGCGCCTCTTTTTTTCTTTGCATCATGTGCTGTTTGGGGACAATTTTTTTGAAGTGCCATCCTGTCTGACACTGCAGTGCCACTCCTAGATGGGCCAGGTGTTTGTGTCGGCCACTTGTGTCGCTTAGCTTAGTCACACAGCGACCTTGGTGCGCCTCTTTTTTTCTTTGCATCATGTGCTGTTTGGGGACAATTTTTTTGAAGTGCCATCCTGTCTGACACTGCAGTGCCACTCCTAGATGGGCCAGGTGTTTGTGTCAGCCACTTGTGTCGCTTAGCTTAGTTACACAGCGACCTTGGTGCGCCTCTTTTTTTCTTGGCATCATGTGCTGTTTGGGGACAATTTTTTTGAAGTGCCATCCTGTCTGACACTACAGTGCCACTCCTAGATGGGCCAGGTGTTTGTGTCGGCCACTTGTGTCGCTTAGCTTAGTCACACAGCGACCTTGGTGCGCCTCTTTTTTTCTTTGCATCATGTGCTGTTTGGGGACCATTTTTTTGAAGTGCCATCCTGTCTGACACTGCAGTGCCACTCCTAGATGGGCCAGGTGTTTGTGTCGGCCACTTGTGTCGCTTAACTTAGTCACACAGCGACCTTGGTGCGCCTCTTTTTTTCTTTGCATCATGTGCTGTTTGGGGACAATTTTTTTGAAGTGCCATCCTGTCTGACACTGCAGTGCCACTCCTAGATGGGCCAGGTGTTTGTGTCGGCCACTTGTGTCGCTTAGCTTAGTCACACAGCGACCTTGGTGCGCCTCTTTTTTTCTTTGCATCATGTGCTGTTTGGGGACAATTTTTTTGAAGTGCCATCCTGTCTGACACTGCAGTGCCACTCCTAGATGGGCCAGGTGTTTGTGTCAGCCACTTGTGTCGCTTAGCTTAGTTACACAGCGACCTTGGTGCGCCTCTTTTTTTCTTGGCATCATGTGCTGTTTGGGGACAATTTTTTTGAAGTGCCATCCTGTCTGACACTACAGTGCCACTCCTAGATGGGCCAGGTGTTTGTGTCGGCCACTTGTGTCGCTTAGCTTAGTCACACAGCGACCTTGGTGCGCCTCTTTTTTTCTTTGCATCATGTGCTGTTTGGGGACCATTTTTTTGAAGTGCCATCCTGTCTGACACTGCAGTGCTACTCCTAGATGGGCCAGGTGTTTGTGTCGGCCACTTGTGTCGCTTAACTTAGTCACATAGCGACCTTGGTGCGCCTCTTTTTTTCTTTGCATCATGTGCTGTTTGTGGACAATTTTTTTGAAGTGCCATCCTGTCTGACACTGCAGTGCCACTCCTAGATGGGCCAGGTGTTTGTGTCGGCCACTTGTGTCGCTTAGCTTAGTCACACAGCGACCTTGGTGCGCCTCTTTTTTTCTTTGCATCATGTGCTGTTTGGGGACTATTTTTTTGAAGTGCCATCCTGCCTGACACTGCAGTGCCACTCCTAGATGGGCCAGGTGTTTGTGTCGGCCACTTGTGTCGCTTAGCTTAGCCATCCAGCGACCTCTGTGCAAATTTTAGGACTAAAAGTAATATTGTGAGGTGTGAGGTGTTCAGAACAGACTGGAAATGAGTGGAAATTATGGTAATTGAGGTTAATAATACTATGGGATCAAAATGACCCCCAAATTCTATGATTTAAGCTGTTTTTTAGGGTTTTTTTGAAAAAAACACCCGAATCCAAAACACACCCGAATCCGACAAAAAAATTTCGGTGAGGTTTTGCCAAAACGCGGCCGAATCCAAAACACGGCCGCGGAACCGAATCCAAAACACAAAACCCGAAAAATGTCCGGTGCACATCACTAATAAATACACAAATTAGAACCAGTAGTAGACAAAACTGCACTTTCTATGGACACATTCTCCCATCTCATGGTAAATAATGCCCTTGTCTCTTCTCCCTGGCAGCTACTTTTATGTCCAGTGCACTAACTGAGTGCTCAGGTCCACACACAGATAACTTGGTAGAAGATGCTGCTACCACTGGGCATGTGCAACAGCTGCACTCTGTACCTTAAACTGCATGGGGCAGTACGGATGGTGTAATGATAAGCATTACTGCCTCACAGCACTGAGATCATGGGTTCGATTCCCACCATGGCTCTACCTGTGCGGAGTTTGTATATTCTCCCTGTACTTGCGTGGGTTTCCTCCCACAATCCAAAAATATACTGGTAGGTCAATTGGATCCCAACACAAATTAACCCTAGTATGAATGTGTGCTCGTGTACATGTAATAGGGAATAGACAAATAGTCTCTGTAAAGCGCTGCGGAATATGTGTGCACTATATAAATAACTGGTAATAATAAATAAATAAATAAATATTGTGGCGGCAGCTCTAGTAATTGTATTAAATAGAAATGCTACTGTGATCATAATTTGAGTCACTGTCCAAGTAGAGGGGGGCTTCCAGGCAACCGGTGCCTATGCTCATACTCCCTGCCTAGTGACTGCAAGACATCCCAAGTCTAGGTATTTAAGCTCCTTCTTGCTCAATCCTGAGCACTCACTCCTCATTTTCAAACACAGGCCCAGATTAATCAAGCCGTGTAGAGTGATAAATAGCACGGTGATAAAGTACCAACCAATCAGTTCCTAACTGCCATGTTACAGGCCGTGTTTTAATAAATTACAGTTAGGAGCTGATTGGCTGCTACTTTATCACCATGTTAGTTATCACTGTCCGAGACTTGATAATCTGGGCCACAGTCTGTAAAATGTAAATCAGAAGCTGATTGGTTAGTACTTTATCTCTCACAATTTTATCTCTCTCCAAGCTTTAATAACCCCACTCTCAGGAATCTATTCATCATCATTTGCAGCCAGCACCTGAAAATAAAGATTGCTTATCGTCAAAGTAAGCTGCAATAAGAAATCTTTATTCTCCCAGATGTACCACTGGCAAGTCTCTGGGATGTCAGTACATATACAAACCGGAGCCACTGGGGGGCACTACCTTCTATTTTGTCTCTGGGTGCCTGGTATGAACTTACGCCCCTGGTTTGAGTTATCCGCCGATGTGTGCCTAAATTCAGTAACTCTGCAATATCAACACCTGCTGCACACATATCAGTTCCAACACTGTCTATGGTCCTCTACCGAAATTAAATGTTATGTTTGTGTCTTTTAACAGAGGTACCCAGGGTACGTGAAAGGAACACGTGACAACTGGACAACAAGCTCCACATAAACAGCATCCTCCTGGTTACAATGGAATCCGATGCACCTGCACTGTGATGTTAACCTAAAATCCTGACATATTCTGAAGAGCAGTGGACAGCATTATAAATGGTTATCTGTATAATCTAACTTTGGGGCAGACGTGTTAAGCCTGGAGAAGTGAAAAAGCAGTGTAAAGAAGTGATAATTGGAAAGTGATAACGCACCAGCCAATCAGCTCCTAATTGTACTTTTTCAAACCCGTAATGATTGGCTGGTGCGCAGGGCTGCCAAGAGAAATCCTGGGCCTCAGCTTCTTGGGCCCCCACTGGAGGGGGTGTGACCACAGCATGCTGACGGCATGGCCACTCCTCTTTGAGGGGGTGTCTAGCACATCAGAAGCACACACTCTCAGGAGCATGGCATGCCTCCCAGCCAGGGCAGTAGAGAGCCTGGCTGGGCCCAGGTGTTTTTCAGGGGGCATGGCCTAATCAAAGGAGGCGTAGACCTGGGCCCCCCACTGGGTCCCTCTATCAGACCTGGGCCCAGGTAATTTGTACCCTCTCCCCCTCTCTCTCTGCGCCACTGCTGGTGCGTTATTATCACCTTCCCTTCCACTTATCACTGCTTTATCACTTCTCCAGGCTTAATACATCTGCTCCTTTGAAAGGTATTTCTTGTCATCAGTTGTCATCCCTGAATGAATTCACCATTGACAATCACCCCTGAATGTGTCATGCCAGCTCTCTGTCACTGATACAGTAAGTACTAATATATGGAACCCACTCAAGGAGGTTTGTAATTTGCTGAGCATAGCATGTAGGTTGTGGCCCTGCAAGTTGGTTAAAAAACCATTTCATATCATCACATAAACTAAGTAGCTGAAGACTAGAAGTGAAGCACAATGTTCTGGTACCTCTGCAGTGCCAGAGGCAGGCATATATACGCTCAGTGATTCAAATGATGCACCGCCTGTTGTGACGCCAGCAGGAGGTATAACATGCGAGTAGAGCCATGCGACCACCCTTAAGAGAACGAACAGCGATGCCAGCAAGCAAAAGAGGCAGGAGGTTAATTAGAACAGGGATATTTGGCTGACATACAGCAGCATCAAGCCCTATAAGTGAGCGCTGGGCTTCGGCTCTGCCTGATACACCCAGTATGTAAGACAAATGTGTAAAAATCATTGCATTATCATTATGTATATTATTATTGCAGAGTTTGTGCCTCCGAAAAAGGCCATCCCAAAGTAGAATGTTCCTCATCCCCTGGGGAACTGCCTAGCACTTTCTGAAGAGGTAGACTATGGCCTTTATTCCGAGTTGATCGCTCGCTGCCGATTTTTGCAGCGCAGCGATCAGGTAAAAAAAACTGCAAAACTGCGCATGCGTATGGGCCGCAGTACGCACGCGTGAAGTACTTTCACACAAAACTATGCAGTTTTACACAAGGTCGAGCGACGCTTTTCTGTTGCTCTGCTGATCGGTGAGTGATTGACAGGAAGTGGGTTTTTCTGGGTGTTAACTGCCGTTTTTGGGGAGTGAGCTAAAAAACGCAGGCGTGACAGGTAAAAACGCAGGAATGGCTGGGGAAACGGGGGAGTGGCTGGCCGAACGCAGGGCGTGTTTGTGACGTCAAAGCAGGAACTAAACTGACTGAAGTGATCGCAAGGTAGGAGTAGTTTTGGAGCTGCTCAGAAACTGCATGAAAATTTTTACGAGCGGTTCTGCTAACCTTTCGTTCGCACTTCTGCTAAGCTAAGATACACTCCCAGAGGGCGGCGGCCTAGCGTTTGCACTGCTGCTAAAAGCAGCTAACGAGCGATCAACTCGGAATGAGGGCCTATACCAATTCCTAAAAAGACCTCTAGGGACAATGGGGGTAATTCAGAGTTGACTCCAGCAGCACATTTGTTAGCAATTGGGCAAAACCAAGGGCACAGCAGGGGGGGGGGGGGGGGGGGCAGATATAACGTGTGCAGAGAGAGTTAGATTTGGGTGGGGTGTGTTCAAACTGAAATCTAAATTGCAGTGTAAAAATAAAGCAGCCAGTATTTACCCTGCACAGAAACAATATAACTCACCCAAATCTAACTCTCTCTGCACATGTTATATCTGCTGCTACACCTGCAGTGCACATGGTTTTGCTCAACTGCTAACAAATTTGCTGCTGCAATCAATTCTGAATTACCCCCAATATCATAGCATATGGTACATCAGTTCTCAAACTGTGTGCAGTGGCACTTGCAGAGGTGCCCTGGGAGGGTACGGGTCATTGGGTCGACATACAATAGGTCGACAGTCATTAGGGTGACCACTATTGGTTGACAGTGACTAGGTCGACACCTGCTTTAGGTCGACACAGTCATTAGGTTGACCTGAACAAGATCGACATGGAAAAAGGTCGACATGTTTTTTTTACTCTTTTTTTGTGTCATTTTCATCGTAAAGTGACGGGGAACCCCAGTGCACCAGGTCCCCTCACATGGCTCGCTTCACTTGCCATGCTTCGGGCAAGGTGCCTCGCTCTGCTACCTGCGCTCGGCACAGGTTATTATTCCCACTTTTAGTCCACGTGGATCGTAAAGCAGTGGCGTAACTAGAAATTTTTCACCCCCAAGCCAAAAAATTCTTCGGCCCCCCCCCCCATCCCCCATAATTGGCACTATTAAAGGGATAAATGTGCCACAAAATAGGGTGTGTGGTTTCATTGGGATGGGCGTGGCTTCACATAAAGGGGCGTGGCATTGCAGGAAAAGACTACGTTATACCCCAGTTTTCCAACCTGCACGCCCAGACGTTAGCCACCACGGGAAAGAAAAATAATCCTGATTCATGCCCCTTACATTATTTGTCATTTTTCCTCCTTCTAGTATTGCCCAGTATACATTATGCCACATACTGCAATGGCCCTTAGACATTATGCCACACACAATAATGCACATGACACAATATGCACACACCATAATGCCCCCGACACATTATGCCACACACCGTAATGCCCCCGACACATTATGACAGGAATCGCAATGCCCGTTATACATTATGCTACACACTGCAATGCCCCTGATACATTATACCACATACCACAATGCCCGTGATATAGTATACAACACACCGTAATGCCCCCGACACATTATGACAGGAATCGCAATGCCCGTTATACATTATGCTACACACTGCAATGCCCCTGATACATTATACCACATACCACAATGCCCGTGATATAGTATACAACACACCGTAATGCCTGACACATACCGCAATGCCCGTTATACCCTATGCCACACACCGCAATGCCCGTTATACATTATGCCACACTGCAATGACCCTGAGACACCACATACCACAATGCCCGTGATATAGTATGCCACACACCGTAATGCCTGTGACACATTATGACACACACCGCAATGTCCGTGATACATTATGCCACACACCGTAATGCCCATTACACATTAAGTCCTACAGTAAGGCTTCTAATTACTTTTAAATTACCTGCTCGTTGCCAGGGGTTTCATGCACTGGGTGTCATGCTCGTTGCCAGGGGTTTCATGCACTGGGTGTCATGCTCGTTGCCAGGGGTTTCATGCTCTTGGTTCCATGCACGGTGCCAGGGGTTTTCATGCTCAGGGTGTCATGCTCGTTGCCAGGGGTATCATGCACTGGGTGTCATGCTCGTTGCTAGGGGGCAGTGCTTGTTGCTAGGGCTGTGCTCCCAGTGCCACATATGTCCCCAGTGCCAGATATTACCCCACGGTGCCAGGTACTCACATGACCCGTGCACAATATATCCCCCCCCCTATGTGCCAGGTACACATATACCCCCCCAGTGCCACATATGCCCCCAGTGCCACATATGCCCCCTCAGTGCCAGATATTCCCCCCCCAGTGCCAGATATTCCCCCCCAGTGCCAGATATGCTCCCAGTGCCAGATATTCCCCCAGTGCCAGATATTCCCCCCCCCCCAGTGCCAGATATTCCCCCCCCCAGTGCCAGATATGCTCCCAGTGCCAAATTCCCTCCCCCCCCGTGCCACATATGCCCCCCCCCCCCCGTGCCACATATGTCCCCAGTGCCAGATATTACCCCACGGTGCCAGGTACTCACATGACCCGTGCACAATATAGCCCCCCCCCCCTATGTGCCAGGTGCACATATACCCCCCCCAGTGCCACATATGCCCCCAGTGCCACATATGCCCCCTCAGTGCCACATATGCCCCCAGTGCCAGATATTCCCCCCCCCCAGTGCCAGATATTCCCCCCCAGTGCCAGATATGCTCCCAGTGCCAGATTTCCCCCCCAGTGCCAGATATCCCCCCTCCCAGTGCCAGATATGCTCCCAGTGCGATTCCCCCCCCCCCAGTGCCAGATATGCTCCCAGTGCCAAATTCCCTTCCCCCTCCTCCCCCCGTGCCACATATGCCCCCTCCGCCGCCGCCGCTACCCCGCTGGTTTGTGTTGGAGGGACACGGAGGGCAAAGCGCGCGCCTCTCCTGTGTCCCTCCTGCATCATCTCCGGCGGCCGCGGGTCTAATAAACGAAGTGCCGGTTCGTGAGCCAATCAGAGCTCACGAACGGCACTTCGTTTATTAGACCCGCGGCCGCCGGAGATGATGCAGGAGGGACACAGGAGAGGCGCGCGCTGTGCCCTCCGTGTCCCTCCAACACAGCAGGGAGGGTTAGCAGGAACAGATTGACATGCGGACATATCAATCTGCGCTAAATCAGTGGCGCCCCCGCAGCCCCTCGCCCTCAAGCCACCGCGAGGGCTGCGGGGGCAATAGTTACGCCACTGTCGTAAAGTATGAAAGAGGTCCAAAAATTGAAAAAAAATGTGAAAAACGCATGTTGACCTTTTTCCATGTCGACCTAGTGACCAGATCGACCTAATGCATGTCGACCAATAATGGTCGACCTAATGACTGCCGACCTAAGTGTGGTCGACCTAATGACCGTATCCCGCCCTGGGTTGGTGTTCCAGGACCAATTCACATTATTTATGGTCAATAGGCAAAACCAGTGCTGGTGGCTGCCAATTATAAAATATATGGACAAACAAAAGTGAATCTTGTCCCTCACCACATAACTGAACATATACATACATGACACATAAACACAATTTTACTTCATGTAATATTTCTTTTTAAATTTCTCAATATGAAACTTTTGACCTAGGGGTGCCATGAAAAAAATGATACTCTAGGGCGCCGTGATTCAAAAAATGTGTGAACCACTGGCCTACATGATGTATTATACAGCAATTATTTGGCACCACATGAATTTAATGATTTAGATTACCAGGGGACACCAGGTTAATTTTACATTAGAGGACAGTAGAACCATTTATTAGTAATCAAAGGGAACAAGAATGATTTATTATTAAGTAGGGGTCACCAGCTCATAGTCATTACTAATTACCTTGAAACCCACATCCAAAGCCCAAGCGTACCAGGAAGGGTGACGGGTCCCATGCTGAATAGGTGTGTGCGGTGGGGGGGTCTGTTTGTGTGTTCAGTGTTTTTCCTGCAGTATTTAAAACAGCAATTCTTTTTTATCTTTTTCAAAAAGCAAAATCAGTAAAAGAAACCAAACAAAAGAGCAGCTTAATTTCCACAGAAAAAAATGCAGAAAAATCACCACTTCTGCCAAATGGTAATTTATTACATTTGCCTCCTGGTGTCCAAGTCATACTAGGAATTGTTGTTGAACAGCAGTTGAGGATCCACAGGGTGTTGGCTGCTGTTACAGTATATTGTGTAGTACTGCAGGCCGATCTGTCTTGTGGTGAGTACTCTTATAGTGACCTCTGTGAAAGTAGGTCATCCCCGTTACGCATGCCAGACAGTATAACCACATAAACATGTCAATTATCACTTTATCATTTTACTGCAAGTGCAGCATTATACTGTATGTTATCTGCTGCCTGCGCCATACTGGCAAACATGTCTTTGGAAATGTATTTATTATTCTTAATGCTATATATTTAGTGCAGCTTTTATCATTTTCTTTGGTGATTTATGTAAATATTGGCATCATTTATTGCAGTTAGAAATACACATCTTCTGGAGGTGGGGAGCGGAGTTACTGCATGCAGTTACTCATTATAAATTATACTGTCTTCATTATCTAATTCTCTGGGCAATGTAAGTAAATACTGACTGCCCGGCACTGTGTGGTTTGGGGACTTTTCTAAATAGATGATGATGATGATGATGATGATGATGATATTAGAAGAAAAGATTTTGCAATACAAAAATAACAGAACAATAACTGACTTTAGTGAATATTTTATGACTAGGCTTCAGTGCAGCGACACTCGCTTGTTTTGAACCATACAATTACTGAAGAGCAGTGTGGCCAAGAGTCATGGTAACCATGGCCAGATTAACAATGGGGTGGATTGAGCTACAGCTTTAGGAGAGTAGGCAATCAGGTCTGTTTTTTTTCACCTAGGTTAAAAAAATGGGACCATTTGCTATTTTTAGGACGAATGGGGATTCGCCCTATTCAATAGCAGGGCCATTTTTTTTTTGCCTAGGCGAAAAATTCAGCAGTAACGAAAAACATGTGGATCAGCAAATCCACCTTTTCTCATCTGCGCTGGCGAAAAACGCGGACGCTTTAGATGATTTTGAGGCCTTTTTCGCCAATGTCTTTTCACTAAAAGAAAAAATAAGATTTTACTCACCGGTAAATCTATTTCTCGTAGTCCGTAGTGGATGCTGGGAACTCCGTAAGGACCATGGGGAATAGACGGCTCCGCAGGAGACTGGGCACATCTAAAGAAAGATTTAGGACTATCTGGTGTGCACTGGCTCCTCCCCCTATGACCCTCCTCCAAGCCTCAGTTAGGACACTGTGCCCGGAAGAGCTGACACAATAAGGAAGGATTTTGAATCCCGGGTAAGACTCATACCAGCCACACCAATCACACCATATAACTCGTGATAGGAACCCCGGTTAACAGTATGATAACAAATGGAGCCTCTGAACAGATGGCTTGCCATAACAACCCGATATTTGTAACAATAACTTTGTACAAGTATTGCAGACAATCCGCACTTGGGATGGGCGCCCAGGATCCACTACGGACTACGAGAAATAGATTTACCGGTGAGTAAAATCTTATTTTCTCTGACGTCCTAGTGGATGCTGGGAACTCCGTAAGGACCATGGGGATTATACCAAAGCTCCCAAACGGGCGGGAGAGTGCAGATGACTCTGCAGCACCGAATGAGAGAACTCAAGGTCCTCCACAGCCAGGGTATCAATTTTTTTAGAATTTTGCAAACGTGTTTGCCCCTGACCAAGTAGCAGCTCGGCCAAGTTGTAAAGCCGAGACCCCTCGGGCAGCCGCCCAAGATGAGCCCACCTTCCTTGTGGAATGGGCTTTTACAGATTTAGGCTGCGGTAGTCCACCGCAGAATGCGCAAGCTGAATAGTGCTACAAATCCAGCGCGTTTAGTCTGCTTAGAAGCAGGAGCACCCAGCTTGTTGGGTGCATCCAGGATAAACAGCGAGTCAGTTTTCCTGACTCCAGCCGTCCTGGAAATATAAATTTTCAGGGCCCTGACTACGTCCAGTAACTTGGAATCCTCCAAGTCCCTAGTAGCCGCAGGCACCACGATAGGTTGGTTCAAGTGAAAGACTGATACCACCTTTGGGAGAAAGTGAGGACGAGTCCTCAACTCTGCCCTATCCATATGGAAAGTCAGGTAAGGGCTTTTTCATGACAAAGCCGCCAATTCTGACACATGCCTGGCCGAAGCCAGAGCCAACACATGACCACTTTTCATGTGAGATATTTCAAATCCACGGTTTTAAGTGGCTCAAAACAATGTGATTCCAGGAACTCCGAAACCACATTGGGATCCCAAGGTGCCACTGGGGCACAAAAAGGGGCTGAATATGCAGCACTCCCTTACAACGTCTGAACTTCAGGCTGACATCCTTCCTGGCTTTGATCAGGATAAGAATGACTTCCTCCGGAATGCCTTTTTCACTCAGGATCCAGCGTTCAACCGCCATGCCGTCAACGCAGCCGCGGTAAGTCTTTTAACAGACAGGGCCCCTGCTGCCGCAGATCCTGTCTGAGTGGCAGAGGCCATGGGTCCTCTGAGATCATCTCTTGAAGTTCCTGGTACCAAGCCCTTCTTGGCCAATCCGGAACAATGAGTATAGTTCTTACTCCTCTTTTTCTTATTATCCTCAGAACCTTGGGTATGAGAGGGAGAGGAGGGAACACATAAACCGACTGGTACACCCGTGGTGTCACCAGAGCGTCCACAGCGATCGCCTGAGGTTCTCTTGACCTGGCGCAATATCTTTTTATTGAGGCGGGACGCCATCATGTCCACCTGTGGTCTTTTCCAACGGTTTACCAGCATTTGGAAGACTTCTGGATGAAGTCCCTATTCTCCCGGGTGGAGTTTGCTGCGGAAGGCTGCTTCCCAGTTGTCCACTCCCGGAATGAACACTGCTGTTGCTGCCAGTGCTACCACATGATTTTCCGCCCAACGGGGAATCCTTGTGGCTTCTGCCATTGCCCTCCTGCTTCTTGTGCCGCCCTGCCTGTTTACATGGGCGAGCACCGTGATGTTGTCTGATTGGATCAGTACGGCTGGTTTTGAAGCAGGGGCCTTGTTTGGGTTAGGGCCTTGTAAATGGCTCTTAGCTCCAGAAAATTTATGTGAAGTGAAATCTCCTGTTTGGACCACAGTCCTTGGACTTTCACTCCCTGTGTGACTGCACCCCAGCCCCGAAGGCTGGCATCCGTGGTCACCAGGACCCAGTCCTGTATTCCGAATCTGCGGCTCTCTTGTAGATGAGCCCTCTGCAGCCACCACCGCAGCGACACCCTGGTTCTTGCCGACCGGGTTATCCGCTGCTGTATATGGAGATGGGACCCGGACCATTTGTCCAACAGGTCCCACTGGAAATTCCTTGCGTGGAACTTTCCTAATGGAATTGCTTCGTACGAAGCTACCATTTTTCCCAGGACTCGTGTGCATTGATGTACCGACACCTGTCCCGGTCTTAGGAGGTTTCTGACTAGAGATGACAACTCCTCGGCTTTTTCCATTGGAAGAAACACTTTTTTTTTTCTGGTCTGTTTCCAGAATCATTCCCAGGAACAGAAGACGTGTCGTCGGGACCAGCTGTGACTTTGGAATTGAGAATCCAGCCCTGCTGTTGCAGCACTTCCCGAGAAAGTGCTACCCCCTTACCAACTGTTCCTTGGAGCTCGCCTTTATCAGGAGATCGTCCAAGTACGGGATAATTAAACTCCCTTCTTGCGAAGGAGTATCATCATTTCGGTCATTACCCTAGTAAAGACCCTCGGTGCCGTGGATAATCCAAACGGCAGCGTCTGGAACTGATAGTGACAGTCCTGTACCACAACCTTGAGGTACTCCTGGTGAGGAGGGCAAATGGGGACATGCAGGTAAGTATCCTTGATGTCCAGAGAGACCCTGTAATCCCCCTCGTCCAGGTTCGCAATAATCGCCCTGAGCGATTCCATCTTGAACTTGAATCTTTTGTTATATGTGTTCAAGGATTTTAAATTTAAGATGGGTCTCACCGAACCGTCCGGTTTCGGTACCACAAACATTGTGGAAAAGTAGCCCTTTCCCTGTTGAAGGAGGGGTACCTTGATAATCACTTGCTGTGAATACAGTTTTTTTGGATAGCCACCAACACTGCCTCCCTGCAGAGGGAGTTGCCGGTAAGGCAGATTTTAGGAAACGGCGGGGGGGAGACGTCTCGAATTTCAGCCTGTACCCCTGAGACACTGTTTGAAGAACCCAGGGATCCACCTGTGAGAGAGCCCACTGTGCGCTGAATTTCTGAGAGGGGCCCCCACCGTACCCGGGTCCGCCTGAGCAGCCCCAGCGTCATGCTGTGGACTTACCGGACGCAGGGGAGGACTTCTGCTCTTGGGAACTAGCTGTGTGCTGCAGCTTTTTCCATCTACCTTTTCCTCTTGGCAGAAAAGATGAGCCTCTAGTCCTCTACTTTTCTGGGGCCGAAGGGACTGTACCTGATAATACAGTGCTTACTTTTGCTGTGGGGTAGCTTGTGGCAAAAGTTTTGATTTCCCAGCCGTAGCTGTGGAAACGAGGTCTGAAAGACCATCCCCAAACAGTTCCACCCCCTTATAGGGCAAACTGCCATGTGCCGTTTTGAATCGGCATCGCCCGACCATTGCAGAGTCCATAACCCCCGTCTGGCGGCAATGGTTTTACATATCGCTTATTAGTGATGCCAGTCGGCAAATATCCCTCTGTGCATCACGCATGTATAAGACAGCGTCTTTTATATGCTCTATTTTCAGCAAAATATTGTCCCTATCCATGGTTTCAATATTATCCGACAGGGAATCTGACCACGCAGCTGCCGCACTGCACATCCATGCCGAGGCAATAGCAGGTCTCAATATAATGCCCGTGTGTGTGTATATAGCTTTAAGGGTAGTTTTCTGCTTTCTATCAGCAGGTACTTCAGGGCGGCCGTATCCGGAGACGGTAGTGCCACCTTTTTTAATAAGCGTGTAACCGCTTTTTCTACCCTAGGGGGTATTTCCCAACGTGACCTATCCTCTGGCGGAAAAGGGTACGCTGCTTAGAAATTATCAATTTCTTATCGGGGGAAGTCCACGCTTCCTCACACACCTCATATCAATTTCTCAGATGCAGGAAAACTACTGGTAGTTTTCTGTCACCAAACATAATACCCTTTTTTGTGGTACCTGGGGTATTATCAGAAATGTGTAATACATTTTTCATTGCCTCAATCATGTAACGGGTGGCCCTATTGGAAGGTACACTAGTCTCATCGTCGTCGACACTGGAGTCGGTATCCGTGTCAACATCTGTGTCTGCCATCTGAGGTAGCGGGCGTTTTAGAGCCCCTGATGACATTTGAGACGCTTGGACAGGCACAAGCTGAGCAGCCGGCTGTCCTATGTCGTCAAACCTTTTATGTAAGGAGTTGACACTGTCACGTAATTCCTTCCATAAGTCCATCCACATCGGTGTCGACCCCGCAAGGGGGTGACATCCCATTTACAGGCATTTGCTCCGCCTCCACATCATTATCCTCATCATACATGTCGACACAGCAGTACCGACACACAGCACACACACAGGGAATGCTCTGACAGAGGACAGGACCCCACAAAGCCCTTTGGGGAGACAGAGGGAGAGTATGCCAGCACACACCAGAGCGCTATATATCACAGGGATATCACTATACAGAGTGTTTTTCCCTTATAGCTGCATAATATATTTATACTGCGCCTAATTTGTGCCCCCCCTCTCTTTTTAACCCTTTTCTGTAGTGCAGGACTGCAGGGGAGAGCCAGGGAGCGATCCCTCCAGCGGGGCTGTGAGGGAAAATGGCGCCAGTGTGCTGAGGGAGATGGCTCCGCCCCTTTTTCAGCGGGCTTTCTCCCGCTATTGTAAAAGTTCTGGCAGGGGTTAATAAACACCTATATAGCCCCTGGGGCTATATATGGTGTCAGTTCGCCAGCCAAGGTGTTAATATTGCTGCTCAGGGCGCCCCCCCCCAGCGCCCTGAACCCATCAGTGACCGCAGTGTGTGGTGTGCATGAGGAGCAATGGCGCACAGCTGCAGTGCTGTGCGCTACCTTGGAGAAGACAGAAGTCTTCAGCCACCGATTTTCCGGCCACCTTCTTGCTTCTGGCTCTGTAAGGGGGACGGCGGCGCGGCTCCGGGAACGGACGACGAGGTCGGGTCCTGTGTTCGATCCCTCTGGAGCTAATGTGTCCAGTAGCCTAAGAAGCCCAAGCTACCACCACTTAGGTAGGTTCGCTTCTTCTCCCCTTAGTCCCTCGGTGCAGTGAGCCTGTTGCCAGCAGGTCTCACTGAAAATAAAAAACCTAACATATACTTTCTTCCTAGGAGCTCAGGAGAGCCCCTAGTGTGCATCCAGCTCAGCCGGGCACAGAAATCTAACTGAGGCTTGGAGGAGGGTCATAGGGGGAGGAGCCAGTGCACACCAGATAGTCCTAAATCTTTCTTTAGATGTGCCCAGTCTCCTGCGGAGCCGTCTATTCCCCATGGTCCTTACGGAGTTCCCAGCATCCACTAGGACGTCAGAGCAATGGTGAAAAAGCATTAGCGAAAATGCCTTAAAAAATAAGAATTTACTCACCGGTAATTCTATTTCTCATAGTCCGTAGTGGATGCTGGGGACTCCGTAAGGACCATGGGGATTAGCGGCTCCGCAGGAGACTGGGCACAACTATAAAGAAAGCTTTTAGACTACTGGTGTGCACTGGCTCCTCCCACTAAGACCCTCCTCCAGACCTCAGTTAGGATACTGTGCCCGGAAGAGCTGACACAATTAGGAAGGATTTTGAATCCCGGGTAAGACTCATACCAGCCACACCAATCACACCGTATAACTCGTGATACAATACCCAGTTAACAGCATGATAACAACTGAGCCTCTCAACAGATAGCTCAACAATAACCCTTTAGTTAAGCAATAACTATATACAAGTATTGCAGACAATCCGCACTTGGGATGGGCGCCCAGCATCCACTACAGACTATGAGAAAATAAGATTTTACTCACCGGTAAATCTATTTCTCGTAGTCCGTAGTGGATGCTGGGAACTCCGTAAGGACCATGGGGAATAGACGGGCTCCGCAGGAGACTGGGCACTCTAAAATAAAGATTAGGTACTATCTGGTGTGCACTGGCTCCTCCCTCTATGCCCCTCCTCCAGACCTCAGTTAGGATACTGTGCCCGGAAGAGCTGACACAATAAGGAAGGATTTTGAATCCCGGGTAAGACTCATACCAGCCACACCAATCACACCGTATAACTCGTGATACTATACCCACTTAACAGTATGAAATATAACTGAGCCTCTCAACAGATGGCTCAACAATAACCCTTTAGTTAGGCAATAACTATATACAAGTATTGCAGACAATCCGCGCTTGGGATGGGCGCCCAGCATCCACTACGGACTACGAGAAAATAAGAATTTACTTACCGATAATTCTATTTCTCGTAGTCCGTAGTGGATGCTGGGAACTCCGTAAGGACCATGGGGAATAGCGGCTCCGCAGGAGTCTGGGCACATCTAAAGAAAGCTTTAGGATCACCTGGTGTGCACTGGCTCCTCCCCCTATGACCCTCCTCCAAGCCTCAGTTAGGATACTGTGCCCGGACGAGCGTACACAATAAGGAAGGATTTTGAATCCCGGGTAAGACTCATACCAGCCACACCAATCACACTGTACAACTTGTGATCTGAACCCAGTAAACAGCATGATAATAGAGGAGCCTCTAGAAAAGATGGCTCACTACAGCAATAACCCAAATTTTTTGGTAACAATAATTATGTACCAGTATTGCAGACAATCCGCACTTGGGATGGGCGCCCAGCATCCACTACGGACTACGAGAAATAGAATTATCGGTAAGTAAATTCTTATTTTCTCTGACGTCCTAGTGGATGCTGGGAACTCCGTAAGGACCATGGGGATTATACCAAAGCTCCCAAAACGGGCGGGAGAGTGCGGATGACTCTGCAGCACCCAATGAGAGAACTCCCGGTCCTCCTCAGCCAGGGTATCAAATTTGTAGAATTTTACAAACGTATTTGCTCCTGACCAAGCAACTGCTCGGCAAAGTTGTAAAGCCGAGACCCCTTGGCAGCTGCCCAAGATGAGCCCACCTTCCTTGTGGAGTGGGCATTTACAGATTTTTGGCTGTGGCAGGCCTGCCACAGAATGTGCAAGCTGAATTGTACTACAAATCCAACGAGCAATAGTCTGCTTAGAAGCAGGAGCACCCAGCTAGTTGGGTGCATACAGGATAAACAGCAAGTCAGATTTCCTGACTCCAGCCGTCCTGGAAACATATATTTTCCGGGTCCTGACAACGTCTAGCAACTTGGAGTCCCCCAAGTCCCTAGTAGCCGCAGGCACCACAATAGGTTTGGTTCAGGTGAACGCTGAAACCACCTTAGGGAGAAACTGAGGACGAGTCCTCAATTCCGCCCTGTCCAAATGGAAACTCAGATAAGGGCTTTTACAGGATAAAGCAACCAATTCTGACACGCGCCTGGCCCAGGCCATAGCCAACAGCATGACCACTTTTTCTGTGAGATATTTTAACTCCACAGATTTAAGTGGGTCAAACCAATGTGACTTTTGGAACCCAAAAACCACCTTGAGATCCCAAAGTGCCACTGAAGGCACAAAAGGAGTCTGTATATGCAGTACCCGTTTAACAAACGTCTGAACTTCAGGGACTGAAGCTAGTTCTTTTTTGGAAGAAAATCGACAGAGCCGAAATTTGAACCTTAATGGACCCCAATTTCAGGCCCATAGATACTCCTGTTTGCAGGAAATGTAGGAATCGACCCAGTTGAATTTCCTCCGTCGAGCCTTACTGGCCTCGCACCACGCAACATATTTTCGCCAAATGCGGTGATAATGTTTTTCGGTTACATCCTTCCCGGCCTTGATCAGGATAGGGATGACTTCATCCGGAATGCCTTTTTTCTTCAGGATCCGGCGTTCAACCGCCATGCCGTCAACGCAGCCGCGGCAAGTCTTGGAACAGACAAGGTCCCCGCTGAAGCAGGTCCCTTCTTAGAGGTAGAGGCCACGGATCCTCCGTGAGCATCTCTTGAAGTTCCGGTTACCAAGTCCTTCTTGGCCAATCCGGAGCCACTAATATAGTGCTTACTCCTCTCCATCTTATCAATCTCAGTACCTTGGGTATGAGAGGCAGAGGAGGGAACCCATACACTGATTGGTACACCCACGTTGTTACCAGAGCATCTACAGCTATTGCCTGAGGGTCCCTTGACCTGGCGCAATACCTGTCGAGTTTTTCCCAACGGTTTATAATCATGTGGAAGACTTCTGGGTGAAGTCCCTACTCTCCCGGGTGGAGGTCGTGCTGAGGAAATCTGCTTCACAGTTGTCCACTCCCGGAATGAAAACTGCTGACAGTGCTATCACATGGTTTTTCGCCCAGCGAAGAATCCTTGCAGCTTCTGCCATTGCCCTCCTGCTTCTTGTGGCACCCTGTCTGTTTACGTGGGTGACTGCCGTAATGTTGTCCGACTGGAACAACACCGGCTGACCTTGAAGCAGAGGTCTTGCTAAGCTTAGAGCATTGTAAATGGCCCTTAGCTTCAGGATATTTATGTGAAGTGATGTCTCCAGGCTTGACCATAAGCCCTGGATATTCCTTCCCTGTGTGACTGCTCCCCAGCCTCGCAGGCTGGCATCCGTGGTCACCAGGATCCAGTCCTGAATGCCGAATCTGCAGCCCTCTAGAAGATGAGCACTCTGCAACCACCACAGGAAGGATACCCTTGTCCCTGGTGACAGGGTTATCCGCTGATGCATCTGAAGATGCGACCCGGACCATTTGTCCAGTAGGTTCCACTGGAAAGTCTTGCGTGGAATCTGCCGAATGGGATTGCTTCGTAGGAAGCCACCATTTTTACCCAGAACCCTTGTGCATTGATGCACTGAGACTTGGTTTGGTTTTAGGAGGTTCCTGACTAGCTCGGATAACTCCCCGGCTTTTTCCTCTGGGAGAAACACCTTCTTTCTGGACTGTGTCCAGGATCATCCCTAGGAACAGAAGACAAGTCGTCGGAACCAGCTGCGAATCTGGAATATTGAGAATCCAATCGTGCTGCCGCAACACTACCTGAGATAGTGCTACACCGATCTCCAACTGTTCCCTGGATCTTACCCTTATCAGGGAATCGTCCAAGTAAAGGATAACTAAAAATTCCCTTCCTTTGAAGGAATATCATCATTTCGGTCATTACTTCAGTAAAGACCCGGGGTGCCGTGGACCCTCCCTACGGCAGCGTCTGAACTGATAGTGACAGTTCTGTACCATAATACCCTTGGTAAGAAGGGTAAATTTTGACATGAAGGTAAGCATCCTTGATGTCCCGAGACATCATGTAGTCCCCTTCTTCCAGGTTTGCAATCACTGCTCTGAGTGACTCAATTTTGAATTTGAACCTCTGTATGTAAGTGTTCAAAGATTTTAGATTTTAAAATCGGTCTCACCGAGCCGTCTGGCTTCGGTACCACAATAGTGTGGAATAATACCCCGTTCCCTGTTGCAGGAGGGGTACCTTAATTATCACCTGCTGGGAATACAGCTTGTGAATGGCTTCCAAAACTGCCTCCCTGTCAGCGGGAGACGTCGGTAAAACAGACTTTTTGGAAACGGCGAGGGGAATACGTCTCGAATTCCAATTTTGTACCCCTGAGATAACACCTGAAGGATCCCGGGGTCTACTTGCGAGTGAGCCCACTGCACACTGAAATTCACTGAGAACGGGCCCCCACCGTGCCTGAACTTGTAAAGCCCTAGCGTCATACTGAGGGCTTGGCAGAGGCGGAAAAGGGTTTCTGTTCCTGGGAAGTGGCTGATCTCTGCAGCCATTTTCCTCTCCCTCTGTCACGAGCAGAAAAGAGGAACCCTTTTGTCCGCTTGCCAACCAGGACTGCGCCTGATAATACGGCGTCTTATTTTGAGAGGCGACCTAGGGTACATCCCCTTTTTTTAAGGCAATACTTCCAAATGCCGTTTGGAATCCCTGACCACTTTACTGGTAGAATACAACGCACTTATACTTGATGCCAGTCGGCAAATATTCCGCTGTGCATCATGCATATATAGAAATGCATCTTTTAATTGCTCTATAGGCAATAATATACTGTCCTTATCTAGGATATCAATATTTCCAGTCAGGGAATCCGACCACGCCAACCCAGCACTGCACATCCAGGCTGAGGCGATTGCTGGTCGCAGTATAACACTAGTATGTGTGTAAATACATTTTAGGATACCCTCCTGCTTTTTATCAGCAGGATCCTTAAGGGCGGCCATCTCAAGAGAGGGTAGAGCCCTTGTTCTTACAAGCGTGTGAGCGCCTTATCCCCTGTAGGGGGTGTTTCCCAACGCACCCTAACCTCTGGCGGGAAAAGGTATACTGCCAATAACTTTTTAGAATTATCAATTGTTATCGGGGGGAAACCCACGCATCATCACACACCTCATTTTATTTTTCAGATTTAGGAAAACTACAGGAAGTTTTTCCTCACCAAACATAATACCCCTTTTTTTGGTGGTATTCATATTATCAGAAAAGTGTAAACATTTTCCATTGCATCAATCATGCAATGAGTGGCCCTATTGGAAATCACGGTTGTCTCTTCACCGTCGACACAGGAGTCAGTATCCGTGTCGGCGTCTGTATCTGAGGTAACGGGCGCTTTAGAGCCCCTGTATGAGACGTCTGGACATGCACAAGCTGAGTAGCCGGCTGTCTCATGTCAACCACTGTCTTTTATACAAAGCTGACACTGTCACGCAATTTCAACAGTACATCCACTCAGGTGTCGACCCCCTAGGGGGTGATAACACTATTACAGACACTCTACTCCGTCTCCACATCATTTTTCTCCTCATACATGTCGACACAAACGTACCGACACACAGCACACACACAGGGAATGCTCTGATAGAGGACAGGACCCACTAGCCCTTTGGGGAGACAGAGGGAGAGTTTGCCAGCACACACCAGAGCGCTATATATATATAGGGATAACCTTATATAAGTGTTTTTCCCTTTATAGCTGCTGTATTGTTTATACTGCGCCTAATTTGTGCCCCCCTCTCTTTTTTAACCCCTTTCTGTAGTGTAGTGACTGCAGGGGAGAGCCAGGGAGCTTCCCTCCAACTGAGCTGTGAGGGAAAATGGCGCCAGTGTGCTGAGGAGATAGGCTCCGCCCCTTTCTCTGCGTCCTTATCATCCGTTTTTCTGTATGTTTTGGCAGGGGTTAAATGCATCCATATAGCCCAGGAGTTATATGTGATGCATTTATTTTAGCCATATAAGGTTTTTATCGATTTATTGCGTCTCAGGGCGCTGCCCCCCCAGCGCCCTGCACCCTCAGTGACCGGAGTGTGAAGTGTGCTGAGAGCAATGGCGCACAGCTGCGGTGCTGTGCGCTACCTTATCTGAAGACAGGATCGTCTTCTGCCGCCGATTTCACCGGACCTCTTCGCTCTTCTGGCTCTGTAAGGGGGCCGGCGGCGCGGCTGCGGGACCCATCCAGGCTGAACCTGTGATCGTCCCTCTGGAGCTAATGTCCAGTAGCCTAAGAAACCCGATCCACTCTGCACGCAGGTGAGTCCGTTTCTTCTCCCCTTAGTCCCACGATGCAGTGAGCCTGTTGCCAGCAGGTCTCACTGAAAATAATAAACCTAAACTAAAACTTTCACAAAGAGCTCAGGAGAGCCCCTAGTGTGCACCCTTCTCGTCGGGCACAGAAATCTAACTGAGGCTTGGAGGAGGGTCATAGGGGGAGGAGCCAGTGCACACCAGGTGATCCTAAAGCTTTCTTTAGATGTGCCCAGACTCCTGCGGAGCCGCTATTCCCCATGGTCCTTACGGAGTTCCCAGCATCCACTAGGACGTCAGAGAAATAGATTTACCGGTGAGTAATATCTTATTTTCTCTGACGTCCTAGTGGATGCTGGGAACTCCGTAAGGACCATGGGGATTATACCAAAGCTCCCAAACGGGCGGGAGAGTGCGGATGACTCTGCAGCACCGAATGAGAGAACTCAAGGTCCTCCTCAGCCAGGGTATCAAATTTGTAGAATTTAGCAAACGTGTTTGCCCCTGACCAAGTTGCAGCTCGGCAAAGTTGTAAAGCCGAGACCCCTCGGGCAGCCGCCCAAGATGAGCCCACTTTCCTCGTGGAATGGGCTGTTACTGATTTAAGATGCGGCAATCCAGCCGCAGAATGCTCCAGCTGAATTGTGCTACAAATTCAGCGAGCAATAGTCTGCTTAGAAGCAGGAGCACCTATTTTGTTGGGTGCCTACAGGATAAAAAACGAGTCAGTTTTCCTGACTCCAGCCGTCCTGGAAATATAAATTAAGGCCCTGACTATGTCCAGTAACTTGGAATCTTCCAAGTCCCTAGTAGCCGCAGGCACTACAATAGGTTGGTTCAAGTGAAAAGCAGATACCACCTTAGGGAGAAACTGGGGACGAGTCCTCAATTCTGCCCTATCCATATGGAAAATCAGATAAGGGCTTTTACATGACAAAGCCGCCAATTCTGACACACGCCTGGCCGAAGCCAAGGCCAATAACATGACCACTTTCCACGTGAGATATTTCAAATCCACAGTTTTAAGTGGCTCAAACCAATGTGATTTTAAGAAACTCAACACCACGTTGAGATCCCAAGGTGCCACAGAAGGCACAAAAAAGGGGCTGAATATGTAGCACTCCCTTTACAAATGTCTGAACTCCAGGCAGTGAAGCCAGTTCTTTCTGGAAGAAAATCGACAGAGCCGAAATCTGGACCTTAATGGAACCCAAATTTAGGCCCATAGTCACTCCTGACTGTAGGAAGTGCAGAAAACGACCCAGCTGAAATTCCTCTGTTGGGGCCTTCCTGGCCTCACACCACGCAACATATTTTCGCCAAATACGGTGATAATGGTTTGCGGTTACTTCTTTCCTGGCTTTTATCAGCGTAGGAATGACTTCCTCCGGAATGCCCTTTTGCTTTAGGATCCGGAATTCAACCGCCATGCCGTCCAACGCAGCCGCGGTAAGTCTTGGAACAGACAGGGACCCTGCTGTAGCAGATCCTGTCTGAGCGGTAGAGGCCATGGGTCCTCTGATATTATTTCTTGAAGTTCTAGGTACCAAGCTCTTCTTGGCCCATCCGGAACCACGAGTATCGTTCTTACTCCTCGTTTTCTTATTATTCTCAGTACTTTTGGTATGAGAGGCAGAGGAGGGAATACATAAACCGACTGGTACACCCACGGTGTCACTAGAGCGTCCACAGCTATTGCCTGAGGGTCCCTTGACCTGGCGCAATATCTAGTTTTTTGTTTAGGCGGGACGCCATCATGTCCACCTGTGGCCTTTCCCAACGGTTTACCAACAGTTTGAAGACTTCTGGATGAAGTCCCCACTCTCCCGGGTGTCGGTCGTGTCTGCTGAGGAAGTCTGCTTCCCAGTTGTCCACTCCCGGAATGAACACTGCTGACAGTGCTAAGACGTGATTTTCCGCCCATCGGAGAATCCTTGTGACTTCTGCCATCGCCATCCTGCTTCTTGTGCCGCCCTGTCGGTTTACATGGGCGACTGCCGTGATGTTGTCTGATTGGATCAGTACCGGCTGGTTTTGAAGCAGAGGCCTTGCCAGACTTAGGGCATTGTAAATGGCCCTCAGTTCCAGAATATTTATGTGTAGGGACGACTCCTGACTTGACCAAAGTCCTTGGAAATTTCTTCCCTGTGTGACTGCCCCCCAGCCTCGAAGGCTGGCATCCGTGGTTACCAGGACCCAGTCCTGTATGCCGAATCTGCGGCCCTCTTGAAGATGAGCACTGTGCAGCCACCACAGTAGAGATACCCTGGTCCTTGGAGACAGGGTTATCAGCCGATGCATCTGAAGATGCGATTCCGACCACTTGATCAAGAGGTCCCAATGAAAGGTTCTTGCATGGAACCTGCCGAATGGAATTTTGCTTCGTAAGAAGCTACCATTTTTCCCAGGACTCGTGTGCAGTGATGCACCAATACCTGTTTTGGTTTCAGGAGGTCTCTGACTAGAGATGACAGCTCCTTGGCTTTCTCCTGCGGGAGAAACACTTTTTTCTGTTCTGTATCCAGAGCCATCCCCAGGAACAGCAGGCGTGTGGTAGGAACCAGCTGTGACTTTGGAATGTATAGAATCCATCCGTGCTGTTGTAGCACTTCCCGAGATAGTGCTACTCCGACCAACAACTGCTCCATGGACCTCGCCTTTATAAGGAGATCGTCCAAGTACGGGATAATTAAAAACTCCCTTTTTTCGAAGGAGTATCATCATTTCTGCCATTACCTTGGTAAAGACCCTCGGTGCCGTGGACAGTCCAAACGGCAGTGTTTGGAATTGGTAATGGCAATCCTGTACCACAAATCTGAGGTACTCCTGGTGAGGATGGTAAATGGGGACATGTAGGTAAGCATCCTTGATGTCCAGGGATACCATGTAATCCCCCTCCTCCAGGCTTGCAATAACCGCCCTGAGCGATTCCATCTTGAACTTGAATTTTTTTATGTATGTGTTCAAGGACTTCAAATTTAAAATGGGTCTCACCGAACCGCACGGTTTCGGTACCACAAAGAGTGTGGAATAGTAACCCCGTCCTTGTTGAAGTAGGGGCACCTTGACTATCACCTGCTGGGAATACAGCTTGTGAATTGCCTCTAGCACAGCCTCCCTGCCTGAGGGAGTTGTCGGCAAGGCAGATTTGAGGAAACGGCGGGGGGGAGATGCCTCGAATTCCAGCCTGTACCCCTGAGATACTACTTGAAGGATCCAGGGATCCACCTGTGAGCGAGCCCACTGATCGCTGAAATTTTTGAGGCGGCCCCCCACCGTACCTGGCTACGCCTGTGGAGCCCCCGCGTCATGCGGTGGACTTAGAGGAAGCGGGGGAAGAATTTTGATTCTGGGAACTGGCTGACTGGTGCAGCTTTTTCCCTCTTCCCTCGTCTCTGTGCAGAAAGGAAGCGCCTTTGACCCGCTTGCTTTTCTGAAGCCGAAAGGACTGTACCTGATAATACAGTGCTTTCTTAGGCTGTGAGGAAACCTGAGGTAAAAAATTTTCTTCCCAGCTGTTGCTGTGGATACGAGGTCCCAGAGACCATCCCCAAACAATTCCTCACCCTTATAAGGCTCTATGTGCCTTTTAAAGTCAGCATCACCTGTCCAGTGTCGGGTCTCTAATACCCTCCTGACAGAATGGACATTGCATTAATTCTGGATGCCAGCCGGCAAAATATCCCTCTGTGCATCCCTCATATATAAGACGACGACTTATGTTCGCAAAATAGTATCCCTGTTTGACAGGGTTACAGACCACGCTGCAGCAGCACTATCTGCAGGTCTCAGTCTAGTACCGGAGTGTGTAAATACAGACTTCAGGATAGCCTCCTGCTTTTTTATCAGCAGGTACCTTCAAAGTGGCCTTATCCTAAGACGGCAGTGCCACTTTTTTGACAAACGTGTGAGCGCCTTATCCACCCTAGGGGATAGCTCCCAGCGTAACTTATCCTCTGGCGGGAAAAGGTACGCCATCAGTA
Source organism: Pseudophryne corroboree (assembly GCF_028390025.1). Classification (NCBI taxonomy): domain Eukaryota; kingdom Metazoa; phylum Chordata; class Amphibia; order Anura; family Myobatrachidae; genus Pseudophryne; species Pseudophryne corroboree. The sequence continues at coordinate 731,100,194 of NC_086449.1, forward strand.
ACCTTTTAGAAATTACCAGTTTCTTATCGGGGGAACCCACGCTTTTTCACACTTAATTCACTCATTTGATGGGGGAACAAAACACTGCCTGCTTTTTCTCCCCAAACATAAAACCCTTTTTTAGTGGTACTTGGGTTAATGTCAGAAATGTGTAACACATTTTTTATTGCCGGGATCATGTAACGGATGTTCCTAGTGGATTGTGTATATGTCTCAACCTCGTCGACACTGGAGTCAGACTCCGTGTCGACATCTGTGTCTGCCATCTGAGGGAGCGGGCGTTTTTGAGCCCCTGATGGCCTTTGAGACGCCTGGGCAGGCGCGGGCTGAGAAGCCGGCTGTCCCATAGCTGTTACGTCATCCAGCCTTTTATGTAAGGAGTTGACACTGTCGGTTAATACCTTCCACCTATCCATCCACTCTGGTGTCGGCCCACAGGGGGCGACATCCCATTTATCGGCATCTGCTCCGCCTCCACATAAGCCTCCTCATCAAACATGTCGACACAGCCGTACCGACACACCGCACACACACAGGGAATGCTCTAACTGAGGACAGGACCCCACACAGCCCTTTGGGGAGACAGAGAGAGAGTATGCCAGCACACACCAGAGCGCTATATAATGTAGGGATAAACACTATCACTGAGTGAATTTTCCCCAATAGCTGCTTGTATAAACAATATTGCGCCTAAATTTAGTGCCCCCCCTCTCTTTTTAACCCTTTGAGCCTGAAAACTACAGGGGAGAGCCTGGGGAGCTGTCTTCCAGCTACACTGTGAAGAGAAAATGGCGCCAGTGTGCCGAGGGAGATAGCTCCGCCCCTTTTTCGCGGACTTTTCTCACGCTTTTTTATGGATTCTGGCAGGGGTAATTATCACATATATAGCCTCTGGGGCTATATATTGTGATTATTTTGCCAGCCAAGGTGTTTTTATTGCTGCTCAGGGCGCCCCCCCACAGCGCCCTGCACCCTCAGTGACCGGAGTGTGAAGTGTGTATGAGGAGCAATGGCGCACAGCTGCAGTGCTGTGCGCTACCTTGGTGAAGACTGAAGTCTTCTGCCGCCGATTTTCCGGACCATCTTCATGCTTCTGGCTCTGTAAGGGGGACGGCGGCGCGGCTCCGGGAACGAACACCAAGGACGGGTCCTGCGGTCGATCCCTCTGGAGCTAATGGTGTCCAGTAGCCTAAGAAGCCCAAGCTAGCTGCAAGCAGGTAGGTTCGCTTCTTCTCCCCTTAGTCCCTCGTTGCAGTGAGCCTGTTGCCAGCAGGTCTCACTGTAAAATAAAAAACCTAACATATACTTTCTTTCTAGGAGCTCAGGAGAGCCCCTAGTGTGCATCCAGCTCGGCCGGGCACAGAAATCTAACTGAGGTCTGGAGGAGGGGCATAGAGGGAGGAGCCAGTGCACAACAGATAGTACCTAAGCTTTCTTTTAGAGTGCCCAGTCTCCTGCGGAGCCCGTCTATTCCCCATGGTCCTTACGGAGTTCCCAGCATCCACTAGGACGTCAGAGAAATAGAATTACCGGTGAGTAAATTCTTATTTTCTCTAACGTCCTAAGTGGATGCTGGGGATCCGTAAGGACCATGGGGATTATACCAAAGCTCCCAAACGGGCGGGAGAGTGCGGATGACTCTGCAGCACCGAATGAGAGAACTCAAGGTCCTCCTCAGCCAGGGTATCAAATTTATAGAATTTTGCAAATGTGTTTGCCCCTGACCAAGTAGCAGCTCGGCAAAGTTGAAGAGCAGAGACCCCTCGGGCAGCCGCCCAAGAAGAGCCCACTCTCCTCGTGGAATGGGCTTTCACTGATTTAGGATGCGGCAGTCCAGCCGCAGAATGTGCAAGCTGAATCGTACTACAGATCCAGCGAGCAATAGTCTGCTTAGAAGCAGGTGCACCCAACTTGTTGGGTGCATACAGGATAAAGAGCGAGTCAGTCTTCCTGACTCCAGCTGTCCTGGAAACATAAATTTTTAGGGCCCTGACTACATCCAACAACTTGGAAGCCTCCAAGTCATTTGTAGCCGCAGGCACCACGATAGGTTGGTTCAGATGAAAAGCTGATACCACTTTGGGGAGAAACTGGGGACGAGTCCTCAATTCTGCCCTATCCATATGGAAAATCAGATAAGGGCTTTTACATGACAAAGCCGCCAATTCTGACACACGCCTGGCCGAAGCCAAGGCCAACAACATGACCACTTTCCACGTGAGATATTTCAAATCCACGGTTTTCAGTGGCTCAGACCAATGTGACTTTAGGAAATCCAACACCACGTTGAGATCCCAAGGTGCCACTGGAGGCACAAAAGGGGGCTGAATATGCAGCACTCCCTTAACAAAAGTCTGAACTTCAGGTAGTGAAGCCAATTCTCTCTGGAAGAAAATCGATAGAGCCAAAATCTGGACCTTAATGGAACCCAATTTAAGGCCCATAGTCACCCCTGACTGTAGGAAGTGCAGGAACCGGCCCAGCTGAAATTCTTCCGTTGGGGCCTTCCTGGCCTCACACCACGCAACATATTTTCGCCATATGCGGTGATAATGGTTCGCGGTTACTTCTTTCCTAGCTTTTATCAGCGTAGGAATGACTTCCTCCGGAATGCCCTTTTCCTTCAGGATCCGGTGTTCAACCGCCATGCCGTCAAACGCAGCCGCGGTAAGTCTTGGAACAGACAGGGCCCCTGCTGCAGCAGGTCCTGTCTGAGCGGTAGAGGCCATGGGTCCTCTGACATCATTTCTTGAAGTTCCGGATACCACGCTCTTCTTGGCCAATCCGGAACAATGAGTATAGTTCTTACCAGTGGCGTGCGGTGAGGTCAGTGACTGGTGAGGCACTGCAGCCATAATGTCCACCGAGTCCCGCCAATGACCCCTACCACCGCCAAGCCAAAGCCTGCTACTGCCCCCAAGCCGATGCCCAATACCACCACCACAAATGGCCTATGCCCAAGCCATTGGCCGCCACATTCCTGCCCTGTCTCCCTCCATTGCCACCATCCTGCTCTGTCTCCCTCCAGTGCCACCATCCTGCCCTGTCTCCTTCCACACCACCATCCTGCCCTGTCTCCCTCCACGCCAGCATCCTGCCCTGTCTCCCTTCATATCAGCATCCTGCCCTGTCTCCTTCCAGCGCCACCATCCTTCCCTGTCTCCTTTTACGCCACCATCCTTCCCCGTCTCCCTCCACGCCAGCGTCCTGCCCTGTCTCCTTCTACGCCACCATGCTGCCGTATCGCCCTCCAGTGCCACCATCCTTCCCCGTCTCCCTCCACGCCACCATCCTGCCCTGTCTCCCTCCACACCACCATCCAGCCCGGTCTCCTTCTACGCCACCATCCTTCCCCGTCTCCCTCCACGCCAGTGTCCTGCCCTGTCTCATTCTACGCCACCATCCTGCCCTGTCTCCCTCCAGTGCCACCATCCTGCCCTGTCTCCCTCCACGCCAGCATCCTGCCCTGTCTCCTTCTACGCCATCATGCTGCCGTGTCTCCCTCCAGTGCCACTATCCTGCCCTGTCTCCTTCCACACCACCATCCTGCCCTGTCTCCCTCCACGCCAGCATCCTGCCCTGTCTCCCTTCATATCAGCATCCTGCCCTGTCTCCTTCCAGCGCCACCATCCTTCCCTGTCTCCTTTTACGCCACCATCCTTCTCCGTCTCCCTCCACGCCAGCGTCCTGCCCTGTCTCCTTCTACGCCACCATGCTGCCATATCGCCCTCCAGTGCCACCATCCTTCCCCGTCTCCCTCCACGCCACCATCCTGCCCTGTCTCCCTCCACACCACCATCCAGCCCGGTCTCCTTCTACGCCACCATCCTTCCCCGTCTCCCTCCACGCCAGTGTCCTGCCCTGTCTCATTCTACGCCACCATCCTGCCCTGTCTCCCTCCAGAGCCACCATCCTGCCCTGTCTCCCTCCACGCCAGTATCCTGCCCTGTCTCCTTCTACGCCATCATGCTGCCGTGTCTCCCTCCAGTGCCACCATCCTGCCCTGTCTCCTTCCACACCACCATCCTGCCCTTTCTCCCTCCATGCCACCATCCTTCCCTGTCTCCCTCCACGCCACCATCCTTCCCTGTCTCCCTCCACGCCACCATCCTTCCCTGTCTCCCTCCACGCCAGCATCCTGCCCTGTCTCCCTCCATGCCACCATCCTGCCCTATCTCCTTCTACGCCACCATGCTGCGCTGTCTCCCTCCATGCCAGCATCCTGCCCTGTCTCCTTCTATGCCACCATCCTTCCCTGTCTCCCTCCATGCCAGTGTACTGCCCTGTCTCCTTCTATGCTACCATCCTGCCCTGTATCCCTCCATGCCAGCGTACTGCCCTGTCTCCTTCTATGCCACCATCCTTCCCTGTCTCCCTCCATGCCAGTGTACTGCCCTGTCTCCATCTATGCTATCATCCTGCCCTGTCTCCGTCCACGCCAGCGTACTGCCCTGTCTCCTTCTATGCCACCATGCTGCCGTATCTCCCTCCAGTGCCACCATCCTTCCCCGTCTCCCTCCACGCCACCATCCTACCCTGTCTCCCTCCACGCCACCATCCTGCCCTGTCTCCCTCCACACCAGCGTCCTGCCATGTCTCCTTCTACACCACCATCCTGCCCTGTCTCCTTTCACACCACCATCCTGCCCTGTCTCCCTCCATGCCACCATCCTGCCCTGTCTCCTTCTACGCCACCATGCTGCGCTTTCTCCCTCCATGCCAGCGTACTGCCCTGTCTCCTTCTATGCCACCATCCTTCCCTGTCTCCCTCCACGCCAGCGTACTGCCCTGTCTCCTTCTACGCCACCATCCTTCCCTGTCTCCCTCCACACCACTATCCTTCCCTGTCTCCCTCTACGCCACCATCCTTCCCTGTCTCCCTCCACGCCAGCATCCTGCCCTGTCTCCCTCCATGCCACCATCCTGCCCTGTCTCCTTCTACGCCACCATGCTGCGCTGTCTTCCTCCATGCCAGCATCCTGCCCTGTCTCCTTCTATGCCACCATCCTTCCCTGTCTCCCTCCACGCCTGCGTACTGCCCTGTCTCCTTCTACGCCACCATCCTTCCCTGTCTCCCTCCACACCACCATCCTTCCCTGTCTCCCTCTACGCCACCATCCTTCCCTGTCTCCCTCCACGCCAGCATCCTGCCCTGTCTCCTTCTATGCCACCATCCTTCCCTGTCTCCCTCCATGTCAGTGTACTGCCCTGTCTCCTTCTATGCTACCATCCTGCCCTGTATCCCTCCATGCCAGCGTACTGCCCTGTCTCCTTCTACGCCACCATGCTGCGCTGTCTCCCTCCATGCCAGCATCCTGCCCTGTCTCCTTCTATGCCACCATCCTTCCCTGTCTCCCTCCACGCCAGCGTACTGCCCTGTCTCCTTCTATGCCACCATCCTTCCCTGTCTCCCTCCACACCACCATCCTTCCCTGTCTCCCTCTACACCACCATCCTTCCCTGTCTCCCTCCACGCCAGCATACTGCCCTGTCTCCTTCTATGCCACCATCCTTCCCTGTCTCCCTCCATGCCAGTGTACTGCCCTGTCTCCTTCTATGCCACCATCCTTCCCTGTCTCCCTCCATGCCAGTGTACTGCCCTGTCTCCTTCTATGCCACCATCCTTCCCTGTCTCCGTCCACGCCAGCATACTGCCCTGTCTCCTTCTATGCCACCATCCTTCCCTGTCTCCCTCCATGCCAGTGTACTGCCCTGTCTCCTTCTATGCCACCATCCTTCCCTGTCTCCGTCCACGCTAGCGTACTGCCCTGTCTCCCTCCACGCCACACCACTGGTATTTGTACAGACAACACTATTAAGCAGCATAGATTAATTATTAGGGATAGTTATAACCACATTTGTATCTTGGTATTGTGAGAAATAAACAGAAACACTGTATTTAAATAAACAAAAAATAAGAATTTACTTACCGATAATTCTATTTCTCGGAGTCCGTAGTGGATGCTGGGGTTCCTGAAAGGACCATGGGGAATAGCGGCTCCGCAGGAGACAGGGCACAAAAGTAAAGCTTTCCGATCAGGTGGTGTGCACTGGCTCCTCCCCCTATGACCCTCCTCCAAGCCAGTTAGGTACTGTGCCCGGACGAGCGTACACAATAAGGGAGGAATTTTGAATCCCGGGTAAGACTCATACCAGCCACACCAATCACACCGTACAACTTGTGATCTAAACCCAGTTAACAGTATGATAACAGCGGAGCCTCTGAAAAGATGGCTCACAACAATAATAACCCGATTTTTGTAACTATGTACAAGTATTGCAGATAATCCGCACTTGGGATGGGCGCCCAGCATCCACTACGGACTCCGAGAAATAGAATTATCGGTAAGTAAATTCTTATTTTCTCTATCGTCCTAGTGGATGCTGGGGTTCCTGAAAGGACCATGGGGATTATACCAAAGCTCCCAAACGGGCGGGAGAGTGCGGATGACTCTGCAGCACCGAATGAAAGAACTCCAGGTCCTCCTTAGCCAGGGTATCAAATTTGTAGGATTTTACAAACGTGTTTGCCCCTGACTAAATAACCGCTCGGCAAAGTTGTAAAGCCGAGACCCCTCGGGCAGCCGCCCAAGATGAGCCCACCTTCCTTGTGGAATGGGCATTTACATATTTTGGCTGTGGCAGGCCTGCCACAGAATGTGCAAGCTGAATTGTATTACACATCCAACTAGCAATAGTCTGCTTAAAAGCAAGAGCACCCAGTTTGTTGGGTGCATACAGGATAACAGCAAGTCAGTTTTCCTGACTCCAGCCGTCCTGGAACCTATATTTTCAGGGCCCTGACAACATCTAGCAACTTGGAGTCCTCCAAGTCCCTAGTAGGTGCAAGGCACCACAATAAGCTGGTTCAGGTGAAACACTGACACCACCTTAGGGAGAGAACTTGGGACGAGTCCGCAGCTCTGCCCTGTCCGAATGGACAAACAAATATGGGCTTTTTTGAGAAAAAAACCACCAATTTGACACTCGCCTGGTCCAGGCCAGGGCCAAGAACATGGTCACTTTTCATGTGAGATGCTTCAAATCCACAGATTTGACTGGTTTTAAACCAATGTGATTTGAAGAATCCCAGAACTACGTTGAGATCCCACAGTGCCACTGGAGGCACAAAAGAGGGTTGTATATGCAATACTCCCTTGACAAAGTTCTGGACTTCAGGAACTGAAGCCAATTCTTTCTGGAAGAAAATTGACAGGGCCGAAATTTGAACCTTAATGGACCCCAATTTGAGGCCCATAGACACTCCTGTTTGCAGGAAATGCAGGAATCGACCGAGTTGAAATTTCTTTGTGGGGCCTTCCTGGCCTCACACCACGCAACATATTTTCGCCACATGTGGTGATAATGTTGTGCGGTCACCTCCTTTCTGGCTTTGACCAGGGTAGGAATGACCTCTTCCGGAATGCCCTTTTCCCTTAGGATCCGGCGTTCCACCGCCATGCCAACAAACGCAGCTGCGGTAAGTCTTGGAACAGACATGGTACTTGCTGAAGCAAGTCCCTTCTTAGCGGCAGAGGCCATAAGACCTCTGTAAACATCTCTTGAAGTTCCGGGTACCAAGTCCTTCTTGGCCAATCCGGAGCCATGAGTATAGTTCTTACTCCTCTACGTCTTATAATTCTCAGCACCTTAGGTATGAGAAGCAGAGGAGGGAACACATACACCGACTGGTACACCCACGGTGTTACCAGAACGTCCACAGCTATTGCCTGAGGGTCTCTTGACCTGGCGCAATACCTGTCCCGTTTTTTGTTCAGACGGGACGCCATCATGTCCACCTTTGGTATTTCCCAACGGTTTACAATCATGTGGAAAAAACTTCCCGATGAAGTTTCCACTCTCCCGGGTGGAGGTCGTGCCTGCTGAGGAAGTCTGCTTCCCAGTTTCCATTCCCGGGATGAAACACTGCTGACAGTGCTATCACATGATTTTCCGCCCAGCGAAAAGTCCTTGCAGTTTTTGCCATTGCCCTCCTGCTTCTTGTGTCGCCCTGTCTGTTTACGTGGGCGACTGCCGTGATGTTTTTCCCACTGGATCAATACCGGCTGACCTTGAAGCAGAGGTCTTGCTAAGCTTAGAGCATTATAAATTTACCCTTAGCTCCAGTATATTTATGTGGAGAAAAGTCTCCAGACTTGATCACACTCCCTGGAAATTTTTTCCTTGTGTGACTGCTCCCCAGCCTCTCGGGCTGGGCTCCGTGGTCACCAGCATCCAATCCTGAATGCCGAATCTGCGGCCCTCTAGAAGATGAGCACTCTATAACCACCACAGGAGAGACACCCTTGTCCTTGGATATAGGGTTATCCGCTGATGCATCTGAAGATGCGATCCGGACCATTTGTCCAGCAGATCCCACTGAAAAGTTCTTGCGTGAAATCTGCCGAATGGAATTGCTTCGTAGGAAGCCACCATTTTCTACCAGGACCCTTGTGCAATGATGCACTGTTTTTAGGAGGTTCCTGACTAGCTCGGATAACTCCCTGGCTTTCTCTTTCGGGAGAAACACCTTTTTCTGGACTGTGTCCAGAATCATCCCTAGGCACAGCAGACGTGTCGTCGGGATCAGCTGCGATTTTGGAATATTTAGAATCCACCCGTGCTGTTGTAGCAGTATCCGAGATAGTGCTACTCCTACCTCCAACTGTTCCCTGGACTATGCCCTTATCAGGAGATCGTCCAAGTAAGGGATAATTAAGACGCCTTTTCTTCGAAGAAGAATCATCATTTCGGCCATTACCTTAGTAAAGACCCGGGGTGCCGTGGACAATCCAAACGGCAGCGTCTGAAACTGATAGTGACAGTTCTGCACCACGAACCTGAGGTACCCTTAGTGAGAAGGGCAAATTTTGGGACATAGAGGTAAGCATCCCTGATGTCCCGGGACACTATATAGTCCCCTTCTTCCTGTTCGTTATCACTGCTCTGAGTGACTCCATCTTGATTTGAACCTTTGTAAGTGTTCAAAAAATTTTTAGATTTAGAATAAGTCTCACCTAGCCTTCTGGCTTCAGTACCACAATATAGTGTGGAATAATACCCCTTTTCTTGTAGTAGGAGGGGTAATTTAATTATCACCTGCTGGGAATACAGCTTGTGAATTTTTTCCCATACTGCCTCCTTGTCGGAGGGAGACCTTGGTAAAGCAGACTTCAGGAGCCTGCGAAGGGGAAACGTCTCGACATTCCAATCTGTACCCCTGGGATACTACTTGTAGGATCCAGGGGTCCTGTACGGTCTCAGCGCCATGCTGAGAACTTGTCAGAAGCGGTGGAACGCTTCTGTTCCTGGGAATGGGCTGCCTGCTGCAGTCTTCTTCCCTTTCCTCTATCCCTGGGCAGATATGATCTTATAGGGACGAAAGGACTGAGGCTGAAAAGACGGTGTCTTTTTCTGCAGAGATGTGACTTAGGGTAAAAACGGTGGATTTTCCAGCAGTTGCCGTGGCCACCAGGTCCGATGGACCGACCCCAAATAACTCCTCTTCCTTTATACGGCAATACACCTTTGTGCCGTTTGGAATCTGCATCACCTGACCCCTGTCGTGTCCATAACATCTTCTGGCAGTTATGGACAGCGCATTTACTCTTGATGCCAGAGTGCAAATATCCCTCTGTGCATCTCGCATATATAGAAATGCATCCTTTAAATGCTCTATAGTCAATAAAATACTGTCCCTGTCAAGGGTATCAATATTTTTAGTCAGGGAATCCGACCAAGCCACCCCAGCTCTGCACATCCAGGCTGAGGCGATCGCTGGTCGCAGTATAACACCAGTATGTGTGTATATACTTTTTATGATATTTTCCAGCCTCCTGTCAGCTGGTCCTTGAGGACGGCCCTATCTATAGACGGTACCGCCACTTGTTTTGATAAGCGTGTGAGCGCCTTATCCACCCTAAGGGGTGTTTCCCAACGCGCCCTAACTTCTGGCGGGAAAGGGTATACCGCCCATAATTTTCTATCGGGGGGAACCCACGCATCATCACACACTTTATTTAATTTATCTGATTCAGGAAAAACTATGGTAGTTTTTTCACATCCCACATAATACCCTCTTTTGTGGTACTTGTAGTATCAGAAATATGTAACACCTCCTTCATTGCCTTTAACGTGTGGCCCTAATAAGGAATACGTTTGTTTATTCACCGTCGACACTGGATTCAGTGTCCCTGTCTGTGTCTGTGTCGACCGACTAAAGTAAACGGGCGTTTTAAAACCCCTGACGGTGTTTTTGAGACGTCTGGACCGGTACTAATTGTTTGTCGGCCGTCTCATGTCGTCAACCGACCTTGCAGCGTGTTGACATTATCATGTAATTCCCTAAATAAGCCATCCATTCCGGTGTCGACTCCCTAGAGAGTGACATCACCATTACAGGCAATTGCTCCGCCTCCTCACCAACATCGTCCTCCTACATGTCGACACACACGTACCGACACACAGCACACACACAGGGAATGCTCTGATAGAGGACAGGACCCACTAGCCCTTTGGAGAGACAGAGGGAGAGTTTGCCAGCACACACCAAAAACGCTATAATTATATAGGGACAACCTTATATAAGTGTTTTCCCTTATAGCATCTTTTTTATATATTTCTAACGCCAAATTAGTGCCCCCCCTCTCTGTTTTAACCCTGTTTCTGTAGTGCAGTGCAGGGGAGAGCCTGGGAGCCTTCCCTCCAGCCTTTCTGTGAGGGAAAATGGCGCTGTGTGCTGAGGAGATAGGCCCCGCCCCTTTTTCGGCGGCCTCGTCTCCCGCTCTTAACGGATTCTGGCAGGGGTTAAATATCTCCATATAGCCTCCGGAGGCTATATGTGAGGTATTTTTAGCCAAAATAGGTTTTCATTTGCCTCCCAGGGCGCCCCCCTCCCAGCGCCCTGCACCCTCAGTGACTGCCGTGTGAAGTGTGCTGAGAGGAAAATGGCGCACAGCTGCAGTGCTGTGCGCTACCTTTAGAAGACTGAGGAGTCTTCTGCCGCCGATTCTGGACCTCTTCTTATTTCAGCATCTGCAAGGGGGCCGGCGGCAAGGCTCCGGTGACCATCCAGGCTGTACCTGTGATCGTCCCTCTGGAGCTGATGTCCAGTAGCCAAGAAGCCAATCCATCCTGCACGCAGGTGAGTTCACTTCTTCTCCCCTAAGTCCCTCGTTGCAGTGATCCTGTTGCCAGCAGGACTCACTGTAAAATAAAAAACCTAAGCTAAACTTTTCTAAGCAGCTCTTTAGGAGAGCCACCTAGATTGCACCCTTCTCGGCCGGGCACAAAAATCTAACAGGCTTGGAGGAGGGTCATAGGGGGAGGAGCCAGTGCACACCACCTGATCGGAAAGCTTTACTTTTGTGCCCTGTCTCCTGCGGAGCCGCTATTCCCCATGGTCCTTTCAGGAACCCCAGCATCCACTAGGACGATAGAGAAAAAGGGTTTGACTAACGTTAGGACAGCCTTAGTATGCTTTATCATGTTCTGCATGACAGCAGTGGCACACAGAGGAGATGCAAGCAACCATGCCTAAAACGCTCCCCCTTTATGGCACCCCCTCCTCCCTTAGAAAACACAGTGGGGTAAGTACAGCTTTGCATCTAGACGCTCACTGGGAGGCACACTGCTGTAACAGCACCACAGAAAACCTCAGCCTAGCAGGATCCTACCGCATCTCACTGTCTTCACCTCCCCCTTCCGCACTGTAGTGGCTAAATGTCACAGCAAGTGAATGTCGCGGCCACCCCTTCCCCACCGCAACCCTCCCAGACAGTAACTCACCAACTTGTATTCTCTTGTAACCTCTCTGGACAGCAGCGCACCTCACTTCTGGCTTTACGGCTCCTCTCACTGACCGTGTGACGTAACGTGTCACACAGGGCCGGTGCTAGGGTGTTCGGCGCCCCCCTTCAAACTATAAATTTTCCCCTCCCATACTTTACAAAGGGACAGCGCGTGTCGAAAAAGGGATGTGGTCTCACAGGGAAGGGGCATGGCCACTCAATTGTACCCCCATTTTAAACACCCCAGTAGTGGCGCTGCTTACACATAACACCCCAGTTGTAGCACCGCTTACACATAACCCCAGTAGTAGCGCCGCTTACACATAATGACCCCAGTAGTAGCACAGCTTACACGTAACGCCACAGTAATAGCGCAGCTTACACGTAACGAACCCAGTAGTAGCGCAACAGGAAAGTAGGAAAGTGTCTCAAGTGGCGCAATGCAGCTATGGCACCTGATGGTTCAAAATAAATGTCACCACATTTATAAACAAGAATAGATACAAAAAATGGTGAACCGTCCCAGTACACACAGCGCAAAATAAAAGGAAAAAGATTACGTTCCTGGTTGGTTGTATCAGTTCAGATGTTTCTGTCTGGTTTTCCAAGTATGTAGAATCCAACTTGTGAGTATAAAACAGAAAAAAATGAAAGAACAACCAATGTGTAGTATTTCACAATAAAACAGTCTCTTAAGAAAATAGAATTTAGATATCCAGATCCAGCGTACCCCACTCACTCAGTGATAAGTGGATATAAGCATATAAAGGTATCTTTATGCCATCGAATGTTGTGTCAATTCACCCCTGAAGTGCGTTAAGAAGACCGATAGGGGAAATGGAAAGCGACAATTTTATAGAGCGTACCCAAGAACTCACAGGGCAAAGAGGGATATAACACATATATGTGTTATATCCCTCTTTGCCCTGTGAGTTCTTGGGTACGCTTTCATTTTTTTCTGTTTTATACTCACGAGTTGGATTCTACATACTTGGAAAACCAGACAGAAACATCTGAACTGATACAACCAACCAGGAACGTAATCTTTTTCCTTTTATTTTGCGCTGTGTGTACTGGGACGGTTCACCATTTTTTGTATCTATTCTTGTTTATAAATGTGGTGACATTTATTTTGAACCATCAGGTGCCATAGCTGCATTGCGCCACTTGAGACACTTTCCTACTTTCCTGTTGCATTCTATATATTTTATATCACCATTTGGAAAGTGAATCAACACGGCAGCAAATAACAACATGTTCACCTATAAGGAACAGAGACAGTCAATGTTTGAACGCAATTTTGGAGGGGATAATGACCAGGCTGATCTCCTTGATGGAGACCTACATGGTATCATGGAAAAATTAGAGGCCTCCATCACCAAAGAAAGTAGATTATGGTGGGAGACCACCACATTAGAACGCTATTTGACTAATGAGATGATCCCCCGAGGTCTCAAAATTTTAAAAACTTCCACCTTTGAGGCCTCAAGGGAAGATTTCAAAAAAGAATGGGAAGATATAGTAAATGGTTGTTCTTTTTCCTTGATGAGATTGATCGTGAAGGAAAGGAAAAGAGAGTTAACAAAATTAGAAGAGGAGATCGCTGTATATAAATCATTAGTAACCCCATATGCCAATTCTGAAGAATATAAAGATCTAGAGCGAGATATTGAAGTTAGAGTGAAACGAACACAAAGACAACTAATGGAAAAAAAACTAAAAAAATTTAATAGAGACAAACTAAACCAAAATAACGCCGTAGAAACTGAGAATAGAGATAGTTCAAGAACAAGGAACAGTAATAAATCAAGGTTTAATAACAAAAAGAAGCCTCAAGAATATTCCCAGATCAATACATTTAGACAACAGAGACCAATTTATATTAATAATAGCCATGTTGGCACTTCACGGAGATCTGTTACACCTTTTGCCCCCAAGTATAGAAATAGAACCCCAGAAAGGCATTATTACTCAAAGGATAACTATAGAGGAAATATGCCTGAATGGAGGAATGCACCAGCAAGAGACTACAGACCAATCAAATCATATGAAGAGCAAAACTATCCAGAGACATCTAATCGCTATTCCCCCCTACAGAATGTAGACAGATCTCCACGTTTTTTGTACAAACGCCCGCATCAAGTAAACCGCAGGTAATCTACCATAAAACAAAGAGAGGGAAAAGGGGTGGAATACCAAAAAAAAGAGTTAGGAAATTTAAACAATTAGCGAAGTCAAAGAGAAAGAAAAAGAATATAAACATCAGGGACCCCTTATTAAATCAAACCATAGAGGGATTGATTACTGATCCTTTATTGAATCAAAATGTAGAGAAAACGGCTAATGATCTAAGCAATCAGGATATAGGGAGTCCAAATCTAGGAGGAAAGGTCAAGATTTTTAATTTAAGTTCATATGACCTATCCTCTAATGAAATTTCTATACTCCAAAAGGGTCTTAAATACGCTCCCACTAATTATGTTAATCCCTTTCAATTATATTTAGATTTACAAAGATTTACTAGAAAATTGACCATTAAGAAGTTTTTTGCCAATAAGCCAGACACTGACCAGCCTATACAAAATTCAATCACACCCTTTAAACCCAAATCAATTTTTTTTCCCAAATATGTACAAGGTCCTTTCATTGAATCATTTATTGCTTTGGTCTTGGATGACTTAAAAGTATTACAGTCTAAACCAAAGAAAAAATTCAATATGACCTTTAAAGAAAGAAAAGCCTTAGGGGATTTGAAAAAGAACAATAATATTGTCATCAAGCCGGCAGATAAGGGGGGGGGAGTAGTCGTGATGGACCTCAGCAAATATGAGGATGAAGTCATGCGCCATCTGAACGACCCCTCCACTTACAAGAAGGTGAGGAAAGATCCATCAGAACTAACTTTATCTAAATTGAAAGATTTAGTTGACAAATACGAATGTAATGGCACTATTAGTGAAAGAGAGGCCAAATTTATTTTGCCAGAAAACCCTATAACTCCTGTGATCTATGTCCTTCCGAAGGTCCACAAGAGTCTTGTGGATCCTCCGGGTAGGCCCATAATCTCAGGAGTTGGGTCGATAACAGCAAACCTATCTCAGTTCATTGATTTCTTATTGCAGCCCATGGTGCTTACCAATAAGTCACATTTAAAAGACACTAGAGATTTCCTAACATTGTTAGAAACAGTTGAATGGAGAGATGGTGATTGGCTGGTCACCGCCGACGTCTGTTCACTCTACACTATTATTAATCACAAACATGGAATAGAGGCGGTCTCCTTCTTCCTAGATCAAACCAATTTAACAGTGGATATGAGGAATCTTGTATTGGAGGGGATACAATTTATCCTCCAAAACAATTTTTTCCTTTTTAAGGATCAGTTTTATATCCAGAAAACAGGCACGGCTATGGGCACCAGGTTTGCCCCCAGTTATGCCAACCTCTTTATGGGGTTGTGGGAGACCAACTCCATCTGGTCCAGCCCAGAGCTGGGGGTGAACCTGGTGTCCTATGCAAGATATATAGATGATATTTTCTTTGTATGGAGGGGCGATGAGGTTTCATTACAAAATTTTTGCACTTCTCTCAATTCAAATGATAAAAATATTAAACTTACTTTTGAGAGGAATCAACAAACTATTAATTTCTTAGATATTACAGTTTACATTAAAGAAAAGAAAATCAACACTAGGACTTTCTCCAAACCTACTGATTGTGGGACTTACATAGCAGCTACCAGCTGCCACCACAATAACTGGCTCGACTCAATTCCTGTGAGCCAATTAAAAAGGTTAAAAAGAAATTGTAGCGAGGAGAGTATTTTTCAGAACCAAGCATCAAGTTTAATACAGAAATTTGAAACATGTGGCTACAATAAAGGAAAAATTGAGGAAACCAAATCAAAAATCAACGAAATTGAACGAAAGGATCTCTTATTAAGTAGCAACAAAAATAATAAGTGTGAAAAGTATGAATGGGCGTTCATCACTGAGTTTAATACACAATACAAGTCCATTGAGCACATTTTTAAAAAACATTGGGGTCTCATAAAAAAAGATCCAGTCATTGGGTCTCTTGTACCGGTTAAACCAGTACATATATATCGCAGGGCACCCAATTTAAAAAACAAATTGGTTTCTAGCGCCCTCCCCTCTGTACCATCTGGATCTAGAGTCATATCAAAAGGTTTTTTTAGATGTGGCAGTTGCATTGGCTGCAGGAGTATAAAAAGTGAAGGTCAAAGTAAAATTACAAAAATTTCCATTAATAATATGGATATTGACATCACTGATTTTATAACATGTGATACAAAAAACATTGTTTATGCAGTCAGATGTAAGTGCAACTTATTCTATATAGGACGCACATCTCGCCCCTTCAAAGTTCGTATAGGGGAACACATAAGAAATATAAAGAAGGGTTTAGACACCCATTCATTATCTTTGCACTTTAAAAATGTACATAATTGTTCAATTTTGGATGTTACGGGTTTTTTTGGTATAAGGCACATAAAAGGGTCTTTAAGAAATAAAGACACAGTATGCACTTTGGCTAGA
The DNA here is from genome assembly GCF_028390025.1 of Pseudophryne corroboree. Lineage (NCBI taxonomy): Eukaryota > Metazoa > Chordata > Amphibia > Anura > Myobatrachidae > Pseudophryne > Pseudophryne corroboree. The sequence goes on from NC_086449.1 coordinate 731,116,542, forward strand.
TCCGAAATGAACTGTATTTATAATTATAATACTTTGAGTCCAAATGGTCTTAATTGTGACTTTGAACTCAAATGGTTCTTGTAGTAACATCACTATTATCTAATAACATTTTATTGATATATGTTATATATTTTTATTTTTTTGGCTGCTTAACGTCATAATATTTTATGTTATTTTTATTGATATACATTTTTATCTTTCTTACTGATACAATGTTACTCTGTGTCAGAATGTAGATTGTAATATTTTAAATATGTATTGTCACTTAAGGCTGATTTTATATATTATGAATACTGAACACATTTTTATAATTCCCAGTATGTCATTACGGATCATGGCTTTGCGCACAAAAATCCCTTTCAAAACTACACCTCCCATGATGCTTCAATATGACATCTACTTTGCCGTTTTGAGCCGCACTTCCGGGTTCGAAAATAGGAGATGATCTATCTACATGTCTCCAAACTACATTTCCCAGAGAACCGCGGACCATGATGACGTCGTCACACTTCCGGTTTCGGCGGCCGGAACTACACATGTCTTCAAACTACAGTTCCCATAATACCGTGGGCTATACTGACGTCGCCGTACTTCCGGTTTCGGCAGCCGGAAACAAACAGCACAGACGTCACCTACAAGGGATAAACTACATTTCCCATCTCTCCCCGGAGTACCGGAACTTCCGGTTTAGCTTGGTTTTTAGCGGTTTTTCTGCATGTACTAACTTATGTATTTTATTAATAACCAATGTAAAGATATTCCGTTTACTTGTAAAATTGATATGTAACCATTCAGCAGCTAAATATTGTGATAATGAATGTGTATTCACATAATTGTAAATATGATGATGTCATTTCCGGTAGATCCTTATTGGTTACCTGTAGCATAAATATCTCACTCCTAGACACTCCAGTTTATCTTGATAAAGGTCTATTAGACCGAAACGCGTTGATTATACTACAAGGAGTGTGAGTAACCTTTTTTTAATTGAATCCATGTGGACTTAGTTTTTATACTTTATTTTTTCACTTCCGGTTTTTTTTTTTTTCTTTTTAAAATTTTTTTTTTTTTTTCTGGGACTTCCTTTCTGTGTTTCATTCATTGTACATTTTACTTACTCCTTTGTGGAGTTTGGGGATCCAATAAATTTTTTACTTTTTTGGAAAAAACTTATGACTTGGAATGAAATTATCTGACAAAACTGCATAAAGATACCTTGATAGGAGCGGCGCATGATCCATACGTGTGAGTGCTGGTACGCCATCTGTGATAATTTTCTATACCTTTGAGAGGGAAAAAAAGATACCCTGATGTACCTGTTATTTGTGGTGTTCCCGTGAGTGTTGGGGTACGCTACCCTGGTTTACACTACCATATAATCAGGCCATACATATTTGCTCAATTACCATTCTATATAGTGTAAGTTGAGCATAAATTGTATCTCCTATATTAAACATCCAAAAAAGGAGATTTATTTTAGATTGTAAATTTTTACATACTACACATTGGATTTTTCCTCCTTTTGTTTTATTTCTATGGTGGAACTGTGAGGATATGTGATTGAACATATGAAGAGAAACCCATCAAGAATAAAGATACCTTGATAAGAATTGTTTTACATCTTCAGGAGTGAGTTGGGGTACGCTGTATTCTACTGGAATAACGCATTTAAAAGATACCTTTATATGTGTTATATCCCTCTTTGCCCTGTGAGTTCTTGGGTACGCTCTATAAAATTGTCGCTTTCCATTTCCCCTATCGGTCTTCTTAACGCACTTCAGGGGTGAATTGACACAACATTCGATGGCATAAAGATACCTTTATATGCTTATATCCACTTATCACTGAGTGAGTGGGGTACGCTGGATCTGGATATCTAAATTCTATTTTCTTAAGAGACTGTTTTATTGTGAAATACTACACATTGGTTGTTCTTTCATTTTTTTCTGTTTTATACTCACGAGTTGGATTCTACATACTTGGAAAACCAGACAGAAACATCTGAACTGATACAACCAACCAGGAACGTAATCTTTTTCCTTTTATTTTGCGCTGTGTGTACTGGGACGGTTCACCATTTTTTGTATCTATTCCAGTAGTAGCGCAGCTTACACATAACACCCCAGTAGTAGCGCAGCTTACATGTAATGCCCCAGTAGTAGCGCAGCTTATACGTAACGCCCCAGTAGTAGCGCAGCTTATACGTTATGCCCCAGTAGTAGCGCAGCTTACACTTATGCCCCAGCAGTAACTCAGCTTAAACGTAACACCCCAGTAGTTGCGCAGCTTCCACGTAATGCCCCAGTAGTAGCGCAGCTTCCACGTAACGCCCCAGTAGTAACGCAGCTTACACGTAATGCCCACAGTAGTAGCGCTGCTTACACGTAACGCCCCAGTAATAGCGCTGTTTACACGTAATGCCCCAACAGTAGTGCAGCTTTCCTGTAACGCCCCAGTATTACCGCCGCTTACACATAACGCCCCAGTAGTAGCGCAGCTTACATGTAACGCCCCAGTAGTAGCGCAGCTTACACATAACACCCCAGTAGTAGTGCAGCTTACATGTAACGCCCCAGTAGTAGCGCAGCTTCCACGTAACGCCCCAGTAGTAACCCAGCTTACACGTAATGCCCCAGTAGTAGCGCTGCTTACACGTAATGCCCCAGCAGTAGCGCAGCTTACCCATAGCGCCCCAGTAGTAACGCAGCTTACACGTAACGCCCACAGTAGTAGCGCTGCTTACACGTACTGCCCCAGTAATAGCGCTGTTTACACGTAATGCCCCAACAGTAGCGCAGCTTTCCTGTAACGCCCCAGTATTAGCGTCGCTTACACGTAATGAACCCAGTAGTAGCGCAGCTTACACATAACGCCCCAGTAGTAGCGCAGCTTACATGTAACTCCCCAGTAGTAGCGCAGCTTACACATAGCGCCCCAGTAGTAGCGCAGCTTACCCATAACGCCCCAGTAGTAGCGCAGCTTACATGTAACGCCCCAGTAGTAGCGCAGCTTACACGTAACGCCCCAGTAGTAGCGCAGCTTACATGTAACGCCCTAATAGTAGAGCTGCTTACACGTAACGCCCCAGTAATAGCGCTGCTTACACGTAACGCCCCAACAGTAGCGCAGCTTTCCCGTAACGGCCCAGTAGTAGCACAGCTTACATGTAACGCCCCAGTAGTAGAGCTGCTTACACGTAATAGCGCTGCTTACACGTAACGCCCCAACAGTAGCACAGTTTTCCCGTAACGCCTCAGTAGTAGCGCAGCTTACATGTAACGCCCACAGAAGTGCAGTTTATTCACATTCCCCCCCTCCCCCGCACACATACATAAATGCACATACACACACACTTTCTCACTTACAGTACTCTCCCTGGCTGGCAGGATCTGGAGCAGCATGTCCTCCTCTGTGGCTGCAGTCTGATGGTCCCATGTAGCTCCACCCCCTCCACCTGTGTAGCTCCGCCCCCCCATCCGTGTAGCCCCGCCCCCTCTATACGATCAGTCACTGCATTGTCACAGGATGGGAGGGGGAGAGGAGAGGAGGCTTTCAGCGGGGAGCGCCGGACTGGTGTCACACGCAGCATGACACAGTGCAGACTGCAGAGGAGAGGGAATTGCTGCCCCTCCTCCCTCTCGGGTCGGACTAAACTTGGCAGCAGCTACTGGGGGATGTGCAGGTATGTAAATGTTCTCTAGTCTAAACATAATAGTTGCTGCACGCCCCCGGAATCGCCCACAGGCCAATCACATGGGACTCAGTGACAGGGGCGTGCCTGCATGTGCTTGCTGTCAGGACGCCCCTGTGAAAGCGGCACTGCTAGAGGTGCCGCTTCTAGTGTTTTATATTAATGGGATATGACTGCCCTGTGGCTGGCCCCGCCCCCCGCTTCCGGACCTGTATCACTGACAGCGGGAGGCACCGAGAACGGTGCCTCCAAAACATGTTTAGAAATGTTTTTTAGTAGGTAAAAAATTATTAAAATAATGCAAAGGCTAAAGTTCATACTTATAACACAAAATTTGTGTCATAAGTATGTTCTTTGTATTATTTTAATAATTAATGACAGGGGAGGCAGTGCCTCCCCTGCCTCCCCTGACTGCACGTCCCTAGTTCTTACTCCTCTTCTCCTTATTATCCTCAGTACCTTTGGTATGAGAGGAAGAGGAGGGAACACATAAACCGATCGGTACACCCACGGTGTTACCAGAGCGTCCACAGCTATCGCCTGCGGGTCTCTTGACCTGGCGCAATATTTTTCTAGCTTTTTGTTTAGGCGGGACGCCATCATGTCCACCTGTGGCTGACTTAGGGCATTGTAAATGGCCCTTAGTTCCAGAATATTTATATGTAGGGAAGTCTCCTGACTTGACCATAGTCCTTGGAAGTTTCTTCCCTGTGTGACTGCTCCCCAGCCTCGAAGGCTGGCATCCGTGGTCACCAGGACCCAGTCCTGTATGCCGAATCTGCGGCCCTCTAGAAGATGAGCACTCTGCAGCCACCACAGTAGAGACACCCTGGTCCTTGGAGACAGGGTTATCATTTGATGCATCTGAAGATGCGATCCCGACCACTTGTCCAAGAGGTCCCACTGGAAGGTCCTCGCATGGAACCTGCCGAATGGAATTGCTTCGTATGAAGCTACCATTTTTCCCAGGACTCGTGTGCAACGATGCACCGATACCCGTTTTGGTTTTAGGAGGTCTCTGACTAGAGATGACAGCTCCTTGGCTTTCTCCTGCGGGAGAAACACTTTTTTCAGTTCTGTGTCCAAAATCATCCCCAGGAACAGTAAGCGAGTGGAAGGAACCAGCTGTGACTTTGGAATGTTCAGAATCCAGCCATGCTGTTGTAGCACCTCCTGAGATAGTGCTACTCCGACCAATAACTGCTCCCTGGACCTCGCCTTTATAAGGAGATCGTCCAAGTATGGGATAATTAAAACTCCCTTTTTTCGAAGGAGTATCATAATTTCTGCCATTACCTTGGTAAACACCCTCGGTGCCGTGGACAGTCCAAACGGTAGTGTCTGGAATTGGTAATGGCAATCCTGTACCACAAATCTGAGGTACTCCTGGTGAGGAAGGTAAATAGGGACATGCAGGTAAGCATCCTTGATGTCCAGGGATACCATGCGATTCCATCTTGAACTTGAATTTTGTTATGTAAGTGTTCAAGGATTTCAAATTTAAAATGGGTCTCACCGAACCGTCTGGTTTCGGTACCACAAACAGTGTGGAATAGTAGCCCCGGCCTTGTTGAAGTAAGGGTACCTTGACTATCACCTGCTGGGAATACAGCTGGTGAATGGCCTCTAGCACAGCCTCCCTGCCCGATGGAGTCGTCGGTAAGGCTGATTTGAGGAAACGGCGGGGGGGCGGCGCCTCGAATTCCAGCTTGTACCCCTGAGATACTACTTGAAGGATCCAGGGATCCACCCGTGAGCGAGCCCACTGATCGCTGAAATTTTTGAGGCGGCCCCCCACCGTACCTGGCTCCGCCTGTGGAGCCCCACCGTCATGCGGCTGATTTGGAAGAAGCGGGGGAGGACTTTTGGTCCTGGGAACCGGCTGTGTGTTGCAGCTTTTTTCCCCCTTCCTCTGCCTCTAGACAGAAAGGACCCGCCTTTTCCGCGCCTATTTTTCTGGGGTCGAAAGGACTGTACTTGGTAATACGGTGCTTTCTTAGGCTGTGAGGGGACATGGGGCAAAAATGCAGACTTCCCAGCCGTTGCTGTGGAAACAAGGTCTGAGAGACCGTCCCCGAATAACTCCTCACCCTTATAAGGCAAAACTTCCATGTGCCTTTTAGAATCTGCATCTCCTGTCCACTGCCGAGTCCATAAGCCTCTCCTAGCAGAGATGGACAAAGCACTTATTCTAGATGCCAGCCGGCAGATCTCCCTCTGTGCATCCCTCATGTATAAGACCGAGTCTTTTATATGCTCTATGGTTAGCAATATGGTGTCTCTGTCTAGGGTGTCAATATTTTCCGACAGGGAATCTGACCAAGCAGCAGCAGCACTGCACATCCAGGCTGAGGCAATAGCTGGTCTCAGTATAACACCAGTGTGTGTGTAAATAGATTTTAGGATAGCCTCCTGCTTTCTATCTGCAGGTTCCTTTAGGGCGGCCGTATCCGGAGACGGTAGTGCCACCTTTTTAGACAAACGTGTGAGCGCTTTATCCACCCTAGGGGGAGTTTCCCAACGTGACCTATCCTCTGACGAGAAAGGGAACGCCATTAGTAATTTTTTTGAAATCACCAATTTTTTATCTAGGAAAGCCCACGCTTCTTCACACACCTCATTCAATTCCTCAGATGGGGGAAAAACTATAGGTAGTTTTTTCTCCCCAAACATAATACCCTTCTTTGAGGTACCCGGGTTTATATCAGTAAGGTGTAATACCTCTTTCATTGCCTCAATCATGCCACAAATGGCCCTAGTGGACATTAAATTACTTGCATCAGTATCCGTGTCGACATCTGTGTCTGCCATCTGAGGTAGTGGTCGTTTCAGGGCCCCTGACGGCCTTTGAATCGTCTGGGCAGGCACGAGCTGAGAAGCCGGCTGTCCCGCATTTGGCATGTCGTCAAATTTTTTATGTAAGGAGTCGACACTAGAGATGAGCGGGTTCGGTTTCTCTGAATCCGAACCCGCACGAACTTCATGTTTTTTTTCACGGGTCCGAGCGACTCGGATCTTCCCGCCTTGCTCGGTTAACCCGAGCGCGCCCGAACGTCATCATGACGCTGTCGGATTCTCGCGAGACTCGGATTCTATATAAGGAGCCGCGCGTCGCCGCCATTTTCACACGTGCATTGAGATTGATAGGGAGAGGACGTGGCTGGCGTCCTCTCCATTTAGATTAGAAGAGAGAGAGAGAGATTGACCTGATTTACTGGAGCTTAGGAGTACTGTAGAAGTGTAGAGAGTGCAGAGTTTACTAGTGACTGACCACAGTGACCACCAGACAGTGCAGTTTTATTTAATATATCCGTTCTCTGCCTGAAAAAAACGATACACACAGTGACTCAGTCACATACCATATCTGTGTGCACTGCTCAGCCCAGTGTGCTGCATCATCTATGTATATATATCTGACTGTGCTCAGCTCACACAGCTTATAATTGTGGGGGAGACTGGGGAGCACTGCAGTGCCAGTTAATAGTTATAGGTTATAGCAGGAGCCAGGAGTACATATTATATTAAAATTAAACAGTGCACACTTTTGCTGCAGGAGTGCCACTGCCAGTGTGACTGACCAGTGACCTGACCACACTGACCACCAGTATAGTTAGTAGTATACTATATTGTGTGATTGCCTGAAAAAGTTAAACACTCGTCGTGTGACTTCACTTGTGTGGTGTTTTTTTTTTTATTCTATAAAAAACTCATTCTGCTGACAGACAGTGTCCAGCAGGTCCGTCATTATATAATATATACCTGTCCGGCTGCAGTAGTGATATATATATATTTTTTATATCATTATTTATCATCCAGTCGCAGCAGACACAGTACGGTAGTTCAAGGCTGTAGCTACCTCTGTGTCGGCACTCGGCAGTCCGTCCATAATTGTATACCACCTACCCGAGGTTTTTTTTTCTTTCTTCTTTATACATACATACTACTACATCTCTTTATCAACCAGTCTATATTAGCAGCAGACACAGTACGGTAGTTCACGGCTGTAGCTACCTCTGTGCCGGCACTCGGCAGTCCGTCCATAATTGTATACCACCTACCCGTGGTTTTTTTTTCTTTCTTCTTTATACATACATACTACTACATCTCTTTATCAACCAGTCTATATTAGCAGCAGACACAGTACAGTACGGTAGTTCACGGCTGTAGCTACCTCTGTGTCGGCACTCGGCAGTCCGTCCATAATTGTATACCACCAACCCGTGGTTTTTTTTTTCTTTCTTCTTTATACATACATACTACTACATCTCTTTATCAACCAGTCTATATTAGCAGCAGACACAGTACGGTAGTTCACGGCTGTAGCTACCTCTGTGTCGGCACTCGGCAGTCCGTCCATAATTGTATACCACCTACCCGTGGTTTTTTTTCTTTCTTCTTTATACATACATACTACTACATCTCTTTATCAACCAGTCTATATTAGCAGCAGACACAGTACAGTACGGTAGTTCACGGCTGTAGCTACCTCTGTGTCGGCACTCGGCAGTCCGTCCATAATTGTATACCACCTACCCGTGGTTTTTTTTTCTTTCTTCTTTATACATACATACTACTACATCTCTTTATCAACCAGTCTATATTAGCAGCAGACACAGTACAGTACGGTAGTTCACGGCTGTAGCTACCTCTGTGTCGGCACTCGGCAGTCCGTCCATAATTGTATACCACCTACCCGTGGTTTTTTTTTCTTTCTTCTTTATACATACATACTACTACATCTCTTTATCAACCAGTCTATATTAGCAGCAGACACAGTACGGTAGTTCACGGCTGTAGCTACCTCTGTGTCGGCACTCGGCAGTCCGTCCATAATTGTATACCACCTACCCGTGGTTTTTTTTTTTTTCTTCTTTATACATACATACTACTACATCTCTTTATCAACCAGTCTATATTAGCAGCAGACACAGTACGGTAGTTCACGGCTGTAGCTACCTCTGTGTCGGCACTCGGCAGTCCGTCCATAATTGTATACCACCTACCCGTGGTTTTTTTTTCTTTCTTCTTTATACATACATACTACTACATCTCTTTATCAACCAGTCTATATTAGCAGCAGACACAGTACAGTACGGTAGTCCACGGCTGTAGCTACCTCTGTGTCGGCACTCGGCAGTCCGTCCATAATTGTATACCACCTACCCGAGGTTTTTTTTTCTTTCTTCTTTATACATACATACTACTACATCTCTTTATCAACCAGTCTATATTAGCAGCAGACACAGTACAGTACGGTAGTTCACGGCTGTAGCTACCTCTGTGTCGGCACTCGGCAGTCCGTCCATAATTGTATACCACCTACCCGTGGTTTTTTTTTCTTTCTTCTTTATACATACATACTACTACATCTCTTTATCAACCAGTCTATATTAGCAGCAGACACAGTACAGTACGGTAGTTCACGGCTGTAGCTACCTCTGTGTCGGCACTCGGCAGTCCGTCCATAATTGTATACCACCTACCCGTGGTTTTTTTTTCTTTCTTCTTTATACATACATACTACTACATCTCTTTATCAACCAGTCTATATTAGCAGCAGACACAGTACAGTACGGTAGTTCACGGCTGTAGCTACCTCTGTGTCGGCACTCGGCAGTCCGTCCATAATTGTATACTAGTATCCATCCATCTCCATTGTTTACCTGAGGTGCCTTTTAGTTGTGCCTATTAAAATATGGAGAACAAAAATGTTGAGGTTCCAAAATTAGGGAAAGATCAAGATCCACTTCCACCTCGTGCTGAAGCTGCTGCCACTAGTCATGGCCGAGACGATGAAATGCCAGCAACGTCGTCTGCCAAGGCCGATGCCCAATGTCATAGTACAGAGCATGTCAAATCCAAAACACCAAATATCAGTAAAAAAAGGACTCCAAAACCTAAAATAAAATTGTCGGAGGAGAAGCGTAAACTTGCCAATATGCCATTTACCACACGGAGTGGCAAGGAACGGCTGAGGCCCTGGCCTATGTTCATGGCTAGTGGTTCAGCTTCACATGAGGATGGAGGCACTCAGCCTCTCGCTAGAAAAATGAAAAGACTCAAGCTGGCAAAAGCAGTAGCACCGCAAAGAACTGTGCGTTCTTCGAAATCCCAAATCCACAAGGAGAGTCCAATTGTGTCGGTTGCGATGCCTGACCTTCCCAACACTGGACGTGAAGAGCATGCGCCTTCCACCATTTGCACGCCCCCTGCAAGTGCTGGAAGGAGCACCCGCAGTCCAGTTCCTGATAGTCAGATTGAAGATGTCAGTGTTGAAGTACACCAGGATGAGGAGGATATGGGTGTTGCTGGCGCTGGGGAGGAAATTAAACAGGAGGATTCTGATGGTGAGGTGGTTTGTTTAAGTCAGGCACCCGGGGAGACACCTGTTGTCCGTGGGAGGAATATGGCCGTTGACATGCCTGGTGAAAATACCAAAAAAATCAGCTCTTCGGTGTGGAGGTATTTCAACAGAAATGCGGACAACAGGTGTCAAGCCGTGTGTTCCCTTTGTCAAGCTGTAATAAGTAGGGGTAAGGACGTTAACCACCTCGGAACATCCTCCCTTATACGTCACCTGCAGCGCATTCATAATAAGTCAGTGACAAGTTCAAAAACTTTGGGTGACAGCGGAAGCAGTCCACTGACCAGTAAATCCCTTCCTCTTGTAACCAAGCTCACGCAAACCACCCCACCAACTCCCTCAGTGTCAATTTCCTCCTTCCCCAGGAATGCCAATAGTCCTGCAGGCCATGTCACTGGCAATTCTGACGATTCCTCTCCTGCCTGGGATTCCTCCGATGCATCCTTGCGTGTAACGCCTACTGCTGCTGGCGCTGCTGTTGTTGCTGCTGGGAGTCGATGGTCATCCCAGAGGGGAAGTCGTAAGACCACTTTTACTACTTCCACCAAGCAATTGACTGTCCAACAGTCCTTTGCGAGGAAGATGAAATATCACAGCAGTCATCCTACTGCAAAGCGGATAACTGAGGCCTTGGCATCCTGGGTGGTGAGAACCGTGGTTCCGGTATCCATCATTACTGCAGAGCCAACTAGAGACTTGTTGGAGGTACTGTGTCCCCGGTACCGAATACCATCTAGGTTCCATTTCTCTAGGCAGGCGATACCGAAAATTTACACAGACCTCAGAAAAAGAGTCACCAGTGTCCTAAAAAATGCAGCTGTACCCAATGTCCACTTAACCACGGACATGTGGACAAGTGGAGCAGGGCAGGGTCAGGACTATATGACTGTGACAGCCCACTGGGTAGATGTATGGACTCCCGCCGCAAGAACAGCAGCGGCGGCACCAGTAGCAGCATCTCGCAAACGCCAACTCTTTCCTAGGCAGGCTACGCTTTGTATCACCGGTTTCCAGAATACGCACACAGCTGAAAACCTCTTACGGCAACTGAGGAAGATTATCGCGGAATGGCTTACCCCAATTGGACTCTCCTGTGGATTTGTGGCATCGGACAACGCCAGCAATATTGTGTGTGCATTAAATATGGGCAAATTCCAGCACGTCCCATGTTTTGCACATACCTTGAATTTGGTGGTGCAGAATTATTTAAAAAACTACAGGGGCGTGCAAGAGATGCTGTCGGTGGCCAGAAGAATTGCGGGACACTTTCGGCGTACAGGCACCACGTACAGAAGACTGGAGCACCACCAAAAACTACTGAACCTGCCCTGCCATCATCTGAAGCAAGAAGTGGTAACGAGGTGGAATTCAACCCTCTATATGCTTCAGAGGTTGGAGGAGCAGCAAAAGGCCATTCAAGCCTATACAATTGAGCACGATATAGGAGGTGGAATGCACCTGTCTCAAGCGCAGTGGAGAATGATTTCAACGTTGTGCAAGGTTCTGCTGCCCTTTGAACTTGCCACACGTGAAGTCAGTTCAGACACTGCCAGCCTGAGTCAGGTCATTCCCCTCATCAGGCTTTTGCAGAAGAAGCTGGAGACATTGAAGGAGGAGCTAACACGGAGCGATTCCGCTAGGCATGTGGGACTTGTGGATGGAGCCCTTAATTCGCTTAACAAGGATTCACGGGTGGTCAATCTGTTGAAATCAGAGCACTACATTTTGGCCACCGTGCTCGATCCTAGATTTAAAGCCTACCTTGGATCTCTCTTTCCGGCAGACACAAGTCTGCTGGGGTTGAAAGACCTGCTGGTGAGAAAATTGTCAAGTCAAGCGGAACGCGACCTGTCAACATCTCCTCCTTCACATTCTCCCGCAACTGGGGGTGCGAGGAAAAGGCTCAGAATTCCGAGCCCACCCGCTGGCGGTGATGCAGGGCAGTCTGGAGCGACTGCTGATGCTGACATCTGGTCCGGACTGAAGGACCTGACAACGATTACGGACATGTCGTCTACTGTCACTGCATATGATTCTCTCACCATTGAAAGAATGGTGGAGGATTATATGAGTGACCGCATCCAAGTAGGCACGTCACACAGTCCATACTTATACTGGCAGGAAAAAGAGGCAATTTGGAGGCCATTGCACAAACTGGCTTTATTCTACCTAAGTTGCCCTCCCACAAGTGTGTACTCCGAAAGAGTGTTTAGTGCCGCCGCTCACCTTGTCAGCAATCGGCGTACGAGGTTACATCCAGAAAATGTGGAGAAGATGATGTTCATTAAAATGAATTATAATCAATTCCTCCGCGGAGACATTGACCAGCAGCAATTGCCTCCACAAAGTACACAGGGAGCTGAGATGGTGGATTCCAGTGGGGACGAATTGATAATCTGTGAGGAGGGGGATGTACACGGTGATATATCGGAGGATGATGATGAGGTGGACATCTTGCCTCTGTAGAGCCAGTTTGTGCAAGGAGAGATTAATTGCTTCTTTTTGGGGGGGGGTCCAAACCAACCCGTCATATCAGTCACAGTCGTGTGGCAGACCCTGTCACTGAAATGATGGGTTGGTTAAAGTGTGCATGTCCTGTTTTGTTTATACAACATAAGGGTGGGTGGGAGGGCCCAAGGACAATTCCATCTTGCACCTCTTTTTTCTTTTATTTTTCTTTGCGTCATGTGCTGTTTGGGGAGGGTTTTTTGGAAGGGACATCCTGCGTGACACTGCAGTGCCACTCCTAAATGGGCCCGGTGTTTGTGTCGGCCACTAGGGTCGCTTATCTTACTCACACAGTCAGCTACCTCATTGCGCCTCTTTTTTTCTTTGCGTCATGTGCTGTTTGGGGAGTGTTTTTTGGAAGGGCCATCCTGCGTGACACTGCAGTGCCACTCCTAGATGGGCCCGGTGTTTGTGTCGGCCACTAGGGTCGCTAATCTTACTCACACAGCTACCTCATTGCGCCTCTTTTTTTCTTTGCGTCATGTGCTGTTTGGGGAGTGTTTTTTGGAAGGGCCATCCTGCGTGACACTGCAGTGCCACTCCTAAATGGGCCCGGTGTTTGTGTCGGCCACTAGGGTCGCTAATCTTACTCACACAGCTACCTCATTGCGCCTCTTATTTTCTTTGCGTCATGTGCTGTTTGGGGAGGGTTTTTTGGAAGGGACATCCTGCGTGACACTGCAGTGCCACTCCTAAATGGGCCCGGTGTTTGTGTCGGCCACTAGGGTCGCTAATCTTACTCACACAGCTACCTCATTGCGCCTCTTATTTTCTTTGCGTCATGTGCTGTTTGGGGAGGGTTTTTTGGAAGGGACATCCTGCGTGACACTGCAGTGACACTCCTAAATGGGCCCGGTGTTTGTGTCGGCCACTAGGGTCGCTAATCTTACTCACACAGCTACCTCATTGCGCCTCTTATTTTCTTTGCGTCATGTGCTGTTTGGGGAGGGTTTTTTGGAAGGGACATCCTGCGTGACACTGCAGTGACACTCCTAAATGGGCCCGGTGTTTGTGTCGGCCACTAGGGTCGCTAATCTTACTCACACAGCTACCTCATTGCGCCTCTTTTTTTCTTTGCGTCATGTGCTGTTTGGGGAGGGTTTTTTGGAAGGGACATCCTGCGTGACACTGCAGTGCCACTCCTAGATGGGCCCGGTGTTTGTGTCGGCCACTAGGGTCGCTAATCTTACTCACACAGCTACCTCATTGCGCCTCTTATTTTCTTTGCGTCATGTGCTGTTTGGGGAGGGTTTTTTGGAAGGGACATCCTGCGTGACACTGCAGTGACACTCCTAAATGGGCCCGGTGTTTGTGTCGGCCACTAGGGTCGCTTATCTTACTCACACAGTCAGCTACCTCATTGCGCCTCTTTTTTTCTTTGCGTCATGTGCTGTTTGGGGAGGGTTTTTTGGAAGGGCCATCCTGCGTGACACTGCAGTGCCACTCCTAGATGGGCCCGGTGTTTGTGTCGGCCACTAGGGTCGCTTATCTTACTCACACAGTCAGCTACCTCATTGCGCCTCTTTTTTTCTTTGCGTCATGTGCTGTTTGGGGAGGGTTTTTTGGAAGGGACATCCTGCGTGACACTGCAGTGCCACTCCTAGATGGGCCAGGTGTTTGTGTCGGCCACTAGGGTCGCTTAGCTTAGTCATCCAGCGACCTCGGTGCAAATTTTAGGACTAAAAATAATATTGTGAGGTGTGAGGTATTCAGAATAGACTGAAAATGAGTGGAAATTATGGTTTTTGAGGTTAATAATAATATGGGATCAAAATGACCCCCAAATTCTATGATTTAAGCTGTTTTTTAGGGTTTTTTGAAAAAAACACCCGAATCCAAAACACACCCGAATCCGACAAAAAAAATTCGGTGAGGTTTTGCCAAAACGCGGTCGAACCCAAAACACGGCCGCGGAACCGAACCCAAAACCAAAACACAAAACCCGAAAAATTTCAGGCGCTCATCTCTAGCGACACTTGCACGTAATTCCTTCCATAAATCCATCCACTCAGGTGTCTGCCCTGCAGGGGGTGACATCACATTAATAGGCATCTGCTCCGCCTCCACATAAGTCTCCTCATCAAACATGTCGACACAGCCGTACCGACACACCGCACACACACAGGGAATGCTCTTACAAGGAGACAGGACCCCACAAAAGCCCTTTGGGGAGACAGAGAGAAAGTATGCCAGCACACACCAGAGCGCTATAATAATACAGGGACTAACTGAATTATGACCCTTTATAGCTGCTTATTATATTAAACTGCGCCCAAATTTAGTGCCCCCCTCTCTTTTTTACCCTTTCCGTAGTGTAGACTGCAGGGGAGAGTCAGGGAGCTTCCTTCCAGCGGAACTGTGAGGGAATAATGGCGCCAGTGTGCTGAGGGAGAAGGCTCCGCCCCTTTTTCGGCGGCCTTTCTCCCGCTTTTTTCTGTAATTCTGGCAGGGGTAATTACCACATATATAGCCTCTGGGACTATATATTGTGGTTATTTTTGCCAGCCAAGGTGATATTATTGCTGCTCAGGGCGCCCCCCCCCCCCCCCCCCAGCGCCCTGCACCCTCAGTGACCGGAGTGTGAAGTGTGTATGAGGAGCAATGGCGCACAGCTGCAGTGCTGTGCGCTACCTTGGTGAAGACTGATGTCTTCTGCCGCCGATTTTCCGGACCATCTTCATGCTTCTGGCTCTGTAAGGGGGACGGCGGCGCGGCTCCGGGAACGAACACCAAGGACGAGTCCTGCGGTCGATCCCTCTGGAGCTAATGGTGTCCAGTAGCCTAAGAAGCCCAAGCTAGCTGCAAGCAGGTAGGTTCGCTTCTTCTCCCCTTTGTCCCACGATGCAGTGAGCCTGTTGCCAGCAGGTCTCACTGTAAAATAAAAAATCTAATTTTAAACTTTCTTTCTAGCAGCTCAGGAGAGCTCCTAGTGTGCAACCAGCTCGGGCCGGGCACAGAAATCTAACGGAGGTCTGGAGGAGGGGCATAGAGGGAGGAGCCAGTGCACACCAGATAGTACCAAATCTTTCTTATAGAGTGCCCAGTCTCCTGCGGAGCCCGTCTATTCCCCATGGTCCTTACGGAGTCCCCAGCATCCACTAGGACGTTAGAGAAATATGTCAAATGTGTCATATACACCAGTCAGAATTGTGTCTTCACAGTTATTAATAAATTGCTGTTGCATTTTTAATATAAAATGTTAATAAATATAAAGATACTGCACTATGGGGCCCTTTTATTAACATTGGTGGTCATTCCGAGTTGTTCGCTCGTTGCCGATTTTCGCTATGCTGCGATTTGTTGCTAATTGCGCATGCGCAAGGCACGCAAGGCGCATGCGCTTAGTTATTTAACTGAAGACTTAGCAGTGTTGCTGGTGTTCGAACGACGATTTTCAGTCGCACTGCTGATCGGTGAATGATTGACAGGAAAGGGGCGTTTCTGGGTGGTAACTGAGCGTTTTCCGGGAGTGTGCTAAAAAACGTAGGCGTGTCAGGGAAAAACGCGGGAGTGGCTGGAGAAACGGGGGAGTGTCTGGCCGAATGCAGGGCGTGTTTGTGACGTCAAACCAGGAACTAAACGGACTGAGCTGATCGCAATCTGTGAGTAGGTCTGGAGCTACTCAGAAACGGCAAGGAATTATTTAGTAGCAGTTCTGCTAATCATTCGTTCGCTATTCTGCTAAGATAAGATACACTCCCAGAGGGCGGCGGCCTAGCGTGTGCAATGCTGCTAAAAGCAGCTAGCGAGCGAACAACTCGGAATGAGGGACATTGGCCCTCATTCCGAGTTGATCGGTCGGTATTTTTCATCGCATCGCAATGAAAATCCGCTTAGTACGCATGCGCAATATTCGCACTGCGACTGCGCCAAGTAATTTAACAATGAAGATAGTATTTTTACTCACGGCTTTTTCATCGCTCCGGCGATCGTAATGTGATTGACAGGAAATGGGTGTTACTGGGCGGAAACACAGCGTTTTATGGGCGTGTGGATGAAAACGCTACCGTTTCCGGAAAAAACGCAGGAGTGGCTGGAGAAACGGAGGAGTGGCTGGGCGAACGCTGGGTGTGTTTGTGACGTCAAACCAGGAACGACAAGCACTGAACTGATCGCACAGGCAGAGTAAGGTTGAAGTTACTCAGAAACTGCAAAGTAGTTTGTAATCGCAATATTGCGAATACATCGGTCGCAATTTTAAGAAGCTAAGATACACTCCCAGTAGGCGTAGGCTTAGCGTGTGTAACTCTGCTAAATTCGCCTTGCGAGCGAACAACTCGGAATGAGGGCCATTATTTCACACCCTTTTCACATTATTTTAGTATCACTCCAATGTATTAAAGGGCATTTGGAGCAGTTTTCATGAAAACTGCTCCAACCCTTTAATTCACTTTTTTTTAGTAACCCACATCGCATTCCCCATACTTATAATGGGAAATGTGATGTGGCCATATTTACTGAAGAATTTTTAAAAAAAAAAACACTGCAGTGTGCCCTGTGATAATCTTGCTAGCTCAGGCTGGCAAGATCACAGGGCAGCACTGCGATAAGCAGGCATTTGCCCAGCTTTCTTGCCCCTTGCAGAGAAAGCTGAGTGGGGACCCGGCAGTGTGACGGCTCTGTGTGTCCGATGGACACAAAAGCTGATCGCAGTGTAAAAAGAAAGAAAAAAAAGAAAAAAAAAAAGAAAAACATACTTACCTGTCCAGGGAGCCGGTGTCCGCTGCTCCGCTGCTGGGCGCCGGGTCCCCCATATGCTGCGCTGTGACCCCGGTGCAGTAAAGGGATGCTGTAAAGTGGCAGCACACTTTACAGCACCGGGGGTCACCGCAGCACACATGATCCAGTGCCGGCAGCCCTGCAGGAGCAGCATGTACCGGCTCCCTGGACTGGTAAGTATATTATCCTGTGGGAGGGGGGGGGGGGGTCCGCGGTGTGGGGGGTAGGCACTATGGGGGTGTCGACCAGGCGGGGGCAGCTGTGATGTCGGCGGGGGCGGCCCATGCGCAGCAGGACATTAGTGTATTTTTTTTCCAAAAATACCCCGATGATGCTGCCGAGTGTCATGGCAGCGACAGAGTTTGCTCACAAGCTCTGTCCCTGCATGCGATAAATGATACATCCCTGCGATGTAATCAATTATCGCAGTGCGAGTTTGGGCGATTTTATCACATGCCATCCGCGATAAATAGGCCCCATAGTTTGTAATCTGTGCAGGCGGTGTCTCTTGCACTGGTGGATTGCTTACTGGCGTCTCAGTAATGTATTGCAGTAGCCACTATAAACAGTGACCTTAATGACTATAGTGGTGTTATGCAGGGCCGGATTAAGGGCCACATGGGCCTGGAGCTGAAAATTGTCAAGGGCCTACCCTGAGATGGAGAGGTGTTGTGACCAGTGCTGTGTGGGTGTGGCCCGAGTCACGTGTGGGTGTACACTATGTGCCCCAATGTCTCCCTAAATACATAAACATAGAAAAATTGGATCATTTTGTGAGAAAGCTACAAAACCGATTTTAATACTTATGATTTATGATTGGGTAGCTGTCATCATCCTACTGCCAGCATGATGGGCCTATTTTTATGTGGAGGCCTGGAGCTGCAGCTCCATCTGCCCCATTGTTAATCTGGCCCTGGTGTTATGGGCCTAGCATCCAACTTGAAATGTTAAAACTTTAACCCCTGAATATACTGAATAACACAATGCTGCCTCCACATCCTGCTCTTCATCTCCAGTCCCCAGATCTACATAAGCAGCAGGGAAAACTTAATTTACAAGACTATACATACTTATTGATAAAAACATATAATGTAGTTCTACAACAGCTTGAGAGTCTCAGGATATTTAGGCTTATATTAAAGTTATCTCAAACAGTTTAGAGCATCTTAAAACTTTTGTAAAGTTCACAATATGCATCTTAGGTTTAGTGCATGCTAGCCTACTTACCAAGATTGTTTGAGAAACTCACAAATTCTGGTGACTTCCCATGGACAAAAGGGAGAGCAGTCTATCCTCCCAGATCTTACTGAAACCCTGGAGGGCCCGGGGTGTGGTGATGTCGTTTGTGTCACCCCGCTATACATACACACTGGCACCCTGAACATTCTCCTTAGAGGTCTCCCGGAGGAGAGCGTAAAAAAGTTGGAATGTATGGTTTAATGTTCCCTTAATAAGATGTCTCAGTGTGTCACTGAATACAAACTGGAACCCTAGCCCATAGTTTCCTACCCTCCTGCATCCTGTAGGAGACTCCCAGTTCACTCTGGAACCTCCCGCTACCCTTCAAAGTTGAATAAATTCCCCAGATTTCCCGATCCCCACTTCGCCGTTGGGGATCCGGACTCGTGTATGTTTTGGGACCGTGTGTGAGGCGTGGGGGAGAGGATGTCACCTAGAAGCAGATGCGGAGGACCTGAACTGGCAGGTCGGTGTTAGCACAGGGGAGGGGCGCACAGTCCCATCACAAAGGGGAAGGTGGTCAACATATGACTTGCCAATGAGGGAAACGAGAAACTGAGCGACATCCATTGGTGAGACTGAAACAGTGAAGTCTCACTTAGCGCAGCAATGGGAGACCTTAGAGTTTGGTGCCCTTGCAGCTTGTGCACCTTGTGTCATTTGCCTGCGAGCCCTGAAATTGAGATTCACATTACGTGAAATATCTCCTTCAAAGATATGGACCTCAGCTACGGGGTCCTTCTGGGATGGTGAGTGGTCGGGATAATGCTGATTCATGAGCAGGCTGCCATGGCGGTATGCTATAATGGTGGTGGGTGACACAGAAGGTGTGCTGTGCTGAATTCTGTGTGACACAGAGGGGATGCAAAGCTACAGTATGTTAACCATTTATTTTTATTGAAAAAAAACATCAAATGTACAGGTACAAATATGCGGATTCCATTGCTTCCAATACATTAAATACTGAGCCACCAAGACAAGATATCAAATAACATAAGCTGTCAATCAAGCATACAACATTCAACCAATTTTTATATAAATAGAGCAAAAGAAAAGAAAGAAGAGAGGGGGAAGGAAAGAGGGTAGCTGGGGGGGGGGGGGGGGGGGAATTTGGATCCTTGAGTGCTGCGCCTGCTGCTGCTGCTGCTGTAAATGAATCTTCATCCCAAAAGGCGTCTGGGAAGACTACTTGTAGTAGTGTCAGAAAACAATTGATGATTGCAAGGGGTAGCAAGTCATCCAGTTACACAGCAGATTACTAACGCCATAACAGCTATGCTGGTATTAGATGTGCGTCCAGTATCCGCCATTAATGCAGTGGGTTTTAGACAGTTAATTGAGGTCCTGTGTGCCCACTACCAAATCCTATCTAGATTCCACTGCACTACAAAAGCAATTTCTAGTATATACAAGGACGTTAAGAAAACTTAATTTGTGTCTTCTGAAATGCTGTTATACCCACTGATCACTTAAACCACAGATATGTGGACAAGTGGAACAGAGCAAACTAAAGATTACATGACTGTGACAGACCACTGGGTAGGTGTATTGTCTTCAGCAGCACCAACAGCAGCAGCAGCATCTAACAAATACCAGTTAATTCAGAGAAAGGCTACTCTGTGTATTACCAGTTTTACTGAAAGCCATACCGCTAACAACCTCTTAGAAAAACTCAGGGAAATCATTGCAAAATGGCTACCCCGCTTGGACTCTCCTGGGGATTTTTTTATTTCAGACAATGCCACTAATATTGTCAGAGCATTACAGCTGGGTGAATTCCAACACTTACCATGTTTTGCTCACACAATTAATTTTGTTGTGCAAATTTTAATTTAAAAATGACAGGGGCGTCCAGTAGATGCTTTCGGTGGCCTGAAAAATTTTGGGACATTTTCGACATTCATCAAGTGTATTTCATTACCTGAAAGTACTGTTGAAGTTGCCCTGCCATCAGCTGAAGCAAGAGGTAGTTTCTAGGTGGAATTCTACCCTTTATATGCTTCAGCGGATGGAGAAGCAGCAAAAGACCATCCAAGGCTACACAACGACCTATGACATAGGGAAAGGAGGGAGAATGTACCTTACTCAAGCACAGTGGAGAATACTTTCCATTTTGTGCATTTTGAAATTGCCACAGGTGAAGTTAGTTCAGACACTGCCTGCTTAAGTCAGATAATTCCTCTTATTAGATTCTTAGAAAAGAAGCTGGAGAAGCTGAAGGAGGTGCTAAAACAAAGTGATTCCGCTAAGCATGTCGGACCAGTAGATCAAGCCCTTTATTTGCTTCACCAGGATCCAAGGGTCATCAGTCTCTTGAAATCAGATCACTATATTTTGGCGACCATACTTGATCCTAGGTTTAAGTAATATGTTGTATCTTCTTTCTGACGGACACAAGTCTGAAGAGATGCAAAAAGCTATCGGTGAACAAATTGTCAGCTCAAGCAGCTTGTAAAATGGCAACATCTCCTCAGTTTCTCTGCAACTGCTGCTGCCAGTAATAAACTCAATTTTCCTAAGAGACCCATTGGTGGTGATGCAGATCAGTCAGCAAAACCTCATGATATCTGGTCGGGCCTAAAAGAACTGCCCACAATTAGTGACATGTCTACCGTGACTCCATCTGATACTGTTACCATTCAACAAATTGTTGATGATTATTTTAGTCATAGCATCCAAATAGGCATGTCAGACAGTCCATTTCACTACTGGCAGGAAAAAAGACAATTTGGAGCCCTTGCACAAACTGGTTTTGCTTAACTTAAGTTGCCCACCCTCCAGTGTGTACTCACAAAGAGTTTTCAGTGCATTCGGGAACCTTGTCAGCAATCGGCGTAGGTGGTTACTTCCCCAAAGTGTACAAAAGGTGATCGAATGAATTACCAATTCCACGAGGAAAACCTTTACCGACAATTACGTCCACAAAATACAGAGGCACCTGTAATGGTGGATTCCAGTGGGAACAAATTAATATTGTGGGGAGAAGATGATGTACACACTAATGGGGCTGAGGAATCGGATGATGATGACATCATCTTGCCTACATAGAGCCCATTGGCAGCTTGTTTTGTGGGGGCCCAAATAAACCAATTATTGCTGAAGTGATTAGTTTGTTAAACTGTGCATGTCCTGTTTAATATATACAACATAAGGGTGAGTGGGAGGGCCCAAGGACAATTCCATCTTGCATCTCTTTTCTTTGCATTATGCGCTGTTCAGGGGCAAACGCAGGATTTGCAAGGGGGGTGGGGGTCCGCGCATGTGTATATATACATATATAAACAATGTAGGTCTGGCACTCCTGTGTGGTTAACTCTTGCAATAACATGCTCCAGTGCCCTCCTAACAGGCCTGGCAGTCTGTACATACAACAAAACTCTCGGAAGGCGGCACTCTAGAGACTATAGAATTAGTGCAAAAAGTGGTGCTGTTTAATACATCAACTCAACATCTCGGGGTGCGATGACTCCCTCATCAGGAGACACACGTGTGTGTCCTGATGACGGGGTGTTAGAATCAGAAAGTGAGAGATTCTGTTAGAATTCTCCTGTTTTTTTAAAGTGGCAATCATTTATATGGTAAAATCAACCTGGTTTTGCTATGTAAATGATTGCCACTTTAAAAAAAAAAAACCAGCAGGGCCGCACATCGTTCATCGTTGGTGCCTGCACACTGAAAGATATGAACGGTATCTCGTCATTAATGAACAAGATCGTTCATATCTTTCAGTATTATCGCCCAGTGTGTAGGGCCCATTAGAGCAACATAAACCAGATGCTGGGAATATGGAGCCAAATAGTACCTCCTGGAGGTCACACTTAAATATTATATGAAATGCCAATTTACATTTAGTGCAACCTCACAATCTCTTTTATTCTAACATCATTCTGTTTATCCAGGTTTCCTCAGAGACACATACTGTATGCTTCACTCCCCACATACAACCCTTCATCATATCCGGCAGCCTCTTCCTTCACAGCATTGCTAAAGCCCGTCCTGACACAGACCTTAGCCAAGCCCCAGATTCAATCTCTGTTCATTTCCCACTTAGATTATTGCAATCTTTATCACCAGTTATTTATGTAGCGCTCTCATATTCCGTAGTGCTTTGCGGAGAATGTTTTTTGACCGTCACGGTCCATGCACAAGGATTTGTTTTTTTATCATAAGCCAATTAACCTATCAGTATGTTTTTGGATTGTGGAAGGAAACTGAAGCACCTGAAGGAAACTCACGCAAGTACGGGGAAATTATACAAACTCCACTCTGATAGTGAGGTAGAACAGAAGATCTCACTGCTATGTGGCAGAAATCTAACCACTGTGTCACTGTGCTGCCACTAGCAGCTCTCCCCCACAAAGAAAGCATCCGAAGTATTGCAACATGATTGATTTTGTCTCCCTCGCAGCTCTACCTCCACTATACTACGCATTAAATCCCTCCACTGGCTTCATATCTCCACCAGGATCTAATTCAAATACCTCACCTGAAAAGCCTTCACAGCTCTTTCCCCCAGATCTGACCTTTTCACAAGATACATCCTCTCTCTCTCCAATCTTGCTTGGACCTACTCCTTCCTTGTTGAAGCCACCTCCTACTCCTACTTCAGAAGACCTTGAAGAAGTCTGACATCCAGATGAAATGTGTAGGGGCATACCTCATGCCTGTATCCAGATGATTGGACAGATAAGCTAATTTATGTTTAACTCTTTGTATGTTTGATACCCACCATTTGCCTGCTGATATTTTTTTTTTTACTTGTGAGTGCATTAAAATAACTTCTTATCCTTAAAACCTAAAAAGTATCTGTGCTTCTTGGAGTATATGTGAAATTGGGGATAGTATCTCCTAATTATAACACCAAAATATATATATATATATATATATATATATATATATATATATATACTGTATATATGCAAGGTACCGGTTTTACAAGAAATACGCACAATGATCTGTTAATTGTTTTGTTTTTGTTTTTTTTATCCTGATATATCACATGATGTTGGGTCCAAAGAATGGTCTGAGGAAGGAGTTTTAAAAGCTACTGTAAGCTTGTTTTTTTTTATGACCTTCTATTCACTATTGTAGCACTAAGTGCACGAACTTCACCCTAAGCAGTTTATAGGCGCTGGTCACTTTATTGTTTTTATCTCTTTTTATTCTGTGTAATTTACCACTGCACTTTACTGTCACCTGGCTGCCACCCAGAAAATTGGGAAGTGCCTAATATACACACTTTACAGTTTCATACAACATCGAGGAAGTAATAATCTGGCGCCAGTTTATCAATCTTTGTATATTGATATAGATATAGATATATATATAGATATATATATATATATATATATATGTATATACTGTGTGTATGTATATATATATATATATATATATATATACATATATCACAATAGCGCTTGGTGCTGTGTCAAATCCCGGAATCAGCAACTGCAGTCCCTGGCATCTCTGGAGGTCATCCACCCTAACACACTCACAGCTGCGTGACTCCATGACGTCAGCGCGTTCACGTGAATCCAAGCCATGTCCAAACGCATTTCGTCCATTGGGACTTCGTCAGTGGGTGTGGCTTGGTGCTCTACTGCCCGTACATACTGTAAGTATCTCATCGGGTGATCACATTAGCAAGGGAGGATTTTTGACAAGAAACAACTTTGCTGCTTGTCAAAAATCCTGCCTTGCTAATTTCAAATGTAAATCTCTAGAACATGTGTCATTAGACTGTAGAAAGGGTGATCTATTGAAAAAATTGGTAAAAGGGAGACATGGTGTATTTATAATCTGAATACGTTTATTCCGCATGGCTAAAATGAGGGATGTGATATTGTCCCCTTTTTAGTTGATTATTATACTTTATCTTATATATTGTCTTCTCCCTCTCTCTCTCTCTTTTCTCCTTCTTGTTTACAGTGATCTTTTCCATGTAGCTAGATGGAGAAATCCCTGTTGTGTCCTTTATGGTACATTTACAGATTACTGTTTAGGGGTATATGCAATTGCGGTCGAATTCCCGAAATTGTCGAATTTCGGGACTTTTTCGCCCCAAAAAAAAAATCGTCAATGCAATTCAGTGCTTTCCATCCAAAAAACGGACTTTCAAAATTCGACTTTTTGAAATTCGACTTTTGTCAAATTCGACTTTTCTGCAATGATACAAGTGCTGCAATTCGACCAAAGTGTATTCAATTGAAGTTTGGAAATTCGACAACAGTGCTTTTAGACAGTAAATTCGACATTTTCAATCCGCCACACTTTGGTGGATGAAACTATTTTCAATCCGCCACACTTTGGTGGATGAAACTAATAAAAAAAATTTAAAACATGTTTTTTTTTTGTGTTTTTTTTTTAATGATAATAGCATATCTATTTATATTAGAAGGGATTAGGTACTTGGTTTGTCTTTTTTGGAGGCACAAGTATTATTTATATATTTTTTAAAATATTTTTATTTTTTTTAGATGGAATGGTAAAATTCAGAAAAAAAATGGCGTGGGGTCCCCCCTCCAAAGCATAACCAGCCTCGGGCTCTTGGAGCTGGTCCTGGTTCTAAAAACACATAACCAGCATCGGGCTCCACTAGCTGGACAGATAATGCCACAGCCGGGGGTCACTTTTATACAGTGCCTTGCGGCCGTGGCATTAAATATCCAACTAGTCACCCTGGCCGGGGTACCCTGGGGGAGTGGGGACCCCTTCAATCAAGGGGTCCCCCCCCCCCAGCCACCCAAGGGCCAGGGGTGAAGCCCGAGGCTGTCCCGCCCATCCAAGGGCTGCGGATGGGAGGCTGATAGCCTTGAGTAAAATGACAGAATATTGTTTTTTCCAATAGTACTACAAGTCCCAGCAAGCCTCCCCCGCAAGCTGGTACTTGGAAAACCACAAGTACCAGCATGCGGAGGAAAACCGGGCCCGCTGGTACCTGTAGTACTACTGGGAAAAAAATACCCAAATAAAAACAGGAGACACACACCGTGACAAGTACAACTTTATTACACACTGCCGACACACATACTTACCTATGTTGACACGAAGCAGTCGGTCCTCTTCTCCAAGTAGAATCCACGGGTACCTGAAAATAAAAGATAATTATACTCACCCGATCCATGCTCCAGAGATAAATCCACGTACTTGTCAAAAAAAGAAAACGAACACCCGACCAGCGAACTGAAAGGGGTCCCATGTTGACACATGGGACCCCTTTCCCCGAATGCAGAGAGACCCCCCGTGACTGCTGTCACTGAAAGGTCTCGTAAGCCAATCAGCGAGCGCAACGTCCTTGCACTCTGCTGATTGGCTCTGTGCGCGTCTGAGCTGTCAGCGCATCGCACAGCTCCCTCCATTATATTTAATGGTGGGAACTTTGCGGTTAGCGGTGGGGTCACCCGCCGGTCAGCGGCTGACCGCGGGTAACCCCACCGCTGACGGCAAAGTTCCCACCATTGAAAGTAATGGAGGCAGCTGTGCGATGCGCTGTCTGAGCTTAGACGCGCACAGCCAATCAGGTGAGTGCCACGGAGTAGCGCTTCCTGATTGGCTGAAGGGACCTCAGTGACAGGAGTCACGTGATGTCCCGGCATTCGGGGAAAGGGGTCTCATGTGTCAACATGGGACCCCTTTCAGTCCGGTGGTTCGGGTGTTCGTGTTTTTTTTTTTGCCAAGTGCGAGGATTATCTCTGGACGTGGATTTATCTCTGGACACTGGCAGGTGAGTATAACCTCGGATCGTCGGAGACTGTGGCAGTCGGCGTGTCAACATAGGTAAGTATGTATGTGTGTCGGCAGTGTGTAATAAAGTTGTACTTGTCACGGTGTGTCTCCTGTTTTTATTTGGTTTTTTTTTTCCCAGTAGTACTACAGGTACCAGCGGGCCCGTTTTTCTCCCGCATGCTGGTACTTGTGGTTCTCCAAGTACCAGCTTGCGGGGGAGGCTTGCAGGGACTTGTAGTACTACTGGGAAAAACAATATTCTTTCAATTTTGACAAGGCTATCAGCCCCACATCCGCAGCCCTTGGATGGGGGGGACAGCCTCGGGCTTCACCCCTGGCCCTTAGGTGGCTGGGAGGGGGAACCCCTTGATTGAAGGGGTCCCCACTCCCCCAGGGTACCCCGGCCAGGGGTGACTAGTTGGATATTTAATGCCACGGCCGCAAGGCACTGTATAAAAGTGACCCCCGGCTGTGGCATTATCTGTCCAGCTAGTGGAGCCCGATGCTGGTGTAAAAAAATAAGATTTTACTCACCGGTAAATCTATTTCTCGTAGTCCGTAGTGGATGCTGGGACTCCGTAAGGACCATGGGGATTAGCGGCTCCGCAGGAGACTGGGCACAACTAAAGAAAGCTTTAGGACTACCTGGTGTGCACTGGCTCCTCCCACTAAGACCCTCCTCCAGACCTCAGTTAGGATACTGTGCCCGGAAGAGCTGAAACAAATAGGAAGGATTTTGAATCCCGGGTAAGACTCATACCAGCCACACCAGTCACACCGTATAACTCGTGATACTATACCCAGTTAACAGTATGAAATATAACTGAGCCTCTCAACAGATGGCTCAACAATAACCCTTTAGTTAGGCAATAACTAACTATAAACAAGTATTGCAGACAATCCGCACTTGGGATGGGAGCCCAGCATCCACTACAGACTACGAGAAATAGATTTACCGCTGAGTAAAATCTTATTTTCTCTGACGTCCTAAGTGGATGCTGGGACTCCGTAAGGACCATGGGGATTATACCAAAGCTCCCAAACGGGCGGGAGAGTGCGGATGACTCTGCAGCACCGAATGAGCAAACTCTAGGTCCTCCTCAGCCAGGGTATCAAACTTGTAGACTGTTGCAAAAATGTTTGAACCCGACCAAGTAACAGCTCGGCAAAGTTGTAAAGCCGAGACCCCTCGGGCAGCCGCCCAAGAAGAGCCCACTTTCCTCGTGGAATGGGCTTTTACAGATTTAGGGTGCGGCAGTCCAGCCGCAGCATGTGCAAGTTGAATCGTGCTACAGATCCAGCGAGCAATAGTCTGCTTAGAAGCAGGAGCACCCAGCTTGTTGGGTGCATACAGGATAAATAGCGAGTCGGTTTTCCTGACTCCAGCCGTCCTGGAAACATATACTTTTCAGGGCCCTGACTACGTCCAGTAACTTGGAATCCTCCAAGTCCCAAGTAGCCGCAGGCACCACAATAGGTTGGTTCACATGAAAAACTGATACCACCTTAGGAAGGAATTGGGAACGAGTCCTCAATTCCGCCTTATCCATATAAAATACAGATAAGGGCTTTCGTATGACAAAGCCGCCAATTCTGATACACGCCTGGCCGACGCCACGGCCCACAGCATGACCACTTTCCACGTGAGGTATTGTAGCTCCACGGATTTAAGTGGCTCAACCCAATGCGACTTCAGGAAATCCAACACCACGTTGAGATCCCACGGTGCCACTTGAGGCACAAACGGGGGCTGACTATGCAGCACTCCCTTAACAAAAGCCCGAACTTCAGGCAGTGAAGCCAGTTCTATTTTGGAAGAAAATCGATAGAGCCGAAATCTGGACCTTCATGGAACCCAATTTTAGGCCCATAGTCACCTCTGACTGTAGGAAGTGCAGAAATCGACCAAGCTGAAATTTCTCCTTTGGGGCCTTCCTGGCCTCACAGCACGCAACATATTTCCACCATATGCGGTGATAATGGTTTGCGTTCACTTCTTTCCTAGCTTTAAATAGCGTAGGGATAACTTCCTCCGGAATGCCCTTTTCCTTCAGGATCCGGCGTTCAACCGCCATGCCGTCAAACGCAGCCGCGGTACGTCTTGGAACAGACAGGCCCCCTGCTGCAGCAGGTCCTGTCTGAGCGGCAGAGGCCATGGGTCCTCTGAGATCATTTCTTGGAGTTCTGGTTACCAAGCTCTTCTTGGCCAACCCGGAACAATGCGTATAGTTCTTACTCCTCTCTTTCTTATTATTCTCATTACCCTGGGTAAGAGAGGCAGAGAAGGGAACACATACACCGACTGGTACACCCACGGTGTTACCAGAGCGTCCACAGCTATCGCCTGAAGGTCCCTTGACCTGGCGCAATATCTTTGTAGCTTTTTGTTGAGGCGGGACGCCATCATGTCCACCTGTGGCCTTTCCCAACGGTGTACAATCATTTGGAAAACTTCTGGATGAAGTCCCCACTCCCCCGGGTGGAGGTCGTGTCTTCTGAGAAAGTCTGCTTCTCAGTTGTCCACTCCGGGAATGAACACTGCTGACAGTGCTAACACATGATTTTCCGCCCATCGGAGAATCCTTGTGGCTTCTGCCATCGCCATCCTGCTTCTTGTGCCGCCCTGTCGGTTTACATGAGCGACCGCTGTGATGTTGTCTGACTGGATCAGCACCGGCCGGTGTTGAAGCAGGGGTCTAGCCTGACTTAGG
Organism: Pseudophryne corroboree; assembly: GCF_028390025.1. Classification (NCBI taxonomy): domain Eukaryota; kingdom Metazoa; phylum Chordata; class Amphibia; order Anura; family Myobatrachidae; genus Pseudophryne; species Pseudophryne corroboree. Next base: position 731,145,499 of record NC_086449.1, read on the forward strand.
GCATTGTAAATGGCCCTTAGTTCCAGAATATTTATGTGTAGGAAAGTCTCCTGACTTTTCCATAGCCTTGGAAGTTTCTTCCCTGTGTGACTGCCCCCCAGCCTCGAAGGCTGGCATCCGTGGTCACCAGGACCCAGTCCTGTATGCCGAATCTGCGGCCCCCTAGAAGATGAGCACTCTGCAGCCACCACAACAGCGACACCCTGGCCCTTGGAGACACGGTTATCCGTTGATGCATCTGAAGATGCGACCCGGACCACTTGTCCAACAGATCCCACTGGAAAATCCTTGCATGGGACCTGGCGAATGGAATTTCTTCGTAAGAAGCTACCATCCTTCCCAGGGCTCGCGTGCATTGATGCACCGACACCTGTATACGTATTAGGAGGTCTCTGTCTAGAGACGACAACTCCTTGGACTTCTCCTCCGGGAGAAACCCTTTTTATCCTGTTCTGTGTCCAGAACCATACCCAGGAACAGTAGATGCGTCGTAGGAACCAGCTGCGACTTTGGAATATTCAGAATCTAGCCGTGCTGTTGTAGCACTTCCCGAGATAGTGCTACTCCGCCGAACAACTGCTCCCTGGACCTCGCCTTTATAAGGAGATCGTCCAAGTACGGGATAATTATTTCGGCCATTACCTTTGTAAATACCTCGGTGCCGGGGACAGACCAACGGCAACGTCTGGAATTGGTAATGACAATCCTGTACCACATTTTTGAGGTACTCCTGGTGAAGAGGGTAAATAGGGACATGCAGGTAAGCATCCTTGATGTCCAGTGATACCATGAAATTCCAGGCTTGCAATAATCGCCCTGAGCGATTCCATTTTGAACTTGAACCTTCGTATATAAGTGTTCAAGGCTTTCAATTTTAGAATGGGTCCCACCGAACCGTCTGGTTTCGGTACCACAACATTTTGGAATAGTAACCCCGGCCTTGTTGAAGGAGGGGTACCTTAATTTCACCTGCTGGAAGTACAGCTTGTGAATTGCCGCCAGTACTACCTTTCTCCGAGGGCAGCAGGCAAGGCTGATGTGAGGTAACGGCGAGGGGGAGTCGCCTCGAACTCCAGCCTGTATCCCTGTGATACTATTTGCAGAACCTAGGGATCCACCTGTGGGCAAGCCCACTGGTCCCTTAAAGTTCCCGAGACGCGCCCCTACCGCACCTGTCTCCACCTGTGGAGCCCCAACGTCATGCGGTGGACTCAGAGGAAGCGGGGGAAGATTTTTGATCCTAGGAACTGGCTGCTGGTGCAGCTTTTTCCTTCTTCCCTTGTCTCTGTGCAGAAAGGAAGCGCCTTTGACCCGCTTGCTTTTCTGAAGCCGAAAGGACTGTACCTGAAAATACAGTGCTTTCTTAGGCTGTGAGGAAACCTGAGGTAAAAAATTTTCTTCCCAGCTGTTGCTGTGGATACGAGGTCCCAGAGACCATCCCCAAACAATTCCTCACCCTTATAAGGCAGAATCTCCATGTGCCTTTTATAGGCAGCATCACCTGTCCACTGCCGGGTTTCTAATACCCTCCTGGCAGAATGGACATTGCATTAATTCTGGATGCCAGCCGGCAAATATCCCTCTGTGCATCCTTTATATCTAAGACGACGTCTTTAATATGCTCTATGTTAGCAAACTATTATCCCTGTCTTAGAGTATTAATATTATCTGACTGGGTATCAGACCACGCTGCAGCAGCACTATTTATGCTGAGGCAATTGCAGGTCTCAGTATATAACCTGAGTGTGTAAATACAGACTTCAGGATAGCCTCCTGCTTTTTATCAGCAGGCTCCTTCAAGGTGGCCGTATCCTAAGACGGCAGTGCCACCTTTTTTGACAAACGTGTGAGCGCCTTATCCACCCTAAGGGATATCTCCCAACGTGACCTATCCTCTGGCGGGAAAGGGTACGCCATCAGTAACTTTTTAGAAATTACCAGTTTCTTATCGGGGGAACCCACGCTACTTTACACACTTCATTCATTCATCTGATGGGGGAACAAAACACTGGCTGCTTTTTCTCCCCCAAAATAAAACCCCTTTTATGTGGTACTTGGGTTCATGTCAGAAATGCATAACACATTTTTCATTGCCGAGATCATGTAACGGATGTTCCTAGCGGATTGTGTATATGTCTCAACCTCGTCGACACTGGACTCAGACTCCGTGTCGACATCTGTGTCTGCCATCTGAGGTAACGGGCGCTTTTTTGAGCCCCTGATGGCCTTTGAGACGCCTGGGCAGGCGCGGGCTGAGAAGCCGGCTGTCCCACAGCTGTTTTACGTCATCCAGCCTTCTATATAAGGAGTTGACATTGTCGGTTAATACCTTCCACCTATCCATCCACTCTGGTGTCGGCCCCACAGGGGGCGACATCCCATTTATCGGCCTCTGCTCCACCTCCACGTAACCTTCCTCATCCCACATGTCGACACAGCCGTACCGACACACAGCACACACACAGGGAATGCTCTGACTGAGGACAGGACCCCACAAAGTCCTTTGGGGAGACAGAGAGAGAGTATGCCAGCACACACCAGAGCGCTATATAATGCAGGGATTAACACTATAACTGAGTGATTTTTCCCCCAATAGCTGCTTGTATAAACAATATTGCGCCTAAATTTAGTGCCCCCCCTCTCTTTTTAACCCTTTGAGCCTGAAAACTACAGGGGAGAGCCTGGGGAGCTGTCTTCCAGCTGCACTGTGAAGAGAAAATGGCGCCAGTGTGCTGAGGGAGATAGCTCTGCCCCTTTTTCGCGGACTTTTCTCCCCCTTTTTTATGGATTCTGGCAGGGGTATTTATCACATATATAGCCTCTGGGGCTATATATTGTGATGATTTTGCCAGGCAAGGTGTTTATATTGCTGCTCAGGGCGCCCCCCCCAGCGCCCTGCACCCATCAGTGACCGGAGTGTGAGGTGTGCATGAGGAGCAATGGCGCACAGCTGCAGTGCTGTGCGCTACCTTGGTGAAGACTGAAGTCTTCTGCCGCCGATTTTCCGGAACACTTCTTGCTTCTGGCTCTGTAAGGGGGCCGGCGGCGCGGCTCCGGGACCGAACATCAATGGCCGGTTCCATGCGGTCGATCCCTCTGGAGCTAATGGTGTCCAGTAGCCTAAGAAGCCCAAGCTACCACCAGTTAGGTAGGTTCGCTTCTTCTCCCCTTAGTCTTTCGCTGCAGTGAGTCTGTTGCCAGCAGATCTCACTGTAAAATAAAAAACCTAAAATATACTTTCTTTCTAGGAGCTCAGGAGAGCCCCTAGTGTGCATCCAGCTCAGCCGGGCACAAGAATCTAACTGAGGTCTGGAGGAGGGTCTTAGTGGGAGGAGCCAGTGCACACCAGGTAGTCCTAAAGCTTTCTTTAGTTGTGCCCAGTCTCCTGCAGAGCCGCTAATCCCCATGGTCCTTACGCAGTCCCAGCATCCACTTAGGACGTCAGAGAAATACGGGGGACCCCTACTCTTTTTGTCCCCCGTATTTTTTGCACCAGCACCAGGCGCAGAGCCCGGTGCTGGTTTTAAAAATACGGGGGATCCCCTGTCAATTTTGACCCCGCATTTTTAGAACCAGGACCAGCTCGAAGAGCCCGAGGCTGGTTATGCTTTGGAGGGGGGACCCCACGCCATTTTTTTTCGGGTTTATCCCGTTTTTCCCCGTTTTTTAAAATCGCGGCAAAATCTGGCAAATCGTCCGTTTTTCGCCCGCGGGACTGTCAAATCCGTTTTCCATTGAATATGGTGAATTTCGGCAACCACTTGCCGAAATTGGACGGTCGAATTGTGTCGAATTAAAAAAACAGCGATAATTTGCCGCGATTCGCCGCTTATTGCATATACCCCTTAGTCTTATAAGTGACAGAAGTATGGTCCAGTTCTAGTGATGGATAGAGGTAAGTCATCATTTATGCTGAATAATACAATTTAAGTATGTTGTATTGCCTCCACAGTATACATATCATCCATGTTATTATGGTGCTTTGTTAATTTAATTAATATTGTGTTTTTAAAAAAAAAGTGTTGTTAATTTATATATGTTGTTGTTACTGTAAACAAGTAGGACTCTTTTGAAGTAAAAACCAATGGTAGTGATAAAGTGAATTAAGAGGCAGTAATACAGATTGAGTCTCCCTTATCCAAAATGCTTGGGACCAGAGGTATTTTGGATATGGGATTTTTCCGTATTTTGGAATAATTGCATACCATAATGAGATATCATGGTGATGGGACCTAAATCTAAGCACAGAATGCATTTATGTTACATATACAGCTTATACACACAGCCTGAGGGTAATTTTAGCCAATATTTTTTATAACTTTGTGCATTAAACAAAGTGTGTGTACATTCACACAATTCATTTATGTTTCATATACACCTTATACACACAGCCTGAAGGTCATTTAATACAATATGTATAATTACTTTGTGTATTAAACAAACTTTGTGTACATTGAGCCATCAGAAAAGGTTTCACTATCTCACTCTCACTCAAAAAACTCCGTATTTCGGAATATTCCGTATTTCGGAATATTTGGATATGGGATACTCAACCTGTAATAAGCAAAATATCAAGTGCCTAATTAAGATATGTATAGACATCAATATCAGATTGGCAGATTTAACATCTGCAAAGTCCTTAAATGACTAAGGGGTCTATTCATGTAAGAATGCGATGTTTTGGCTTTACTTATCACCAAACATCGCATTCTTATGAGTCCCGATGCGATCCGGTATTTTGATCTCTCATGATGCAGCCTTCCCTGGTGTTACCGCGGAATGTTGGTGCAGTTCTCCCGAGCATGCGTACTTTGATCCTGTGCTTGATTTTCCAGGCATCTGCGCATGCGCCGGCATCCTCCTCCTCCGTGTTGTTATGACATTTCAGCGGTGGCGGTAGGAGCGTTGCGAGGGGCAGCGGGCAGTAATGAGGAGGTGACCCGATATATGTATATGTTGGGTCACCTCAGCGGCGGAGTGGCTGGGGGCAAGTGGGCAGTCAGGGACACTGTGGCAGCAGGTAGTCATGAGGAGGAGACCCGGCATATGCATATGCCTTGGGCTCCTCTGATTGGCTGCTGTCACAGAAGGGGGCGGGCAAAAGGCAGGAGACAGGCGTCTTCACTCCACTTCTCCTGTAACAAGCCTCCCTACGCCATCCTGATATGGCGAAGGGGTTTTGTGAAGTGAAACGGAAAGCGGGGCCGGTGCTAGGGTGTTCAGCGCCCTCCTGCAAACTATAAATTTTGCCCCCTCCTACAAATACAGATGTGGCCACTCTCACCCTACCAGCGAGTGGCCGCATTGTGTTCATGACTAGTCCATTCGCAGGAGCGTAAACACCGCACAATCCTATGAATTGAGGGTGCATGCACACCAACAGGCATGCTTATTGCGTCAGATGAGTTGCATTTGCTGCAATTAGCCTTTAAGCTGGGAGGAGGATGCTAGTCAGTGGGTGACCAGAGAGAGGGGTGTTGGGGAGAGGGTAACAGCAGGGGAAAGGCAGTGTGAGACAGGGAGAGAGTGACACTAGCGAGAGTCAGTTGGTGACAGTGAGAGGGTGACAAGCAGAGGGTAAAAAGAGGGTGATGGGGAGAGGGTGAGTGCCAGTGGGTGACAGAGTGTGACAGGAGAGAAAGGTGACGAGGTGGGGGTGATAGGGAGTGGGTGAGAGTCAGTGGGTTATGAAAGAGTCAGTAGGTGACAGGGGAGAGGGTAATAGCAGGGGGAGATGGACAGAGTGACAGAAAAGAGAGGTGACTGGCAAAGGTTGAGAGTCAGTGGGTGACAGTGAGAGTGTGACAGGAGGGAGAGATGAGTGGAAGAGTCAGTGGGTGACAGGAGAGAGAGGTGATAGGGAAAGGGTGAGAGTCAGTGGGTGACAGGGAGAGTGACAGGAGAGAGGTGATGGGGAGAGGGTTAGAGTCAGTGGGTTACAAGAGAGTCAGTAGAGGGTGAGAGCCAGAGAGGCGACGGGTTAAGGGTAAAGGCAGGGGAGATGGGCAGACAGTGACAAGCAGAGGATGAAAAAAGAGGGTGATGGGGAGAGGGTGAGAGTCAGTGTGTGAGAGGAGAGAGAGGTGACAGGGAGAGGGTGAGAGTCAGTGGTAGACAGGGAGAGGATCAGAGTCAGTGAGTGACAGGTGAGAGAGGTGATGGGGAAAGTCAGTGGGTGACAGATAGTGGGAAACTGCATTAGTCAGAAGAAGAAAAAATAAGAATTTACTCACCGGTAATTCTATTTCTCATAGTCCGTAGTGGATGCTGGGGACTCCGTAAGGACCATGGGGATTAGCGGCTCCGCAGGAGACTGGGCACAACTATAAAGAAAGCTTTTAGACTACTGGTGTGCACTGGCTCCTCCCACTAAGACCCTCCTCCAGACCTCAGTTAGGATACTGTGCCCGGAAGAGCTGACACAATTAGGAAGGATTTTGAATCCCGGGTAAGACTCATACCAGCCACACCAATCACACCGTATAACTCGTGATACAATACCCAGTTAACAGCATGATAACAACTGAGCCTCTCAACAGATAGCTCAACAGTAACCCTTTAGTTAAGCAATAACTATATACAAGTATTGCAGACAATCCACACTTGGGATGGGTGCCCAGCATCCACTACGGACTATGAGAAATAGAATTACCGGTGAGTAAATTCTTATTTTCCCTAACGTCCTAAGTGGATGCTGGGGACTCCGTAAGGACCATGGGGATTATACCAAAGCTCCCAAACGGGCGGGAGAGTGCGGATGACTCTGCAGCACCGAATGAGAGAATGAAGGTCCTCCTCAGCCAGGGTATCAAATTTGTAGAATTTAGCAAACGTGTTTGCCCCTGACCAAGTAGCAGCTCGGCAAAGTTGAAGAGCCGAGACCCCTCGGGCAGCCGCCCAAGAAGAGCCCACTTTCCTCGTGGAATGGGCTTTCACTGATTTAGGATGCGGCAGTCCAGCCGCAGAATGTGCAAGCTGAATCGTACTACAGATCCAGCGAGCAATAGTCTGCTTAGAAGCAGGTGCACCCAACTTGTTGGGCGCATACAGGATAAAAAGCGAGTCAGTCTTCCTGACTCCAGCTGTCCTGGAAACATAAATTTTTAGGGCCCTGACTACATCCAACAACTTGGAAGCCTCCAAGTCATTCGTAGCCGCAGGCACCACGATAGGTTGGTTCGGATGAAAAGCTGATACCACTTTGGGGAGAAACTGGGGACGAGTCCTCAATTCTGCCCTATCCATATGGAAAATCAGATAAGGGCTTTTACATGACAAAGCCGCCAATTCTGAAACACGCCTGGCCGAAGCCAAGGCCAACAACATGACCACTTTCCACGTGAGATATTTTAAATCCACGGTTTTCAGTGGCTCAAACCAATGTGACTTTAGGAAATCCAACACCACGTTGAGATCCCAAGATGCCACTGTAGGCACAAAAGGGGGCTGAATATGCAGCACTCCCTTAACAAAAGTCTGAACTTCAGGTAGTGAAGCCAATTCTCTCTGGAAGAAAATCGATAGAGCCGAAATCTGGACCTTAATGGAACCCAATTTAAGGCCCATAGTCACCCCTGACTGTAGGAAGTGCAGGAACCGGCCCAGCTGAAATTCTTCCGTTGGGGCCTTCCTGGCCTCACACCACGCAACACATTTTCGCCATATGTGGTGATAATGGTTCGCGGTTACTTCTTTACTAGCTTTTATCAGCGTAGGAATGACTTCCTCCGGAATGCCCTTTTCCTTCAGGATCCGGTGTTCAACCGCCATGCCGTCAAACGCAGCCGCGGTAAGTCTTGGAACAGACAGGGCCCCTGCTGCAGCAGGTCCTGTCTGAGCGGTAGAGGCCATGGGTCCTCTGACATTTCTTGAAGTTCCGGATACCACGCTCTTCTTGGCCAATCCGGAACAATGAGTATAGTTCTTACTCCTCTTCTCCTTATTATCCTCAGTACCTTTGGTATGAGAGGAAGAGGAGGGAACACATAAACCGATCGGTACACCCACGGTGTTACCAGAGCGTCCACAGCTATCGCCTGCGGGTCTCTTGACCTGGCGCAATATTTTTCTAGCTTTTTGTTTAGGCGGGACGCCATTATGTCCACCTGTGGTTTTTACCACTGGTTTACAATCATTTGAAAGACTTCTGGATGAAGTCCCCACTCTCCCGGGTGGAGGTCGTGCCTGCTGAGGAAGTCTGCTTCCCAGTTGTCCACTCCCGGAATGAACACTGCTGACAGTGCTAACACGTGATTTTCCGCCCATCGGAGAATCCTTGTGGCTTCTGCCATCGCCGTCCTGCTTCTCGTGCCACCCTGTCGATTTACATGGGCGACCGCCGTGATGTTGTCTGACTGGATCAGTACCGGCTGGTTTTGAAGCAGGGGTTTTGCCTGACTTAGGGCATTGTAAATGGCCCTTAGTTCCAGAATATTTATGTGCAGGGAAGTCTCCTGACTTGACCATAGTCCTTGGAAGTTTCTTCCCTGTGTGACTGCTCCCCAGCCTCGAAGGCTGGCATCCGTGGTCACCAGGACCCAGTCCTGTATGCCGAATCTGCGGCCCTCTTGAAGATGAGCACTCTGCAGCCACCACAGCAGAGACACCCTTGTCCTTGGAGACAGGGTTATCAGACGATGCATCTGAAGATGCGATCCGGACCACTTGTCCAACAGGTCCCACTGAAAGGTTCTTGCATGAAACCTGCCGAATGGAATCGCTTCGTAGGAAGCTACCATTTTTCCCAGGATCCGCGTGCAGTGATGCACCGACACCTGTTTTGGTTTTAGGAGGCCTCTGACTAGAGATGACAGCTCCTTGGCCTTCTCCTCCGGGAGAAAATAAGAATTTACTTACCGATAATTCTATTTCTCATAGTCCGTAGTGGATGCTGGGACTTCCGTAAGGACCATGGGGAATAGCGGCTCCGCAGGAGACTGGGCACAAAAGTAAAAGCTTTAGACTAGCTGGTGTGCACTGGCTCCTCCCCCTATGACCCTCCTCGAAGCCTCAGTTAGGATACTGTGCCCGGACGAGCGTACATAATAAGGAAGGATTTTGCATCCCGGGTAAGACTCATACCAGCCACACCAATCACACTGTACAAACTGTGATCTGAACCCAGTTAACAGTATGATAAACATAGGAGCCTCTGAAAAGATGGCTCACAACAATAAACAACCCGATTTTTTTGTAACAATAACTATATACAAGTATTGCAGACAATCCGCACTTGGGATGGGCGCCCAGCATCCACTACGGACTATGAGAAATAGAATTATCGGTAAGTAAATTCTTATTTTCTCTGACGTCCTAGTGGATGCTGGGACTTCCGTAAGGACCATGGGGATTATACCAAAGCTCCCAAACGGGCGGGAGAGTGCGGATGACTCTGCAGCACCGAATGAGAGAACTCCAGGTCCTCCTCAGCCAGGGTATCGAATTTGTAAAATTTTGCAAACGTGTTTGCCCCTGACCAAGTAGCTGCTCGGCAAAGTTGTAAAGCCGAGACCCCTCGGGCAGCCGCCCAAGATGAGCCCACTTTCCTCGTGGAATGGGCTTTTACAGATTTTGGCTGTGGCAGTCCTGCCACAGAATGTGCAAGCTGAATTGTACTACAAATCCAACGAGCAATCGTCTGCTTAGAAGCAGGAGCACCCAGCTTGTTGGGTGCATACAGGATAAACAGCGAGTCAGATTTTCTGACTCCAGCCGTCCTGGAAACATATATTTTCAGGGCCCTGACTACGTCCAACAACTTGGAGTCCTCCAAGTCCCTAGTAGCCGCAGGCACCACAATAGGTTGGTTCATGTGAAACGCTGAAACCACCTTAGGGAGAAATTGAGGACGAGTCCTCAATTCTGCCCTGTCTGAATGAAAAATTAGGTAAGGGCTTTTATATGACAAAGCCGCCAATTCTGAGACACGCCTGGCTGACGCCAGAGCTAACAGCATGACCACCTTCCATGTGAGATATTTTAATTCCACAGTGGTGAGTGGTTCAAACCAATGTGATTTTAGGAACCCTAAAACTACATTGAGATCCCAAGGTGCCACTGGTGGCACAAAAGGAGGCTGTATATGCAGTACCCCCTTGACAAACGTCTGAACTTCAGGCAATGAAGCCAGTTCTTTCTGGAAGAAGATCGACAGGGCCGAAATTTGAACCTTAATGGATCCTAATTTTAGGCCCATAGACAGTCCTGCTTGCAGGAAATGCAGGAAACGACCCAGTTGAAATTCCTCTGTGGGGGCCTTCTTAGCCTCACACCAGGCAACATATTTTCGCCAGATGCGGTGATAATGTTTCGCGGTTACATCCTTCCTGGCTTTGATCAGGGTAGGGATGACTTCATCTGGAATGCCTTTTTCCATCAGGATCCGGCGTTCAACCGCCATGCCGTCAAACGCAGCCGCGGTAAGTCTTGGAACAGACAAGGTCCCTGCTGGAGCAGGTCCTTTCTTAGAGGTAGAGGCCACGGGTCCTCCGTGAGCATCTCTTGCAGTTCCGGGTACCAAGTTCTTCTTGGCCAATCCGGAGCCACGAGTATAGTCTTTACTCCTCTCCTTCTTATGATTCTCAGTACTTTTGGAATGAGAGGCAGAGGAGGGAAGACATACACCGACTGGTACACCCACGGTGTTACCAGAGCGTCCACCGCTATTGCCTGAGGGTCCCTTGACCTGGCGCAATATCTGTCCAGTTTTTTGTTGAGACGGGACGCCATCATGTCCACCTTTGGTTTTTCCCAACGGTTTACAATCACTTGAAAGACTTCTGGGTGAAGTCCCCACTCCCCCGGGTGGAGGTAGTTGTTACGATTCCTGTACCCCAGACTGGGGAAGATCTTATGGCAGGGATCTGAGCACAGGAACCATATACAGGTTGTGGGAGCTGGAAAGCCTAGTAACCCCTGGCACCCTAACTCCGTTGTCTCGCCCGTGTTATCAGAAATCCCCTGCGAGACTATGGTTGCTTGAGCCCATGGCAGCCGCGTTCGAAGGGCGGATTATGTCTGCCCAACCCCGATGCCCCCGCAGGTCTTAATGGGAGACAAGGGGAAGTCCGAGACAGGGTGATAACAAGGGGCCCTCTGACTAAGCAACCAAGCCAGGGGTTACAAGCTAACTTAACTAAATCCAAAGGTATGTGCGGACTAGCCGCCAGGGAAAAGGACAACCAAAGATCCACTGATCCGACACTCCTATCCGGCACCGCTGGACACCAGAGTGGATCTTGTGGAAGCGGAATCCTCCGCAAAGCTCCAGAACACAATATAAACAAAATAATAATAATAGCGGACAAGCCGCAACACACGGCTGCGCCGCGACTCACGAACACCACCAGATGTTAAAGGTGCTTGATCAGACTCCAGGAACAGATGGTAACTTCCGAGTACAGGATCACTGAGAACAGGAACAAACGGGTAAACCGGGACTGGGAACTTTCTCTGCAGCAGACACAGGCAAACAGGAAGCTATCACCGGCGTCTGTGAGGAGTCCTGGGAGTGCTTTTAACAGAGAGTCTTCCAATCAGCTGTTTGGAGGCTGATTGGATTTAAATGCTATGCAGCTGACAAGCTGCATGGTCAGGGAAACAGATGAGTGATAATTACAACATGCCATGCAGCTGCATGCTACACAGCCAGGAAACCAGTGAAGATATAAACTTAGACCCAGCAACGGGGAACACGATCCGACAGTGGCGTCCCCGTTGCTAGGCGCCGGCCGCACTGACGAGCGGACCCTCGGCGCCTAACAGTACCCCCCCCTTGAGGAGGGGTCAAGGAACCCCTAAATCCGGGTTTCTGAGGAAATTCTTGAAAAAATGCCCTTTTGAGTCTTGGGGCATGAAGATCCTCATCTAGGACCCACGACCTTTCCTCAGGACCATAACCTCTCCAATGGACCAAAAAATAGAGCCGACCCCGGGACAACTTGGAATCGAGAACCTTCTCAACCACGAACTCCTGCTGACCCTGTACATTAACTGGTGATCTCCCCTGAGGTTTTTTACGAGGAAATCTGCTAGATGAAACATATGGTTTGAGCAAAGAGCAATGGAAGGTATTTCCGATCCGTAAAGTTTTTGGTAGCTGTAACCGGAAAGCAACTGGATTGACTTTTTTGATAATGAGAAATGGTCCAATAAATCTAGGACCCAATCTGGCTGAGGTTTGTCGAAGTTTGATATTGCGAGTCGACAGCCACACCCTGTCTCCTACTTTAAAAGTGCACGGCCGCCGGAGCTTGTCAGAAAATTTTTTTTCCCTGAAAGCTGCTTTTCTGAGAGCAATGTGCACTCTTTTCCAAATAAGTTTAAGATGAGAGGTCAGGGCCAGAGAGGAGACAGAGGAATGTTGAAAAAATGAATTAGCTCTGGGATGGAAACCAAAAACTGCAAAAAATGGAGATACATTGGTGGAGGAATGACAGGCATTATTATAAGCAAACTCTGCTAATGGAAGAAACTCAGACCAGTCATTTTGGAGTTTGGCCGAGTACAAACGTAAATATTGTTTCAGGGATTGATTCACTCGCTCAGTCTGTCCATTTGATTGTGGATGATAACCGGAGGTTAATGATAATTTCATCTTTAATGAAGCACAAAAAGATTTCCAAAATTGTGCAATGAATTGTGGACCCCTGTCAGAAACAATATCAGTGGGTAACCCATGGAGTCTGAAAACATGACGGAGGAACAAGACTGCCAATCCCTGGGCAGATGGCAATCGGGGAAGACCAACAAAATGAGCCATCTTACTAAAACGGTCCACTACCACCCATATGACTGTGCATCCAGCTGACAGAGGGAGATCCACCACAAAATCCATGGAGATATGCGACCATGGTCTAAGAGGAACATTCAATGGCATGAGTTGACCAATAGGCAAAGAGCGAGGAACTTTATGCTGTGCACAGACCTGACATGAAAAAACAAATTCTTTAATGTCTTTAGAAAGACCAGGCCACCACACTGAGCGGGATACCAATTCCAAAGTTTTAGCGACTCCCAGATGCCCTGCAACTTTGCTATCATGAAATTCCTCCAAAACAGTTGCTCTCAAAAACTCAGGAACAAAAAGACGACCAGCAGGAGTATTTCCCGGAGCTTGATGTTGAAGCAGCTTCAATTGAGAAAAAACATCCTGTGTGAGACCTGCCTGAATGACTGAAGGCGGAAGTATGGGAGTAACAGGACTGTTGTCTTGAACGGGAAGAAAACTGCGTGAGAGGGCATCTGCCTTGGTATTCTTGGAACCAGGTCTGAAGGTGATAATGAATTTGAAACGAGTAAAAAATAAAGCCCAACGAGCCTGTCGGGCATTCAGTCGCTTAGCTGATTCAATGTATTGAAGATTTTTGTGATCCGTCAAAACAGAAATGGTATGGCTCGCTCCTTCAAGCCAATGTCTCCACTCCTCAAAAGCCCATTTAATAGCCAGCAACTCCCGATTACCAACATCGTAGTTGGATTCAGCAGACGAGAACTTCCTGGACATAAAGGCACAAGGATGTAACTCAAGGGAATCTGGATCCTTCTGAGAAAGGATAGCCCCTACACCAACCTCCGAGGCATCTACCTCAACGATGAAAGGCAATTCTGGGTTGGGATGTCTAAGGACAGGGGCTGAGACAAAGGCTTGTTTCAAGGCCTGAAAAGATGCTTTAGCTTCACATGACCAATTGGTAGGATCTGCTCCCTTCTTAGTGAGTGCCACAATGGGAGCAACTAGGTCAGAGAAAGAGTGAATAAACCTTCTATAGTAGTTTGCAAACCCTAAAAAGCGCTGAATAGCTTTTAAGTTAGTGGGTTGCGCCCAACTCAGGATGGCTTGGAGCTTCTTAGGTTCCATTCGGAATCCCCGAGGGGAAATAATGTACCCTAAAAAGGATACCTCCGTGACGTGAAATTCACACTTCTCCGGTTTGGCATACAAGTGATTTTCACGTAATTTCTTAAGCACCTGACGCACCTGGGTAACATGTTGTTCTACAGAGTCAGAATATATCAAAATGTCGTCTAAATAGACCACGACGAATCTTCCCAGAAACTCACGGAGCACATCATTAATGAGATCCTGAAAGACTGCCGGAGCGTTAGATAGGCCGAATGGCATGACCAGATACTCATAGTGGCCTGATTGAGTACTGAATGCCGTTTTCCACTCATCCCCTGACCTGATTCTAATGAGATTATATGCTCCTCTCAGGTCAATCTTAGAAAAAATAACAGCCGAACGTAGCTGATCAAAGAGGACAGAGATCAGTGGCAGGGGGTAAGTATTCTTTACTGAGATCTTATTCAAGGCTCGAAAGTCAATGCAGGGTCTGAGGGAACCATCCTTCTTCTCTACGAAGAAGAAACCTGCACTTAAAGGGGATTTAGATGGCCTGATAAACCCTTTCTCAAGACTTTCTTTCACATACTCATTCATGGCCACCGTTTCAGGACCAGACAAAGCATATAACCTTCCTTTAGGCAACGTGGCACCAGGAATTAACTCAATGGTACAATCATAAGGCCTATGGGGAGGCAAAATATCAGCATTGCCCTTGGAAAACACATCCAAAAAATCCTGGTATTCTCCAGGAATATGTGCGGACCTGGCAGAAGCTACTCGGATAGGAAGTGTAATACATTCTTTATCACAGATGGTACCCCATTGTAGGATCTCCCCAGACTGCCAATCTATGATGGGATTATGGAAGGCCAGCCAAGGGTGACCCAGAACCACAGGAACTGCTGGACAATGGGTAAGAAAAAACTCAATCTTTTCTGAATGTAGAGCTCCCACCGAGAGCAAAACTGGAGGTGTACATAGAGAAATAACCCCATTGGATAAGGGACTCCCATCTAAACCATGCATGGTGACACACCTACCTAAGGTTAGCTGAGGAATACCTAAGGCCTTGGCCCATGTTAAGTCCATAAAGTTTCCTGCAGCTCCACTGTCCACAAAAGCAGAGACCGAGGAACAGAGGCTGTCATAAGAAACTTTAGCAGGAACCAACAGTGAATTATTCGAGGAGATGAGCTGTAGACCAAAGTGAACCCCCTCACTATTCACTTGGTCAGGAAGTTTCCCGACTTGTTTGGGCAACTACGGGCAAAATGTCCCTTACCTCCGCAGTACAAACACAGACCCGAATTTTGCCTCCTGGTTCTTTCTTCCGGAGACAATTTGGAGAGACCAATCTGCATAGGCTCTCCCATGTCTACAGGAACGGAAGGAACACAGGGAAAAGAAACTACAGATGCCCCTTTTTCAGTCCTCCGCTCTCTGAGCCGACGATCTATTTTAATAGAGAGCTCCATGAGTTTATCAAGGGTCTCAGGAGCGGGATACTGAAGGAGGCTGTCTTTTATAGATTCAGATAAGCCGAGGCGAAACTGACTGCGCAGGGCAGGGTCATTCCAGCCACAGTCGTTCGACCAACGGCGAAACTCCGTACAATAATTCTCTGCAGGATTCCTACCCTGTCTCAGAGCACGCAACTGACTTTCTGCGGACGCCTCTCTATCAGGGTCGTCATACAATAGCCCCAAAGATTTAAAAAAGGCGTCTACAGACGATAAGGCCGGATCGTCTGTCTTCAAACCAAAAGCCCAGGTCTGAGGATCCCCCTGAAGCAGAGAAACTACAATCCCAACCCGCTGAGCCTCCGTACCTGAGGAGACTGGTCTCAAACGAAAATACAGTTTACAAGACTCTTTAAAATTAAAAAACTGTTTTCTATCCCCAGAAAAACGGTCAGGCAGATGCATTTTTGGTTCAGGGACGACCCTCGGGGAAGTCCGTAACAGATCTTCCTGTGAGCTCACCCGGAGGGACAGATCCTGAACCATCTGGGTAAGTTCCTGAATCTGACTAACTAGGAACTGGCCAGGGTTTGGCCCAACACCGGTGGGATTCATGAGGCCGACAAAAATTCTCCCAACTGGATCAGTGAAAAAATTAACTCCTGTTGAAATTTTTTCTTTTGTTGGCCGGTGATAATGTTACGATTCCTGTACCCCAGACTGGGGAAGATCTTATGGCAGGGATCTGAGCACAGGAACCATATACAGGTTGTGGGAGCTGGAAAGCCTAGTAACCCCTGGCACCCTAACTCCGTTGTCTCGCCCGTGTTATCAGAAATCCCCTGCGAGACTATGGTTGCTTGAGCCCATGGCAGCCGCGTTCGAAGGGCGGATTATGTCTGCCCAACCCCGATGCCCCCGCAGGTCTTAATGGGAGACAAGGGGAAGTCCGAGACAGGGTGATAACAAGGGGCCCTCTGACTAAGCAACCAAGCCAGGGGTTACAAGCTAACTTAACTAAATCCAAAGGTATGTGCGGACTAGCCGCCAGGGAAAAGGACAACCAAAGATCCACTGATCCGACACTCCTATCCGGCACCGCTGGACACCAGAGTGGATCTTGTGGAAGCGGAATCCTCCGCAAAGCTCCAGAACACAATATAAACAAAATAATAATAATAGCGGACAAGCCGCAACACACGGCTGCGCCGCGACTCACGAACACCACCAGATGTTAAAGGTGCTTGATCAGACTCCAGGAACAGATGGTAACTTCCGAGTACAGGATCACTGAGAACAGGAACAAACGGGTAAACCGGGACTGGGAACTTTCTCTGCAGCAGACACAGGCAAACAGGAAGCTATCACCGGCGTCTGTGAGGAGTCCTGGGAGTGCTTTTAACAGAGAGTCTTCCAATCAGCTGTTTGGAGGCTGATTGGATTTAAATGCTATGCAGCTGACAAGCTGCATGGTCAGGGAAACAGATGAGTGATAATTACAACATGCCATGCAGCTGCATGCTACACAGCCAGGAAACCAGTGAAGATATAAACTTAGACCCAGCAACGGGGAACACGATCCGACAGTGGCGTCCCCGTTGCTAGGCGCCGGCCGCACTGACGAGCGGACCCTCGGCGCCTAACAGTAGTGTCTGCTGAGGAAGTCTGCTTCCCAGTTGTCCACTCCCGGAATGAACACTGCTGACAGTGCCACCACATGATTTTCCGCCCAGCGAAGAATCCTTGCAGCTTCTGGCATTGCCCTCCTGCTTCTTGTGCCGCCCTGTCTGTTGACGTGGGCGACTGCCGTGATGTTGTCCGATTGGATCAATACCGACTGACCCTGAAGCAGAGGCCTTGCTTGACTTAGGGCATTGTAAATGGCCCTTAGTTCCAGGATATTTATGTGAAGAGACGTTTCCATGCTTGACCACAAGCCCT
The DNA here is from genome assembly GCF_028390025.1 of Pseudophryne corroboree. Classification (NCBI taxonomy): domain Eukaryota; kingdom Metazoa; phylum Chordata; class Amphibia; order Anura; family Myobatrachidae; genus Pseudophryne; species Pseudophryne corroboree. Next base: position 731,162,746 of record NC_086449.1, read on the forward strand.
GGAAATTTCTTCCCTGTGTGACTGCTCCCCAGCCTCTCAGGCTGGCATCGGTGGTCACCAGCATCCAATCCTGAATGCCGAATCTGCGGCCCTCTAGAAGATGAGCACTCTGTAACCACCACAGGAGAGACACCCTTGTCCTTGGAGATAGGGTTATCCGCTGATGCATCTGAAGATGCGATCCGGACCATTTGTCCAGCAGATCCCACTGAAAAGTTCTTGCATGGAATCTTCCAAATGGAATCGCTTCGTAAGAAGCCACCATTTTTCCCAGGACTCTCGTGCATTGATGCACTGACACTTGGCCTGGTTTTAGGAGTTTCCTGACTAGCTCGGATAACTCCCTGGCCTTCTCCTCCGGGAGAAACACCTTTTTCTGGACTGTGTCCAGAATCATCCCCAGGAACAGTAGACGTGTTGTTGGAATCAGCTGTGATTTTGGGATATTTAGGATCCACCCGTGCTGACGTAGCACTACCTGAGATAGTGCTACTCCGACCTCTAACTGTTCCCTGGACCTTGCCCTTATCAGGAGATCGTCCAAGTAAGGGATAATTAAGATGCCTTTTCTTCGAAGAAGAATCATCATTTCGGCCATTACCTTGGTAAAGACCCGTGGTGCCGTGGACAATCCAAACGGCAGCGTCTGAAACTGATAATGACAGTTTTGTACCACAAACCTGAGGTACCCTTGGTGAGAAGGGTAGATTGGGACATGGAGATAAGCATCTTTGATGTCTAGAGATACCATATAGTCCCCTTCTTCCAGGTTCGCTATCACTGCTCTGAGTGACTCCATCTTGAATTTGAACCTTTTTATGTAAGTGTTCAAGGATTTTAGATTTAAAATTGGTCTCACCGAGCCGTCCGGCTTCGGTACCACAAACAGCGTGGAATAATACCCCTTTCCCTGTTGTAGGAGGGGTACCTTGATTATCACCTGCTGGGAATACAGCTTGTGAATAGCTTCCACTACCGCCTCCCTGTCGGAGGGAGACGTTGGTAGAGCAGACTTCAGGAACCGGCGAGGGGGAGACGTCTCGAATTCCAATTTGTACCCCTGTGATACTACCTGCAGGATCCAGGGGTCCACTTGCGAGTGAGCCCACTGCGCGCTGAAATTCTTGAGCCGGCCCCCCACCGTGCCTGAGTCCGCTTGTAGAGCCCCAGCGTCATGCTGAAGACTTGGCAGAAGCGGGGGAGGGCTTCTGTTCCTGGGAAGAGGCTGCCTGGCGCAGTCTTTTTCCCCTTCCTCTGCCCCGGGGCAGAAATGAGTGGCCTTTTGCCCGCTTGCCCTTATGGGAACGAAAGGACTGAGTTTGAAAAGACGGTGTCTTTTTCTGCTGAGAGGTGACCTGGGGTAAAAAGGTGGATTTTCCAGCCGTTGCTGTGGCCACCAGGTCCGATAGACCGACCCCAAATAACTCCTCCCCTTTATACGGCAATACTTCCATATGTCGTTTGGAATCCGCATCACCTGACCACTGTCGCGTCCATAACGCTCTTCTGGCAGAAATGGACATCGCACTCACTCTAGATGCCAGGGTGCAAATATCCCTCTGTGCATCTCGCATATATAGTAATGCATCCTTTAAATGCTCTATAGTTAATAATATACTGTCCCTATCCAGGGTATCAATATTTTCAGTCAGGGAATCCGACCAAGCCACTCCAGCACTGCACATCCAGGCTGAGGCGATTGCTGGTCGCAGTATAACACCAGTATGTGTGTATATACCTTTTAGGATATTTTCCAGCCTTCTATCAGCTGGTTCCTTAAGGGCGGCCGTATCGGGAGACGGTAACGCCACTTGTTTTGATAAGCGTGTGAGCGCCTTATCTACCCTAGGGGGTGTTTCCCAACGTGCCCTAACCTCTGGCGGGAAAGGGTATAGTGCCAATAATTTATTAGAAATCAGCAGTTTTTTATCGGGGGAAAACCACGCTTTATCACACACCTCATTTAATTCATCTGATTCAGGAAAAACTACTGGTAGTTTTTTCACACCCCACATAATACCCTTTTTTGTGGTACTTGTAGTGTCAGAAATATTCAATGCCTCCTTCATTGCCGTGATCATGTAACGTGTGGCCCTACTGGACATTACGTTTGTCTCCTCACCGTCGACACTGGATTCAGTATCCGTGTCTGGGTCTGTGTCGACCATCTGAGGTAACGGGCGTTTTAGCGCCCCCGACGGTGTCTGAGACGCCTGAACAGGCACTAATTGATTTGCCGGCTGTCTCATGTCATCAACAGTTTTTTGCAAAGTGCTGACACTGTCACGTAATTCTTTAAATACGACCATCCAGTCAGGTGTCGACTACCTAGGGGGTGACATCACTAACACAGGCAATTGCTCTGCTTCCACATCATTTTCCTCCTCATACATGTCGACACAATCGTACCGACACCCAGCACACACACAGGGAATGCTCTGAAAGAGGACAGGACCCCACGAGCCCTTTGGGGAGACAGAGGGAGAGTTTGCCAGCACACACCAGAGCGCTATATATATACAGGGATAACCTTATGTAAGTGTTACTCCCTTTATAGCTGCTGTTTTATATTAGCTGCCAATAGTGCCCCCCCTCTCTTGTTTTACCCTGATTCTTGTAGCAGGACTGCAGGGGAGAGTCAGGGAGCCGTCCTTCCAGCGGAGCTGTGAAAGAAAATGGCGCTTGTGTGCTGAGGAGAAAGGCTCCGCCCCCTTCACGGCGGCCTTTTCTCCCGCTTTTTTCAGGAAAACTGGCAGGGGTTAAATGCATCCATATAGCCCAGGAGCTATATGTGATGCATTTCTTTAGCCATATAAGGTTTTTATAGTGTTCTATTGCGTCTCAGGGCGCTCCCCCCCAGCGCCCTGCACCCTCAGTGACCGGAGTGTGAAGTGTGCTGAGAGCAATGGCGCACAGCTGCAGTGCTGTGCGCTACCTTATCTGAAGACAGGAACGTCTTCTGCCGCCGATTTCTCCGGACCTCTTCGCTCTTCTGGCTCTGTAAGGGGGCCGGCGGCGCGGCTCCGGGACCCATCCAGGCTGAACCTGTGATCGTCCCTCTGGAGCTAATGTCCAGTAGCCAAGAAGCCCAATCCACTCTGCACGCAGGTGAGTTCGCTTCTTCTCCCCTTAGTCCCACGATGCAGTGAGCCTGTTGCCAGCAGGACTCACTGAAAATAAAAAACCTATTTAAACTTTTACTTCTAAGCAGCTCAGGAGAGCCACCTAGCATGCACCCTTCTCGCTCGGGCACAAAAATCTAACTGAGGCTTGGAGGAGGGTCATAGGGGGAGGAGCCAGTGCACACCAGCTAGTCTAAAGCTTTTACTTTTGTGCCCAGTCTCCTGCGGAGCCGCTATTCCCCATGGTCCTTACGGAAGTCCCAGCATCCACTAGGACGTCAGAGAAACACTTTTCTCTGTTCTGTGTCCAGAACCATCCCTAGGAACAGCAGGCGTGTCGTAGGGACCAGCTGTGACTTTGGAATGTTTAGAATCCAGCCGTGCTGTTGTAGCACTTCCCGAGATAGTGCTACCCCTACCAACAACTGCTCTCTGGACCTCGCCTTTATCAGGAGATCGTCCAAGTACGGGATAATTAAAACTCCCTTCCTTCGAAGGAGTATCATCATTTCCGCCATTACCTTGGTAAAGACCCTCGGAGCCGTGGAGAGACCGAACGGCAACGTCTGGAATTGGTAATGACAATCTTGTACCACAAACCTGAGGTACTCCTGGTGAGGATGGTAAATGGGGACATGTAGGTAAGCATCCTTGATGTCCAGCGATACCATGTAATCTCCCTCGTCCAGGCTTGCAATAACCGCCCTGAGCGATTCCATCTTGAACTTGAATTTTTTGATATATGTGTTCAAGGATTTCAAATTTAAAATGGGTCTCACCGAACCGTCCGGTTTCGGTACCATAACATTGTGGAATAGTAACCCCTTCCTTGTTGAAGTAGGGGCACCTTTACTATCACTGGTTGTGAATACAGCTTTTGAATTGCCTGTAACACTGCCTCCCTGCCCGAGGGAGTGGTTGGCAAGGCAGATTTGAGGAAACGGCGGGGGGGAGACGTCTCGAATTCCAGTTTGTACCCCTGAGATACTATTTGAAGGATCCAGGGATCCACCCGTGAGCGAGCCCACTGATTGCTGAAATGCTTGAGACGGGCCCCCACCGTACCTGGCTCTGCCTGTGGAGCCCCAGCGTCATGCTGTGGACTTAGAGGAAGCGGGGGAGGACTTTTGCTCCTGGGAACTGGCTGTATGCTGCAGCTTTTTCCCTCTACCTCTGCCTCTGGGCAGAAAGGACGCGCCTTTAACCCGCTTGCCCCTATTGGGCCGAAAGGACTGTACCTGATAATACGGTGCTTTCTTTGGTTGTGAGGGAACATGGGGCAAAAATGTAGACTTCCCAGCTGTTGCTGTGGAAACGAGGTCCGAGAGACCATCCCCGAACAATTCCTCACCCTTATAAGGCAGAACTTCCATGTGTCGTTTGGAATCTGCATCACCTGTCCACTGCCGAGTCCATAACCCTCTCCTGGCAGAAATGGACATTGCACTAATTTTGGATGCCAGCCGGCAAATATCCCTCTGTGCATCCCTCATGTATAAAAGTGCGTCTTTTATATGCTCTACGTTCAGCAAAATAGTGTCCCTGTCTAGGGTATCTATATTTTCTGACAGGGAATCTGACCACGCAGCAGCAGCGCTGCACATCCAGGCTGAAGCTATAGCCGGTCTCAGCATCACACCTGTGTGTGTATATATATAGATTTCAGGATAGCCTCCTGCTTTCTATCAGCAGATTCCTTCAGTGCGGCCGTATCCGGAGACGGTAGTGCCACCTTCTTTGACAAGCGTGTGAGCGCTTTATCCACCCTAGGGGATGTTTCCCAGCGTGACCTATCCTCTGGCGGGAAAGGGTACGCCATTAGTAACCTCTTAGAAATTACCATCTTTTTATCAGGGGAAGCCCACGCTTCTTCACACACTTCATTTAACTCTTCAGATGGAGGAAAAGCTACTGGTAGTTTTTTCTCTCCAAACATTATACCCTTTTTTGTGGTACCGGGGGTAACATCAGAAATGTGCAACACATTTTTCATTGCCTCAATCATGTAACGTGTGGCCCTACTGGAAGTTACATTAGTCTCTTCGTCGTCGACACTGGAGTCAGTATCCGTGTCGACATCTGTGTCAACCATCTGAGGTAGCGGGCGTTTTAGAGCCCCTGATGGTTTTTGAGACGCCTGGGCAGGCACAGGCTGAGAAGCTGGCTGTCCCACATTAGGTATGTCGTCAAACCTTTTATGTAAGGAGTCGACACTATCACGTAATTCCTTCCACAGCACCATCCACTCAGGTGTCGACCCCGCAGGGGGTGACATCACATTTACAGGCATCTGCTCCGCCTCCACATAAGCCTCCTCATCAAACATGTCGACACAGCCGTACCGACACACCGCAAACACACAGGGAATGCTCTGACAGAGGACAGGACCCCACAAAGCCCTTTGGGGAGACAGAGAGAGAGTATGCCAGCACACACCAGAGCGCTATATAACACTGGGATCCCACTATCAATGAGTGTTTTCCCTATAGCTGCTTTTTTATATATATTACATATATATATATCTATACTGCGCCTAAATTTAGTGCCCCCCCTCTCTTTTTTACCCTTCTGTAGTATTCTCAGACTGCAGGGGAGAGCCAGGGAGCTTCCTTCCAGCGGAACTGTGAGGGAAAAATGGCGCCAGTGTGCTGAGGGAGAAGCCTTGCCCCCTTTTCGGCGGACTTTCTCCCGCTTTTTCTGTGATACTGGCAGGGGTAATTTTACATCTATATAGCCTCTGGGACTATATATGATGTATATTTTGCCAGCCAAGGTGTTATTTATTGCCCTCAGGGCGCCCCCCCCCCCAGCGCCCTGCACCCATCAGTGACCGAAGTATGAGGTGTACATGAGGAGCAATGGCGCACAGCTGCAGTGCTGTGCGCTACCTTGGTGAAGACTGAAGTCTTCTGCCGACAATTTTCCGGACCTTCTTCATGCTTCTGGCTCTGTAAGGGGGCCGGCGGCGCGGCTCCGGGAACGAACACCAAGGTCGGGTCCTGCGGTCGATCCCTCTGGAGCTAATGGTGTCCAGTAGCCTAAGAAGCCCAAACTACCACCTGTTAGGTAGGTTCGCTTCTTCTCCCCTTAGTCCCTCGCTGCAGTGAGTCTGTTGCCAGCAGATCTCACTGAAAATAAAAAACCTAAATATACTTTCTTTCTAGGTGCTCAGGAGAGCCCCTAGTGTGCATCCAGCTCGGCCGGGCACAAGAATCTAACTGAGGTCTGGAGGAGGGTCTTAGTGGGAGGAGCCAGTGCACACCAGTAGTCTAAAAGCTTTCTTTATAGTTGTGCCCAATCTCCTGCGGAGCCGTTAATCCCCATGGTCCTTACGGAGTCCCCAGCATCCACTTAGGACGTTAGAGAAAATAGTAACATATACAAAAAAGTCTGGACTTTCAGTCCCAGGGGGAGAAATACCTCTGAATTGCTGGGCCCCAGATGACTAACTAAGCAATTCAAAGTTTGAAATTAACTTAGACTTTCATTATTCACCTTACACAGCGCTGCCTCTCCTCTGGTTCTCGTCTTCTTCTCCAGCAATGCAGAGAGATCTTCCAGGGACCGGCCGGCCACAATACCGCAGCTAATCTCTACCCCTTCCCTGCACACACTACACCTGCATGCCCCTCCGCACACACACTACACTACACTTACCTTCTCTGGACGGCTTCATTCTTCATGCAGGAGCTGGTCCAGCAGTTGGAGGATGCAACAGCCGGGAACAGATGACAGTGGAGAGCAGAAGAAGGTGAATATTTCCTCGCACTGCTGGGTTTTCAAAGCAGAAAACAGCTTGTGTCACACATTTTTGATATGCTACTATCCCCCCAGTACACATTAATATGCCCCTCCCCCCGTAGCACACATTAATATGCCCCTTTCCCCCGTAGCACATTAATATGCCCCTTCCCCCCCCCCCCCCGTAGCACACATTAATATGTCCCTTCCCCCCTCCAAAGCACACATTAATATGCCCCTTTCCCCCCCATAGCACACATTAATATGCCCCTTTCCCCCCCGTAGCACACATTAATATGTCCCTTCCCCCCTCCAAAGCACACATTAATATGCCCCTTCTTCCCCCCCACCATAGCACCCATTAATATGCCCCTTCCCCCTCATAGCACACAGTAATATGCCTCTTCCCCCATAGCACACATTAATATGCCCCTTCCCACTCATAGCACACAGTAATATGCCCCTTCCCCCATAGCACACAGTAATATGCCCCTTCCCCCCATAGCACACATTAGTATGCCCCTTCCCCATAGCACACAGTAATTGCCCCTTCCGCTCCATAGCACACATTAGTATGCCCCTTCCCCGATAGCACACAGTAATATGCCCCTTCCCCCTCATAGCACACAGTAATATGCCCCATCCCCCCCATAGCACACAGTAATATGCCCCTTCCCCCATAGCACACAGTAATATGCCCCTTCCCCATACTTACCTACCTGACCCTCTCCACGAGGGAGAAAATGCTCTGTTCCTGGACTTTCCTGGTAATGTATGACCTGTGATGAAATACCTTTCATATCAATTAACTAGCTCACCACAGGTGATGGCAATCATACATTACCAGGAAAGTCCAGGAACAGAGCATTTTCTCCCTCATGGAGAGGGTCAGGTAGGCAAGTATGCCCTTCCCCCTCATAGCACATGGTAATATGCCCCTTCCCCCCATAGCACACAGTAATATGCCCCTCCCCCCTCATAGCACACAGTAATATGCCCCTTTCCCCCCCTCCATAGCACACAGTAATATGCCCCTCCCCCCTCATAGCACACAGTAATATGCCCCTTTCCCCCCCTCCATAGCACACAGTAATATGCCCATTCCCCCATAGCACACAGTAATATGCCCCTTCCCCCAAGCACACAGTAATATGCCCCTTCCCCCCAAAGCACACAGTAACATGCCCCTTCCCTCATAGCACACATTAATATGCCCCTTTCCCCATAGCACACATTAATATGCCCCTTTCCCCATATAGCACACATTGTTGATATTCCTCCTCTCCCCCTCCCCTTTTATCCAGAACTTGCCTGAGTCTCTGGTGTTCTGAATGCTTGTGCTGTGGCTGCTCCATGCCTGCTGGCTCCTCCAGTGTGTGCACAGTCAAGTGTGCCTCCCTCATGTGACTTCCTGTTCTAACCAGGAAGCAAGCTCAGCACAGCACAGCATTGGGACTGAGAGGGGTAGCATCTAGATTCTCTTCATGCAGAGGACCTTTCACATAACCCCCTGGGTCCATGTCACAATCTATTTGGAATAGTAAAGTGTGGCGAGCGAAGCGAGACACCGAGCCTGATGCGTGGCGAGCGAAGCGAGCCCGCTAGGGTCCAATGCTGCATAGAAAAAAAAAAATACCCCAAACGGACGGAGAACGAAGAAGACATTTAGGAGCTGTAAGGGCGGAAGTTCTCTCCTGCCCACTCGTTTTGTCACGTCCAGGTCCTTTACACAAAGGCAACATAGACACAACCGACTGAGAGGTGGCTGCCTGGCTTCTGCTTTGAGCATAGTGCAGAGGCGGGGACAGAGAGGAGAGAGAGGGGGGAGCACCCTACAGGAGAGGAGTCTTTAATCTGCCGGCACCACTTCGCTGCCATCATACCTGCCTGTGAAAGGAGCATGCTGCAGAAGCCGGCAAGTACTAACAGTGCATAACAGCTTAGCAAGGTGGCAGAGCAGGGAGAGCGCCTCTCTGGCACAGCGCCTCCCTGCTTTGCAGACCTTGTTGAGCGGCTAGCGCCGGGCCTGCGTATGGTGATGCGATTCAGGCACAGAGAGGGGCTGCCGCTGAAGAAGTCAGAGACTTCTCCACGGTAACCTGCTCTGTGAATTGCACTAGGCAGAAGAATCTGTTTAACGCAAAACAGGGCTTTTCTCTGCTACAGCGAATAGACCCCTAATAATCCTAAGGTTGCGAATCATAAAAACCTAAACTGCTATCGTATACTATGTAAAAGATTTGGACTGTAGAAACATAGCTGCCTTAGAACTATTATCGGCCCTCAATAAAATGGCGCCCGTAATATATTCTGTAGAATAAGTATGAGCGGGCTTCAATAAAATGGCCCCCATAATGGATTCAATTGATACGTATACATAGGTGTCCCCTTGTGGTTTTAACACGTGTGAATACATTGGCAGTATTGGATCATGTGATCACCTAATGAGATACTTTTGTACGGGCAGTAGAGTATCAAGCCACACCCACTGACGAAGTCACAAAGGATGAAATGCGTTTGGCCGTGGCTTAGATTAACGTGACAGTGCTGACGTCACGGAGACGGGCAACTGTGAGCATGTCACAACTTTCAGGTGTTGTGTATGGATATTTGAACCTGTGGAACGGGACTGGAGAGCAGCACCACAAGCAAAAGCAGCCTATGCCTGGACTTTTTATGAATTGACTAATATCGGTAACAGTACTTGAACCTATATGGTAATAGAATTTCAGAGAATTGGTAACATGCGTTTGCAAAGACATGGGTGGTCATTCCGAGTTGATCGCTAGCTGCCGTTGTTCGCAGCGTAGCGATCAGACTAAAAATCTGCATTTTTGCGCATGCGTACGGGCCACAGTGCATACGCGCGACGTACTTTCACAAAAAAACTATGCAGTTTTACACAAGGGCGAGCTGCTATTTTCCGTCGCTCTGTTGATCGGTGAGTGATTGACAGGAATGGGGTGTTTCTGGGAGGTAACTGACCGTTTTCCGGGAGTGTGCTAAAAAACGCAGGCGTGTCAGATAAAAACGCAGGTGTGCCTGGGGAAACGGGGGAGTGGCTGGCCAAACGCAGGGCGTGTTTGTGACGTCAAAACAGGAACTGAAGTGATCACAAGGAAGGAGTAGGTCTGCAGCTACTCTGAAACTGCTTGAAAAAAAAAATAACCCCGTTCTGCGATCCTTTCGTTCGCACTTCTGCTAAGCTAAGATACACTCCCAGAGGGCGGCGGCTTAGCATTTGTACTGCTGCTAAAAGCAGCTAGCAAGCGATCAACTCGGAATGAGGACCGTGGTTAGCTGCCGAGCCGCTTCAAGGCTTCTCTGATGTCAGCAGTCCTAACACTATATAATAGCAGTGCCCACATAGGCCCATGTGATTTGTCTTCAGTAAGGCCTCATGATAAAGGCTCATACAAAACTGCATTCAGGCTGAGGGCTAGCTTACCTGAGAGCCACATCAAAGATCTCCCATTGGCACTACAAGGACCAGCATGCCTTCCAAATGCTGCTCCCCTTCAATGCCTTCTCACACATGCAGACAAACATTAGTATTGGTAATTATCTCCATTCCTGGAGATAATTATATTAGGTGCTAGAAAAGGGGAGGGGTCACAAACAAACAATACACAGAGAGGGGGGTGCTTTTTCCCCCCTGGGATACCCCCAGCGCACTAATACCTGTAACAATACTTGAACCTATCTGGTAATAGAATTTCAGAGAATTGGTTACATGCATTTGCAAAGACATGGTTAGCTGCTGAGCCGCTTCAAGGCTTCTCTGATATCAGCAGTCCTAAATAGCAATGCTCCTGATGGTAGATAAGCTGCCAAGGTGATAGGCCAAGGGGTGACTACTGTTAGGGGTCAGGGACCTTAGGGTTCACTGGAGAACTGGTGTTTGTGCATTTGAAGACTCTGTGATCCCTGCTTTGCTGTACCTGACCTGTGAGTCTTGCACCTTCTTGAGTAACTGCCTGTGGTGGAAAATAAACTTAGTTTGGATGTTACTCTGGTCTATGTGATACCTGTCATATTATACCCCCAAACCCCCCCCCACACACACACACACACACACACACACACGCACAAGCAAAATAGTGTGTTCTGTAGCAGACGCGTGTTCTTGAAGGTATAAAACAGGTAGAGGGGCACTGATTAGAACATTTGATAACAAAATGGCTTGCTGGATGGAGCTAACAGAGTTTGAAAAGGTGGTCTTCGCAGGTTGCGCAATGTCATGTTCCCACTCCAGGGCGACGCTGGACTGGTATACAGAAACAATATAACCCACCCAAATCTAAATCTCTCTGCACTTGTTACAATTGCCCCACCTTCAGTGCAACATGGTTTTACCCAATTGCTAACTTTTTTGGTTTGCTAACAAACCTGAATAAGGCCCTATGTAGTCAAAAGTACAGTGACAGCAAACAGATCAATGAGATTATATTTACGTCAGGACTTCATAGGTCGTGAATAACCACCATTTTGTTGTGTGTGTGTGTGTGTGTGTGTGTGTGTGTGTGTGTGTGTGTGTGTGTGTGTGTGTGTTAAAATATATTTACTAAGGTATGTCTAACATATGTTACTCTAAAATAAGTTATTTTACATTTCATTTAATAATTTAAAAAATGTGTTACATAAAAAAAAAATAGAGGACCACTGATCTAGACCTGTAAGCTCTCATCCTTATGCCTCACGTCAACCGGCTCGCTTCCCCCCGCATCTGTCTATTTACATGTTGGCCATCCTTTGTGCCATACCTGAAAACTTTTTGTGTCTCCTCTATTTTGGAAGAAAATCGATAGAGCCGAAATCTGGACCTTCATGGAACCCAATTTTAGGCCCATAGTCACCTCTGACTGTAGGAAGTGCAGAAATCGACCAAGCTGAAATTTCTCCTTTGGGGCCTTCCTGGCCTCACAGCATGCAACATATTTCCATCATATGCGGTGATAATGGTTTGCGTTCACTTCTTTCCTAGCTTTAAATAGCGTAGGGATAACTTCCTCCGGAATGCCCTTTTCCTTCAGGATCCGGCGTTCAACCGCCATGCCGTCAAACGCAGCCGCGGTACGTCTTGGAACAGACAGGCCCCCTGCTGCAGCAGGTCCGGTCTGAGCGGCAGAGGCCATGGGTCCTCTGAGATCATTTCTTGGAGTTCTGGTTACCAAGCTCTTCTTGGCCAACCCGGAACAATGCGTATAGTTCTTACTCCTCTCTTTCTTATTATTCTCATTACCCTGGGTAAGAGAGGCAGAGAAGGGAACACATACACCGACTGGTACACCCACGGTGTTACCAGAGCGTCCACAGCTATCGCCTGAAGGTCCCTTGACCTGGCGCAATATCTTTGTAGCTTTTTGTTGAGGCGGGACGCCATCATGTCCACCTGTGGCCTTTCCCAACGGTGTACAATCATTTGGAAAACTTCTGGATGAAGTCCCCACTCCCCCGGGTGGAGGTCGTGTCTTCTGAGAAAGTCTGCTTCTCAGTTGTCCACTCCGGGAATGAACACTGCTGACAGTGCTAACACATGATTTTCCGCCCATCGGAGAATCCTTGTGGCTTCTGCCATCGCCATCCTGCTTCTTGTGCCGCCCTGTCGGTTTACATGAGCGACCGCTGTGATGTTGTCTGACTGGATCAGCACCGGCCGGTGTTGAAGCAGGGGTCTAGCCTGACTTAGGGCATTGTAAATGGCCCTTAGTTCCAGAATATTTATGTGTAGGAAAGTCTCCTGACTTTTCCATAGCCTTGGAAGTTTCTTCCCTGTGTGACTGCCCCCCAGCCTCGAAGGCTGGCATCCGTGGTCACCAGGACCCAGTCCTGTATGCCGAATCTGCGGCCCCCTAGAAGATGAGCACTCTGCAGCCACCACAACAGCGACACCCTGGCCCTTGGAGACACGGTTATCCGTTGATGCATCTGAAGATGCGACCCGGACCACTTGTCCAACAGATCCCACTGGAAAATCCTTGCATGGGACCTGGCGAATGGAATTTCTTCGTAAGAAGCTACCATCCTTCCCAGGGCTCGCGTGCATTGATGCACCGACACCTGTATACGTATTAGGAGGTCTCTGTCTAGAGACGACAACTCCTTGGACTTCTCCTCCGGGAGAAACCCTTTTTATCCTGTTCTGTGTCCAGAACCATACCCAGGAACAGTAGATGCGTCGTAGGAACCAGCTGCGACTTTGGAATATTCAGAATCTAGCCGTGCTGTTGTAGCACTTCCCGAGATAGTGCTACTCCGCCGAACAACTGCTCCCTGGACCTCGCCTTTATAAGGAGATCGTCCAAGTACGGGATAATTATTTCGGCCATTACCTTTGTAAATACCTCGGTGCCGGGGACAGACCAACGGCAACGTCTGGAATTGGTAATGACAATCCTGTACCACATTTTTGAGGTACTCCTGGTGAAGAGGGTAAATAGGGACATGCAGGTAAGCATCCTTGATGTCCAGTGATACCATGAAATTCCAGGCTTGCAATAATCGCCCTGAGCGATTCCATTTTGAACTTGAACCTTCGTATATAAGTGTTCAAGGCTTTCAATTTTAGAATGGGTCCCACCGAACCGTCTGGTTTCGGTACCACAACATTTTGGAATAGTAACCCCGGCCTTGTTGAAGGAGGGGTACCTTAATTTCACCTGCTGGAAGTACAGCTTGTGAATTGCCGCCAGTACTACCTTTCTCCGAGGGCAGCAGGCAAGGCTGATGTGAGGTAACGGCGAGGGGGAGTCGCCTCGAACTCCAGCCTGTATCCCTGTGATACTATTTGCAGAACCTAGGGATCCACCTGTGGGCAAGCCCACTGGTCCCTTAAAGTTCCCGAGACGCGCCCCTACCGCACCTGTCTCCACCTGTGGAGCCCCAACGTCATGCGGTGGACTCAGAGGAAGCGGGGGAAGATTTTTGATCCTAGGAACTGGCTGCTGGTGCAGCTTTTTCCTTCTTCCCTTGTCTCTGTGCAGAAAGGAAGCGCCTTTGACCCGCTTGCTTTTCTGAAGCCGAAAGGACTGTACCTGAAAATACAGTGCTTTCTTAGGCTGTGAGGAAACCTGAGGTAAAAAATTTTCTTCCCAGCTGTTGCTGTGGATACGAGGTCCCAGAGACCATCCCCAAACAATTCCTCACCCTTATAAGGCAGAATCTCCATGTGCCTTTTATAGGCAGCATCACCTGTCCACTGCCGGGTTTCTAATACCCTCCTGGCAGAATGGACATTGCATTAATTCTGGATGCCAGCCGGCAAATATCCCTCTGTGCATCCTTTATATCTAAGACGACGTCTTTAATATGCTCTATGTTAGCAAATTATTATCCCTGTCTTAGAGTATTAATATTATCTGACTGGGTATCAGACCACGCTGCAGCAGCACTATTTATGCTGAGGCAATTGCAGGTCTCAGTATATAACCTGAGTGTGTAAATACAGACTTCAGGATAGCCTCCTGCTTTTTATCAGCAGGCTCCTTCAAGGTGGCCGTATCCTAAGACGGCAGTGCCACCTTTTTTGACAAACGTGTGAGCGCCTTATCCACCCTAAGGGATATCTCCCAACGTGACCTATCCTCTGGCGGGAAAGGGTACGCCATCAGTAACTTTTTAGAAATTACCAGTTTCTTATCGGGGGAACCCACGCTACTTTACACACTTCATTCATTCATCTGATGGGGGAACAAAACACTGGCTGCTTTTTCTCCCCCAAAATAAAACCCCTTTTATGTGGTACTTGGGTTCATGCCAGAAATGCATAACACATTTTTCATTGCCGAGATCATGTAACGGATGTTCCTAGTGGATTGTGTATATGTCTCAACCTCGTCGACACTGGACTCAGACTCCGTGTCGACATCTGTGTCTGCCATCTGAGGTAACGGGCGCTTTTTTGAGCCCCTGATGGCCTTTGAGACGCCTGGGCAGGCGCGGGCTGAGAAGCCGGCTGTCCCACAGCTGTTTTACGTCATCCAGCCTTCTATATAAGGAGTTGACATTGTCGGTTAATACCTTCCACCTATCCATCCACTCTGGTGTCGGCCCCACAGGGGGCGACATCCCATTTATCGGCCTCTGCTCCACCTCCACGTAACCTTCCTCATCCCACATGTCGACACAGCCGTACCGACACACAGCACACACACAGGGAATGCTCTGACTGAGGACAGGACCCCACAAAGTCCTTTGGGGAGACAGAGAGAGAGTATGCCAGCACACACCAGAGCGCTATATAATGCAGGGATTAACACTATAACTGAGTGATTTTTCCCCCAATAGCTGCTTGTATAAACAATATTGCGCCTAAATTTAGTGCCCCCCCTCTCTTTTTAACCCTTTGAGCCTGAAAACTACAGGGGAGAGCCTGGGGAGCTGTCTTCCAGCTGCACTGTGAAGAGAAAATGGCGCCAGTGTGCTGAGGGAGATAGCTCCGCCCCTTTTTCGCGGACTTTTCTCCCGCTTTTTTATGGATTCTGGCAGGGGTATTTATCACATATATAGCCTCTGGGGCTATATATTGTGATGATTTTGCAAGGCAAGGTGTTTATATTGCTGCTCAGGGCGCCCCCCCCAGCGCCCTGCACCCATCAGTGACCGGAGTGTGAGGTGTGCATGAGGAGCAATGGCGCACAGCTGCAGTGCTGTGCGCTACCTTGGTGAAGACTGAAGTCTTCTGCCGCCGATTTTCCGGAACACTTCTTGCTTCTGGCTCTGTAAGGGGGCCGGCGGCGCGGCTCCGGGACCGAACATCAATGGCCGGTTCCATGCGGTCGATCCCTCTGGAGCTAATGGTGTCCAGTAGCCTAAGAAGCCCAAGCTACCACCAGTTAGGTAGGTTCGCTTCTTCTCCCCTTAGTCTTTCGCTGCAGTGAGTCTGTTGCCAGCAGATCTCACTGTAAAATAAAAAACCTAAAATATACTTTCTTTCTAGGAGCTCAGGAGAGCCCCTAGTGTGCATCCAGCTCAGCCGGGCACAAGAATCTAACTGAGGTCTGGAGGAGGGTCTTAGTGGGAGGAGCCAGTGCACACCAGGTAGTCCTAAAGCTTTCTTTAGTTGTGCCCAGTCTCCTGCAGAGCCGCTAATCCCCATGGTCCTTACGCAGTCCCAGCATCCACTTAGGACGTCAGAGAAATACGGGGGACCCCTACTCTTTTTGTCCCCCGTATTTTTTGCACCAGCACCAGGCGCAGAGCCCGGTGCTGGTTTTAAAAATACGGGGGATCCCCTGTCAATTTTGACCCCGCATTTTTAGAACCAGGACCAGCTCGAAGAGCCCGAGGCTGGTTATGCTTTGGAGGGGGGACCCCACGCCATTTTTTTTCGGGTTTATCCCGTTTTTCCCCGTTTTTTAAAATCGCGGCAAAATCTGGCAAATCGTCCGTTTTTCGCCCGCGGGACTGTCAAATCCGTTTTCCATTGAATATGGTGAATTTCGGCAACCACTTGCCGAAATTGGACGGTCGAATTGTGTCGAATTAAAAAAACAGCGATAATTTGCCGCGATTCGCCGCTTATTGCATATACCCCTTAGTCTTATAAGTGACAGAAGTATGGTCCAGTTCTAGTGATGGATAGAGGTAAGTCATCATTTATGCTGAATAATACAATTTAAGTATGTTGTATTGCCTCCACAGTATACATATCATCCATGTTATTATGGTGCTTTGTTAATTTAATTAATATTGTGTTTTTAAAAAAAAAGTGTTGTTAATTTATATATGTTGTTGTTACTGTAAACAAGTAGGACTCTTTTGAAGTAAAAACCAATGGTAGTGATAAAGTGAATTAAGAGGCAGTAATACAGATTGAGTCTCCCTTATCCAAAATGCTTGGGACCAGAGGTATTTTGGATATGGGATTTTTCCGTATTTTGGAATAATTGCATACCATAATGAGATATCATGGTGATGGGACCTAAATCTAAGCACAGAATGCATTTATGTTACATATACAGCTTATACACACAGCCTGAGGGTAATTTTAGCCAATATTTTTTATAACTTTGTGCATTAAACAAAGTGTGTGTACATTCACACAATTCATTTATGTTTCATATACACCTTATACACACAGCCTGAAGGTCATTTAATACAATATGTATAATTACTTTGTGTATTAAACAAACTTTGTGTACATTGAGCCATCAGAAAAGGTTTCACTATCTCACTCTCACTCAAAAAACTCCGTATTTCGGAATATTCCGTATTTCGGAATATTTGGATATGGGATACTCAACCTGTAATAAGCAAAATATCAAGTGCCTAATTAAGATATGTATAGACATCAATATCAGATTGGCAGATTTAACATCTGCAAAGTCCTTAAATGACTAAGGGGTCTATTCATGTAAGAATGCGATGTTTTGGCTTTACTTATCACCAAACATCGCATTCTTATGAGTCCCGATGCGATCCGGTATTTTGATCTCTCATGATGCAGCCTTCCCTGGTGTTACCGCGGAATGTTGGTGCAGTTCTCCCGAGCATGCGTACTTTGATCCTGTGCTTGATTTTCCAGGCATCTGCGCATGCGCCGGCATCCTCCTCCTCCGTGTTGTTATGACATTTCAGCGGTGGCGGTAGGAGCGTTGCGAGGGGCAGCGGGCAGTAATGAGGAGGTGACCCGATATATGTATATGTTGGGTCACCTCAGCGGCGGAGTGGCTGGGGGCAAGTGGGCAGTCAGGGACACTGTGGCAGCAGGTAGTCATGAGGAGGAGACCCGGCATATGCATATGCCTTGGGCTCCTCTGATTGGCTGCTGTCACAGAAGGGGGCGGGCAAAAGGCAGGAGACAGGCGTCTTCACTCCACTTCTCCTGTAACAAGCCTCCCTACGCCATCCTGATATGGCGAAGGGGTTTTGTGAAGTGAAACGGAAAGCGGGGCCGGTGCTAGGGTGTTCAGCGCCCTCCTGCAAACTATAAATTTTGCGCCCTCCTACAAATACAGATGTGGCCACTCTCACCCTACCAGCGAGTGGCCGCATTGTGTTCATGACTAGTCCATTCGCAGGAGCGTAAACACCGCACAATCCTATGAATTGAGGGTGCATGCACACCAACAGGCATGCTTATTGCGTCAGATGAGTTGCATTTGCTGCAATTAGCCTTTAAGCTGGGAGGAGGATGCTAGTCAGTGGGTGACCAGAGAGAGGGGTGTTGGGGAGAGGGTAACAGCAGGGGAAAGGCAGTGTGAGACAGGGAGAGAGTGACACTAGCGAGAGTCAGTTGGTGACAGTGAGAGGGTGACAAGCAGAGGGTAAAAAGAGGGTGATGGGGAGAGGGTGAGTGCCAGTGGGTGACAGAGTGTGACAGGAGAGAAAGGTGACGAGGTGGGGGTGATAGGGAGTGGGTGAGAGTCAGTGGGTTATGAAAGAGTCAGTAGGTGACAGGGGAGAGAGTAATAGCAGGGGGAGATGGACAGAGTGACAGAAAAGAGAGGTGACTGGCAAAGGTTGAGAGTCAGTGGGTGACAGTGAGAGTGTGACAGGAGGGAGAGATGAGTGGAAGAGTCAGTGGGTGACAGGAGAGAGAGGTGATAGGGAAAGGGTGAGAGTCAGTGGGTGACAGGGAGAGTGACAGGAGAGAGGTGATGGGGAGAGGGTTAGAGTCAGTGGGTTACAAGAGAGTCAGTAGAGGGTGAGAGCCAGAGAGGCGACGGGTTAAGGGTAAAGGCAGGGGAGATGGGCAGACAGTGACAAGCAGAGGATGAAAAAAGAGGGTGATGGGGAGAGGGTGAGAGTCAGTGTGTGAGAGGAGAGAGAGGTGACAGGGAGAGGGTGAGAGTCAGTGGTAGACAGGGAGAGGATCAGAGTCAGTGAGTGACAGGTGAGAGAGGTGATGGGGAAAGTCAGTGGGTGACAGATAGTGGGAAACTGCATTAGTCAGAAGAAGAAAAAATAAGAATTTACTCACCGGTAATTCTATTTCTCATAGTCCGTAGTGGATGCTGGGGACTCCGTAAGGACCATGGGGATTAGCGGCTCCGCAGGAGACTGGGCACAACTATAAAGAAAGCTTTTAGACTACTGGTGTGCACTGGCTCCTCCCACTAAGACCCTCCTCCAGACCTCAGTTAGGATACTGTGCCCGGAAGAGCTGACACAATTAGGAAGGATTTTGAATCCCGGGTAAGACTCATACCAGCCACACCAATCACACCGTATAACTCGTGATACAATACCCAGTTAACAGCATGATAACAACTGAGCCTCTCAACAGATAGCTCAACAGTAACCCTTTAGTTAAGCAATAACTATATACAAGTATTGCAGACAATCCACACTTGGGATGGGTGCCCAGCATCCACTACGGACTATGAGAAATAGAATTACCGGTGAGTAAATTCTTATTTTCCCTAACGTCCTAAGTGGATGCTGGGGACTCCGTAAGGACCATGGGGATTATACCAAAGCTCCCAAACGGGCGGGAGAGTGCGGATGACTCTGCAGCACCGAATGAGAGAATGAAGGTCCTCCTCAGCCAGGGTATCAAATTTGTAGAATTTAGCAAACGTGTTTGCCCCTGACCAAGTAGCAGCTCGGCAAAGTTGAAGAGCCGAGACCCCTCGGGCAGCCGCCCAAGAAGAGCCCACTTTCCTCGTGGAATGGGCTTTCACTGATTTAGGATGCGGCAGTCCAGCCGCAGAATGTGCAAGCTGAATCGTACTACAGATCCAGCGAGCAATAGTCTGCTTAGAAGCAGGTGCACCCAACTTGTTGGGCGCATACAGGATAAAAAGCGAGTCAGTCTTCCTGACTCCAGCTGTCCTGGAAACATAAATTTTTAGGGCCCTGACTACATCCAACAACTTGGAAGCCTCCAAGTCATTCGTAGCCGCAGGCACCACGATAGGTTGGTTCGGATGAAAAGCTGATACCACTTTGGGGAGAAACTGGGGACGAGTCCTCAATTCTGCCCTATCCATATGGAAAATCAGATAAGGGCTTTTACATGACAAAGCCGCCAATTCTGAAACACGCCTGGCCGAAGCCAAGGCCAACAACATGACCACTTTCCACGTGAGATATTTTAAATCCACGGTTTTCAGTGGCTCAAACCAATGTGACTTTAGGAAATCCAACACCACGTTGAGATCCCAAGATGCCACTGTAGGCACAAAAGGGGGCTGAATATGCAGCACTCCCTTAACAAAAGTCTGAACTTCAGGTAGTGAAGCCAATTCTCTCTGGAAGAAAATCGATAGAGCCGAAATCTGGACCTTAATGGAACCCAATTTAAGGCCCATAGTCACCCCTGACTGTAGGAAGTGCAGGAACCGGCCCAGCTGAAATTCTTCCGTTGGGGCCTTCCTGGCCTCACACCACGCAACACATTTTCGCCATATGTGGTGATAATGGTTCGCGGTTACTTCTTTACTAGCTTTTATCAGCGTAGGAATGACTTCCTCCGGAATGCCCTTTTCCTTCAGGATCCGGTGTTCAACCGCCATGCCGTCAAACGCAGCCGCGGTAAGTCTTGGAACAGACAGGGCCCCTGCTGCAGCAGGTCCTGTCTGAGCGGTAGAGGCCATGGGTCCTCTGACATTTCTTGAAGTTCCGGATACCACGCTCTTCTTGGCCAATCCGGAACAATGAGTATAGTTCTTACTCCTCTTCTCCTTATTATCCTCAGTACCTTTGGTATGAGAGGAAGAGGAGGGAACACATAAACCGATCGGTACACCCACGGTGTTACCAGAGCGTCCACAGCTATCGCCTGCGGGTCTCTTGACCTGGCGCAATATTTTTCTAGCTTTTTGTTTAGGCGGGACGCCATTATGTCCACCTGTGGTTTTTACCACTGGTTTACAATCATTTGAAAGACTTCTGGATGAAGTCCCCACTCTCCCGGGTGGAGGTCGTGCCTGCTGAGGAAGTCTGCTTCCCAGTTGTCCACTCCCGGAATGAACACTGCTGACAGTGCTAACACGTGATTTTCCGCCCATCGGAGAATCCTTGTGGCTTCTGCCATCGCCGTCCTGCTTCTCGTGCCACCCTGTCGATTTACATGGGCGACCGCCGTGATGTTGTCTGACTGGATCAGTACCGGCTGGTTTTGAAGCAGGGGTTTTGCCTGACTTAGGGCATTGTAAATGGCCCTTAGTTCCAGAATATTTATGTGCAGGGAAGTCTCCTGACTTGACCATAGTCCTTGGAAGTTTCTTCCCTGTGTGACTGCTCCCCAGCCTCGAAGGCTGGCATCCGTGGTCACCAGGACCCAGTCCTGTATGCCGAATCTGCGGCCCTCTTGAAGATGAGCACTCTGCAGCCACCACAGCAGAGACACCCTTGTCCTTGGAGACAGGGTTATCAGACGATGCATCTGAAGATGCGATCCGGACCACTTGTCCAACAGGTCCCACTGAAAGGTTCTTGCATGAAACCTGCCGAATGGAATCGCTTCGTAGGAAGCTACCATTTTTCCCAGGATCCGCGTGCAGTGATGCACCGACACCTGTTTTGGTTTTAGGAGGCCTCTGACTAGAGATGACAGCTCCTTGGCCTTCTCCTCCGGGAGAAAATAAGAATTTACTTACCGATAATTCTATTTCTCATAGTCCGTAGTGGATGCTGGGACTTCCGTAAGGACCATGGGGAATAGCGGCTCCGCAGGAGACTGGGCACAAAAGTAAAAGCTTTAGACTAGCTGGTGTGCACTGGCTCCTCCCCCTATGACCCTCCTCGAAGCCTCAGTTAGGATACTGTGCCCGGACGAGCGTACATAATAAGGAAGGATTTTGCATCCCGGGTAAGACTCATACCAGCCACACCAATCACACTGTACAAACTGTGATCTGAACCCAGTTAACAGTATGATAAACATAGGAGCCTCTGAAAAGATGGCTCACAACAATAAACAACCCGATTTTTTTGTAACAATAACTATATACAAGTATTGCAGACAATCCGCACTTGGGATGGGCGCCCAGCATCCACTACGGACTATGAGAAATAGAATTATCGGTAAGTAAATTCTTATTTTCTCTGACGTCCTAGTGGATGCTGGGACTTCCGTAAGGACCATGGGGATTATACCAAAGCTCCCAAACGGGCGGGAGAGTGCGGATGACTCTGCAGCACCGAATGAGAGAACTCCAGGTCCTCCTCAGCCAGGGTATCGAATTTGTAAAATTTTGCAAACGTGTTTGCCCCTGACCAAGTAGCTGCTCGGCAAAGTTGTAAAGCCGAGACCCCTCGGGCAGCCGCCCAAGATGAGCCCACTTTCCTCGTGGAATGGGCTTTTACAGATTTTGGCTGTGGCAGTCCTGCCACAGAATGTGCAAGCTGAATTGTACTACAAATCCAACGAGCAATCGTCTGCTTAGAAGCAGGAGCACCCAGCTTGTTGGGTGCATACAGGATAAACAGCGAGTCAGATTTTCTGACTCCAGCCGTCCTGGAAACATATATTTTTAGGGCCCTGACTACGTCCAACAACTTGGAGTCCTCCAAGTCCCTAGTAGCCGCAGGCACCACAATAGGTTGGTTCATGTGAAACGCTGAAACCACCTTAGGGAGAAATTGAGGACGAGTCCTCAATTCTGCCCTGTCTGAATGAAAAATTAGGTAAGAGCTTTTATATGACAAAGCCGCCAATTCTGAGACACGCCTGGCTGACGCCAGAGCTAACAGCATGACCACCTTCCATGTGAGATATTTTAATTCCACAGTGGTGAGTGGTTCAAACCAATGTGATTTTAGGAACCCTAAAACTACATTGAGATCCCAAGGTGCCACTGGTGGCACAAAAGGAGGCTGTATATGCAGTACCCCCTTGACAAACGTCTGAACTTCAGGCAATGAAGCCAGTTCTTTCTGGAAGAAGATCGACAGGGCCGAAATTTGAACCTTAATGGATCCTAATTTTAGGCCCATAGACAGTCCTGCTTGCAGGAAATGCAGGAAACGACCCAGTTGAAATTCCTCTGTGGGGGCCTTCTTAGCCTCACACCAGGCAACATATTTTCGCCAGATGCGGTGATAATGTTTCGCGGTTACATCCTTCCTGGCTTTGATCAGGGTAGGGATGACTTCATCTGGAATGCCTTTTTCCATCAGGATCCGGCGTTCAACCGCCATGCCGTCAAACGCAGCCGCGGTAAGTCTTGGAACAGACAAGGTCCCTGCTGGAGCAGGTCCTTTCTTAGAGGTAGAGGCCACGGGTCCTCCGTGAGCATCTCTTGCAGTTCCGGGTACCAAGTTCTTCTTGGCCAATCCGGAGCCACGAGTATAGTCTTTACTCCTCTCCTTCTTATGATTCTCAGTACTTTTGGAATGAGAGGCAGAGGAGGGAAGACATACACCGACTGGTACACCCACGGTGTTACCAGAGCGTCCACCGCTATTGCCTGAGGGTCCCTTGACCTGGCGCAATATCTGTCCAGTTTTTTGTTGAGACGGGACGCCATCATGTCCACCTTTGGTTTTTCCCAACGGTTTACAATCACTTGAAAGACTTCTGGGTGAAGTCCCCACTCCCCCGGGTGGAGGTAGTGTCTGCTGAGGAAGTCTGCTTCCCAGTTGTCCACTCCCGGAATGAACACTGCTGACAGTGCCACCACATGATTTTCCGCCCAGCGAAGAATCCTTGCAGCTTCTGGCATTGCCCTCCTGCTTCTTGTGCCGCCCTGTCTGTTGACGTGGGCGACTGCCGTGATGTTGTCCGATTGGATCAATACCGACTGACCCTGAAGCAGAGGCCTTGCTTGACTTAGGGCATTGTAAATGGCCCTTAGTTCCAGGATATTTATGTGAAGAGACGTTTCCATGCTTGACCACAAGCCCTGGAAATTTCTTCCCTGTGTGACTGCTCCCCAGCCTCTCAGGCTGGCATCGGTGGTCACCAGCATCCAATCCTGAATGCCGAATCTGCGGCCCTCTAGAAGATGAGCACTCTGTAACCACCACAGGAGAGACACCCTTGTCCTTGGAGATAGGGTTATCCGCTGATGCATCTGAAGATGCGATCCGGACCATTTGTCCAGCAGATCCCACTGAAAAGTTCTTGCATGGAATCTTCCGAATGGAATCGCTTCGTAAGAAGCCACCATTTTTCCCAGGACTCTCGTGCATTGATGCACTGACACTTGGCCTGGTTTTAGGAGTTTCCTGACTAGCTCGGATAACTCCCTGGCCTTCTCCTCCGGGAGAAACACCTTTTTCTGGACTGTGTCCAGAATCATCCCCAGGAACAGTAGACGTGTTGTTGGAATCAGCTGTGATTTTGGGATATTTAGGATCCACCCGTGCTGACGTAGCACTACCTGAGATAGTGCTACTCCGACCTCTAACTGTTCCCTGGACCTTGCCCTTATCAGGAGATCGTCCAAGTAAGGGATAATTAAGATGCCTTTTCTTCGAAGAAGAATCATCATTTCGGCCATTACCTTGGTAAAGACCCGTGGTGCCGTGGACAATCCAAACGGCAGCGTCTGAAACTGATAATGACAGTTTTGTACCACAAACCTGAGGTACCCTTGGTGAGAAGGGTAGATTGGGACATGGAGATAAGCATCTTTGATGTCTAGAGATACCATATAGTCCCCTTCTTCCAGGTTCGCTATCACTGCTCTGAGTGACTCCATCTTGAATTTGAACCTTTTTATGTAAGTGTTCAAGGATTTTAGATTTAAAATTGGTCTCACCGAGCCGTCCGGCTTCGGTACCACAAACAGCGTGGAATAATACCCCTTTCCCTGTTGTAGGAGGGGTACCTTGATTATCACCTGCTGGGAATACAGCTTGTGAATAGCTTCCACTACCGCCTCCCTGTCGGAGGGAGACGTTGGTAGAGCAGACTTCAGGAACCGGCGAGGGGGAGACGTCTCGAATTCCAATTTGTACCCCTGTGATACTACCTGCAGGATCCAGGGGTCCACTTGCGAGTGAGCCCACTGCGCGCTGAAATTCTTGAGCCGGCCCCCCACCGTGCCTGAGTCCGCTTGTAGAGCCCCAGCGTCATGCTGAAGACTTGGCAGAAGCGGGGGAGGGCTTCTGTTCCTGGGAAGAGGCTGCCTGGCGCAGTCTTTTTCCCCTTCCTCTGCCCCGGGGCAGAAATGAGTGGCCTTTTGCCCGCTTGCCCTTATGGGAACGAAAGGACTGAGTTTGAAAAGACGGTGTCTTTTTCTGCTGAGAGGTGACCTGGGGTAAAAAGGTGGATTTTCCAGCCGTTGCTGTGGCCACCAGGTCCGATAGACCGACCCCAAATAACTCCTCCCCTTTATACGGCAATACTTCCATATGTCGTTTGGAATCCGCATCACCTGACCACTGTCGCGTCCATAACGCTCTTCTGGCAGAAATGGACATCGCACTCACTCTAGATGCCAGGGTGCAAATATCCCTCTGTGCATCTCGCATATATAGTAATGCATCCTTTAAATGCTCTATAGTTAATAATATACTGTCCCTATCCAGGGTATCAATATTTTCAGTCAGGGAATCCGACCAAGCCACTCCAGCACTGCACATCCAGGCTGAGGCGATTGCTGGTCGCAGTATAACACCAGTATGTGTGTATATACCTTTTAGGATATTTTCCAGCCTTCTATCAGCTGGTTCCTTAAGGGCGGCCGTATCGGGAGACGGTAACGCCACTTGTTTTGATAAGCGTGTGAGCGCCTTATCTACCCTAGGGGGTGTTTCCCAACGTGCCCTAACCTCTGGCGGGAAAGGGTATAGTGCCAATAATTTATTAGAAATCAGCAGTTTTTTATCGGGGGAAAACCACGCTTTATCACACACCTCATTTAATTCATCTGATTCAGGAAAAACTACTGGTAGTTTTTTCACACCCCACATAATACCCTTTTTTGTGGTACTTGTAGTGTCAGAAATATTCAATGCCTCCTTCATTGCCGTGATCATGTAACGTGTGGCCCTACTGGACATTACGTTTGTCTCCTCGCCGTCGACACTGGATTCAGTATCCGTGTCTGGGTCTGTGTCGACCATCTGAGGTAACGGGCGTTTTAGCGCCCCCGACGGTGTCTGAGACGCCTGAACAGGCACTAATTGATTTGCCGGCTGTCTCATGTCATCAACAGTTTTTTGCAAAGTGCTGACACTGTCACGTAATTCTTTAAATACGACCATCCAGTCAGGTGTCGACTACCTAGGGGGTGACATCACTAACACAGGCAATTGCTCTGCTTCCACATCATTTTCCTCCTCATACATGTCGACACAATCGTACCGACACCCAGCACACACACAGGGAATGCTCTGAAAGAGGACAGGACCCCACGAGCCCTTTGGGGAGACAGAGGGAGAGTTTGCCAGCACACACCAGAGCGCTATATATATACAGGGATAACCTTATGTAAGTGTTACTCCCTTTATAGCTGCTGTTTTATATTAGCTGCCAATAGTGCCCCCCCTCTCTTGTTTTACCCTGATTCTTGTAGCAGGACTGCAGGGGAGAGTCAGGGAGCCGTCCTTCCAGCGGAGCTGTGAAAGAAAATGGCGCTTGTGTGCTGAGGAGAAAGGCTCCGCCCCCTTCACGGCGGCCTTTTCTCCCGCTTTTTTCAGGAAAACTGGCAGGGGTTAAATGCATCCATATAGCCCAGGAGCTATATGTGATGCATTTCTTTAGCCATATAAGGTTTTTATAGTGTTCTATTGCGTCTCAGGGCGCTCCCCCCCAGCGCCCTGCACCCTCAGTGACCGGAGTGTGAAGTGTGCTGAGAGCAATGGCGCACAGCTGCAGTGCTGTGCGCTACCTTATCTGAAGACAGGAACGTCTTCTGCCGCCGATTTCTCCGGACCTCTTCGCTCTTCTGGCTCTGTAAGGGGGCCGGCGGCGCGGCTCCGGGACCCATCCAGGCTGAACCTGTGATCGTCCCTCTGGAGCTAATGTCCAGTAGCCAAGAAGCCCAATCCACTCTGCACGCAGGTGAGTTCGCTTCTTCTCCCCTTAGTCCCACGATGCAGTGAGCCTGTTGCCAGCAGGACTCACTGAAAATAAAAAACCTATTTAAACTTTTACTTCTAAGCAGCTCAGGAGAGCCACCTAGCATGCACCCTTCTCGCTCGGGCACAAAAATCTAACTGAGGCTTGGAGGAGGGTCATAGGGGGAGGAGCCAGTGCACACCAGCTAGTCTAAAGCTTTTACTTTTGTGCCCAGTCTCCTGCGGAGCCGCTATTCCCCATGGTCCTTACGGAAGTCCCAGCATCCACTAGGACGTCAGAGAAACACTTTTCTCTGTTCTGTGTCCAGAACCATCCCTAGGAACAGCAGGCGTGTCGTAGGGACCAGCTGTGACTTTGGAATGTTTAGAATCCAGCCGTGCTGTTGTAGCACTTCCCGAGATAGTGCTACCCCTACCAACAACTGCTCTCTGGACCTCGCCTTTATCAGGAGATCGTCCAAGTACGGGATAATTAAAACTCCCTTCCTTCGAAGGAGTATCATCATTTCCGCCATTACCTTGGTAAAGACCCTCGGAGCCGTGGAGAGACCGAACGGCAACGTCTGGAATTGGTAATGACAATCTTGTACCACAAACCTGAGGTACTCCTGGTGAGGATGGTAAATGGGGACATGTAGGTAAGCATCCTTGATGTCCAGCGATACCATGTAATCTCCCTCGTCCAGGCTTGCAATAACCGCCCTGAGCGATTCCATCTTGAACTTGAATTTTTTGATATATGTGTTCAAGGATTTCAAATTTAAAATGGGTCTCACCGAACCGTCCGGTTTCGGTACCACAACATTGTGGAATAGTAACCCCTTCCTTGTTGAAGTAGGGGCACCTTTACTATCACTTGTTGTGAATACAGCTTTTGAATTGCCTGTAACACTGCCTCCCTGCCCGAGGGAGTGGTTGGCAAGGCAGATTTGAGGAAACGGCGGGGGGGAGACGTCTCGAATTCCAGTTTGTACCCCTGAGATACTATTTGAAGGATCCAGAGATCCACCCGTGAGCGAGCCCACTGATTGCTGAAATGCTTGAGACGGGCCCCCACCGTACCTGGCTCTGCCTGTGGAGCCCCAGCGTCATGCTGTGGACTTAGAGGAAGCGGGGGAGGACTTTTGCTCCTGGGAACTGGCTGTATGCTGCAGCTTTTTCCCTCTACCTCTGCCTCTGGGCAGAAAGGACGCGCCTTTAACCCGCTTGCCCCTATTGGGCCGAAAGGACTGTACCTGATAATACGGTGCTTTCTTTGGTTGTGAGGGAACATGGGGCAAAAATGTAGACTTCCCAGCTGTTGCTGTGGAAACGAGGTCCGAGAGACCATCCCCGAACAATTCCTCACCCTTATAAGGCAGAACTTCCATGTGTCGTTTGGAATCTGCATCACCTGTCCACTGCCGAGTCCATAACCCTCTCCTGGCAGAAATGGACATTGCACTAATTTTGGATGCCAGCCGGCAAATATCCCTCTGTGCATCCCTCATGTATAAAAGTGCGTCTTTTATATGCTCTACGTTCAGCAAAATAGTGTCCCTGTCTAGGGTATCTATATTTTCTGACAGGGAATCTGACCACGCAGCAGCAGCGCTGCACATCCAGGCTGAAGCTATAGCCGGTCTCAGCATCACACCTGTGTGTGTATATATATAGATTTCAGGATAGCCTCCTGCTTTCTATCAGCAGATTCCTTCAGTGCGGCCGTATCCGGAGACGGTAGTGCCACCTTCTTTGACAAGCGTGTGAGCGCTTTATCCACCCTAGGGGATGTTTCCCAGCGTGACCTATCCTCTGGCGGGAAAGGGTACGCCATTAGTAACCTCTTAGAAATTACCATCTTTTTATCAGGGGAAGCCCACGCTTCTTCACACACTTCATTTAACTCTTCAGATGGAGGAAAAGCTACTGGTAGTTTTTTCTCTCCAAACATTATACCCTTTTTTGTGGTACCGGGGGTAACATCAGAAATGTGCAACACATTTTTCATTGCCTCAATCATGTAACGTGTTGCCCTACTGGAAGTTACATTAGTCTCTTCGTCGTCGACACTGGAGTCAGTATCCGTGTCGACATCTGTGTCAACCATCTGAGGTAGCGGGCGTTTTAGAGCCCCTGATGGTTTTTGAGACGCCTGGGCAGGCACAGGCTGAGAAGCTGGCTGTCCCACATTAGGTATGTCGTCAAACCTTTTATGTAAGGAGTCGACACTATCACGTAATTCCTTCCACAGCACCATCCACTCAGGTGTCGACCCCGCAGGGGGTGACATCACATTTACAGGCATCTGCTCCGCCTCCACATAAGCCTCCTCATCAAACATGTCGACACAGCCGTACCGACACACCGCAAACACACAGGGAATGCTCTGACAGAGGACAGGACCCCACAAAGCCCTTTGGGGAGACAGAGAGAGAGTATGCCAGCACACACCAGAGCGCTATATAACACTGGGATCCCACTATCAATGAGTGTTTTCCCTATAGCTGCTTTTTTATATATATTACATATATATATATCTATACTGCGCCTAAATTTAGTGCCCCCCCTCTCTTTTTTACCCTTCTGTAGTATTCTCAGACTGCAGGGGAGAGCCAGGGAGCTTCCTTCCAGCGGAACTGTGAGGGAAAAATGGCGCCAGTGTGCTGAGGGAGAAGCCTTGCCCCCTTTTCGGCGGACTTTCTCCCGCTTTTTCTGTGATACTGGCAGGGGTAATTTTACATCTATATAGCCTCTGGGACTATATATGATGTATATTTTGCCAGCCAAGGTGTTATTTATTGCCCTCAGGGCGCCCCCCCCCCCCAGCGCCCTGCACCCATCAGTGACCGAAGTATGAGGTGTACATGAGGAGCAATGGCGCACAGCTGCAGTGCTGTGCGCTACCTTGGTGAAGACTGAAGTCTTCTGCCGACAATTTTCCGGACCTTCTTCATGCTTCTGGCTCTGTAAGGGGGCCGGCGGCGCGGCTCCGGGAACGAACACCAAGGTCGGGTCCTGCGGTCGATCCCTCTGGAGCTAATGGTGTCCAGTAGCCTAAGAAGCCCAAACTACCACCTGTTAGGTAGGTTCGCTTCTTCTCCCCTTAGTCCCTCGCTGCAGTGAGTCTGTTGCCAGCAGATCTCACTGAAAATAAAAAACCTAAATATACTTTCTTTCTAGGTGCTCAGGAGAGCCCCTAGTGTGCATCCAGCTCGGCCGGGCACAAGAATCTAACTGAGGTCTGGAGGAGGGTCTTAGTGGGAGGAGCCAGTGCACACCAGTAGTCTAAAAGCTTTCTTTATAGTTGTGCCCAATCTCCTGCGGAGCCGTTAATCCCCATGGTCCTTACGGAGTCCCCAGCATCCACTTAGGACGTTAGAGAAAATAGTAACATATACAAAAAAGTCTGGACTTTCAGTCCCAGGGGGAGAAATACCTCTGAATTGCTGGGCCCCAGATGACTAACTAAGCAATTCAAAGTTTGAAATTAACTTAGACTTTCATTATTCACCTTACACAGCGCTGCCTCTCCTCTGGTTCTCGTCTTCTTCTCCAGCAATGCTGAGAGATCTTCCAGGGACCGGCCGGCCACAATACCGCAGCTAATCTCTACCCCTTCCCTGCACACACTACACCTGCATGCCCCTCCGCACACACACTACACTACACTTACCTTCTCTGGACGGCTTCATTCTTCATGCAGGAGCTGGTCCAGCAGTTGGAGGATGCAACAGCCGGGAACAGATGACAGTGGAGAGCAGAAGAAGGTGAATATTTCCTCGCACTGCTGGGTTTTCAAAGCAGAAAACAGCTTGTGTCACACATTTTTGATATGCTACTATCCCCCCAGTACACATTAATATGCCCCTCCCCCCGTAGCACACATTAATATGCCCCTTTCCCCCGTAGCACATTAATATGCCCCTTCCCCCCCCCCCCGTAGCACACATTAATATGTCCCTTCCCCCCTCCAAAGCACACATTAATATGCCCCTTTCCCCCCCATAGCACACATTAATATGCCCCTTTCCCCCCCGTAGCACACATTAATATGTCCCTTCCCCCCTCCAAAGCACACATTAATATGCCCCTTCTTCCCCCCCACCATAGCACCCATTAATATGCCCCTTCCCCCTCATAGCACACAGTAATATGCCTCTTCCCCCATAGCACACATTAATATGCCCCTTCCCACTCATAGCACACAGTAATATGCCCCTTCCCCCATAGCACACAGTAATATGCCCCTTCCCCCCATAGCACACATTAGTATGCCCCTTCCCCATAGCACACAGTAATTGCCCCTTCCGCTCCATAGCACACATTAGTATGCCCCTTCCCCGATAGCACACAGTAATATGCCCCTTCCCCCTCATAGCACACAGTAATATGCCCCATCCCCCCCATAGCACACAGTAATATGCCCCTTCCCCCATAGCACACAGTAATATGCCCCTTCCCCATACTTACCTACCTGACCCTCTCCACGAGGGAGAAAATGCTCTGTTCCTGGACTTTCCTGGTAATGTATGACCTGTGATGAAATACCTTTCATATCAATTAACTAGCTCACCACAGGTGATGGCAATCATACATTACCAGGAAAGTCCAGGAACAGAGCATTTTCTCCCTCATGGAGAGGGTCAGGTAGGCAAGTATGCCCTTCCCCCTCATAGCACATGGTAATATGCCCCTTCCCCCCATAGCACACAGTAATATGCCCCTCCCCCCTCATAGCACACAGTAATATGCCCCTTTCCCCCCCTCCATAGCACACAGTAATATGCCCCTCCCCCCTCATAGCACACAGTAATATGCCCCTTTCCCCCCCTCCATAGCACACAGTAATATGCCCATTCCCCCATAGCACACAGTAATATGCCCCTTCCCCCAAGCACACAGTAATATGCCCCTTCCCCCCATAGCACACAGTAACATGCCCCTTCCCTCATAGCACACATTAATATGCCCCTTTCCCCATAGCACACATTAATATGCCCCTTTCCCCATATAGCACACATTGTTGATATTCCTCCTCTCCCCCTCCCCTTTTATCCAGAACTTGCCTGAGTCTCTGGTGTTCTGAATGCTTGTGCTGTGGCTGCTCCATGCCTGCTGGCTCCTCCAGTGTGTGCACAGTCAAGTGTGCCTCCCTCATGTGACTTCCTGTTCTAACCAGGAAGCAAGCTCAGCACAGCACAGCATTGGGACTGAGAGGGGTAGCATCTAGATTCTCTTCATGCAGAGGACCTTTCACATAACCCCCTGGGTCCATGTCACAATCTATTTGGAATAGTAAAGTGTGGCGAGCGAAGCGAGACACCGAGCCTGATGCGTGGCGAGCGAAGCGAGCCCGCTAGGGTCCAATGCTGCATAGAAAAAAAAAATACCCCAAACGGACGGAGAACGAAGAAGACATTTAGGAGCTGTAAGGGCGGAAGTTCTCTCCTGCCCACTCGTTTTGTCACGTCCAGGTCCTTTACACAAAGGCAACATAGACACAACCGACTGAGAGGTGGCTGCCTGGCTTCTGCTTTGAGCATAGTGCAGAGGCGGGGACAGAGAGGAGAGAGAGGGGGGAGCACCCTACAGGAGAGGAGTCTTTAATCTGCCGGCACCACTTCGCTGCCATCATACCTGCCTGTGAAAGGAGCATGCTGCAGAAGCCGGCAAGTACTAACAGTGCATAACAGCTTAGCAAGGTGGCAGAGCAGGGAGAGCGCTTCTCTGGCACAGCGCCTCCCTGCTTTGCAGACCTTGTTGAGCGGCTAGCGCCGGGCCTGCGTATGGTGATGCGATTCAGGCACAGAGAGGGGCTGCCGCTGAAGAAGTCAGAGACTTCTCCACGGTAACCTGCTCTGTGAATTGCACTAGGCAGAAGAATCTGTTTAACGCAAAACAGGGCTTTTCTCTGCTACAGCGAATAGACCCCTAATAATCCTAAGGTTGCGAATCATAAAAACCTAAACTGCTATCGTATACTATGTAAAAGATTTGGACTGTAGAAACATAGCTGCCTTAGAACTATTATCGGCCCTCAATAAAATGGCGCCCGTAATATATTCTGTAGAATAAGTATGAGCGGGCTTCAATAAAATGGCCCCCATAATGGATTCAATTGATACGTATACATAGGTGTCCCCTTGTGGTTTTAACACGTGTGAATACATTGGCAGTATTGGATCATGTGATCACCTAATGAGATACTTTTGTACGGGCAGTAGAGTATCAAGCCACACCCACTGACGAAGTCACAAAGGATGAAATGCGTTTGGCCGTGGCTTAGATTAACGTGACAGTGCTGACGTCACGGAGACGGGCAACTGTGAGCATGTCACAACTTTCAGGTGTTGTGAATGGATATTTGAACCTGTGGAACGGGACTGGAGAGCAGCACCACAAGCAAAAGCAGCCTATGCCTGGACTTTTTATGAATTGACTAATATCGGTAACAGTACTTGAACCTATATGGTAATAGAATTTCAGAGAATTGGTTACATGCGTTTGCAAAGACATGGGTGGTCATTCCGAGTTGATCGCTAGCTGCCGTTGTTCGCAGCGTAGCGATCAGACTAAAAATCTGCATTTTTGCGCATGCGTACGGGCCACAGTGCATACGCGCGACGTACTTTCACAAAAAAACTATGCAGTTTTACACAAGGGCGAGCTGCTATTTTCCGTCGCTCTGTTGATCGGTGAGTGATTGACAGGAATGGGGTGTTTCTGGGAGGTAACTGACCGTTTTCCGGGAGTGTGCTAAAAAACGCAGGCGTGTCAGATAAAAACGCAGGTGTGCCTGGGGAAACGGGGGAGTGGCTGGCCAAACGCAGGGCGTGTTTGTGACGTCAAAACAGGAACTGAAGTGATCACAAGGAAGGAGTAGGTCTGCAGCTACTCTGAAACTGCTTGAAAAAAAAAATAACCCCGTTCTGCGATCCTTTCGTTCGCACTTCTGCTAAGCTAAGATACACTCCCAGAGGGCGGCGGCTTAGCATTTGTACTGCTGCTAAAAGCAGCTAGCAAGCGATCAACTCGGAATGAGGACCGTGGTTAGCTGCCGAGCCGCTTCAAGGCTTCTCTGATGTCAGCAGTCCTAACACTATATAATAGCAGTGCCCACATAGGCCCATGTGATTTGTCTTCAGTAAGGCCTCATGATAAAGGCTCATACAAAACTGCATTCAGGCTGAGGGCTAGCTTACCTGAGAGCCACATCAAAGATCTCCCATTGGCACTACAAGGACCAGCATGCCTTCCAAATGCTGCTCCCCTTCAATGCCTTCTCACACATGCAGACAAACATTAGTATTGGTAATTATCTCCATTCCTGGAGATAATTATATTAGGTGCTAGAAAAGGGGAGGGGTCACAAACAAACAATACACAGAGAGGGGGGTGCTTTTTCCCCCCTGGGATACCCCCAGCGCACTAATACCTGTAACAATACTTGAACCTATCTGGTAATAGAATTTCAGAGAATTGGTTACATGCATTTGCAAAGACATGGTTAGCTGCTGAGCCGCTTCAAGGCTTCTCTGATATCAGCAGTCCTAAATAGCAATGCTCCTGATGGTAGATAAGCTGCCAAGGTGATAGGCCAAGGGGTGACTACTGTTAGGGGTCAGGGACCTTAGGGTTCACTGGAGAACTGGTGTTTGTGCATTTGAAGACTCTGTGATCCCTGCTTTGCTGTACCTGACCTGTGAGTCTTGCACCTTCTTGAGTAACTGCCTGTGGTGGAAAATAAACTTAGTTTGGATGTTACTCTGGTCTATGTGATACCTGTCATATTATACCCCCAAACCCCCCCCCCCACACACACACACACACACACGCACAAGCAAAATAGTGTGTTCTGTAGCAGACGCGTGTTCTTGAAGGTATAAAACAGGTAGAGGGGCACTGATTAGAACATTTGATAACAAAATGGCTTGCTGGATGGAGCTAACAGAGTTTGAAAAGGTGGTCTTCGCAGGTTGCGCAATGTCATGTTCCCACTCCAGGGCGACGCTGGACTGGTATACAGAAACAATATAACCCACCCAAATCTAAATCTCTCTGCACTTGTTACAATTGCCCCACCTTCAGTGCAACATGGTTTTACCCAATTGCTAACTTTTTTGGTTTGCTAACAAACCTGAATAAGGCCCTATGTAGTCAAAAGTACAGTGACAGCAAACAGATCAATGAGATTATATTTACGTCAGGACTTCATAGGTCGTGAATAACCACCATTTTGTTGTGTGTGTGTGTGTGTGTGTGTGTGTGTGTGTGTGTGTGTGTGTGTGTGTGTGTGTGTGTGTGTGTGTGTGTGTGTGTGTTAAAATATATTTACTAAGGTATGTCTAACATATGTTACTCTAAAATAAGTTATTTTACATTTCATTTAATAATTTAAAAAATGTGTTACATAAAAAAAAAAATAGAGGACCACTGATCTAGACCTGTAAGCTCTCATCCTTATGCCTCACGTCAACCGGCTCGCTTCCCCCCGCATCTGTCTATTTACATGTTGGCCATCCTTTGTGCCATACCTGAAAACTTTTTGTGTCTCCTCTATGGGAGAAACCCAGAGAGGAGATACTGTTGGCCACTTCAGGGGTGGAACCAGAACTTCGCTCGTCATTAGGCCCCACCCCCATCATATCAAAATGCAACGGTTTTCAGATCCGCAAGGAGGGGGAAGGGGTTAATATTATGTACTTTTGTGTAATTTTGCTCCTCCCACTTCAATACGGAGACAAGGGCCCTCATTCCGAGTTGTTCGTTCGCTAGCTGCTTTTAACAGCATTGCAAACGCTAGGCCGCCGCCCTCTGGGAGTGTATCTTAGCTTAGCAGAATAGCGAACGAAAGAGTAGCCGAATTGCTACTAAATATTTTCTTGCAGTTTCTGAGTAGCTCCAGACCTACTCCTAGATTGCGATCAGCTCGGTCCGTTTAGTTCCTGTTTTGACGTCACAATCACGCCCTGCGTTCGGCCAGCCACTCCCCCGTTTCTCCAGACACTCCCGCGTTTTTCCCTGACACGCCTGCGTTTTTTAGCACACTCCCGGAAAACGCTCAGTTACCACCCAGAAACGCCCCTTTCCTGTCAATCACTCACCGATCAACAGTGCGACTGAAAAGTGGCGCACAGACAACAGCAAAACTGCTAAGTTTTTAGTTAAATAACTAAGCGCATGCGCGCTGCGTACCATGCGCATGCGCATTTAGCAACAAATCGCAGCATAGCGAAAATCGGCAACGAGAAAACAACTCGGATTGACCACCCAGATTCCCAATATTATCTCCCCATCCTGCCCTTTTCACTAGGAAGTGAGTGGGATGCAGGCTATCCAGCCACTCTTCTGGGGGTGCGGGGAACTACCTGAAAAATCATGAGCCTCCCACAACTTTCAGGAGAGTTGGCAAGTATGCTTTGTACATCTGTACTGTATGAGATGTTTTGACGAGCAACTATTCTCACATCTATTCATATATATATATATATATATATATATATATATATATTTTATGCTATTTGTGTTATTTACCTGTTCCACGCCTGATCCGTGCTGCTGGACACTGTGGCGATTATACTTATGGATTACTCATAATTGCTTAATACAAGTACACCATGTCCTAAAAGTTGTTGAGTGACCTAGTTACAGAGATGATGTATGACTAAATGATGTGTTATTCTTACCGCACTGTGCACCCTTTGTTAGTTCTTATATTTGTAGTTTGGCTTGACTTTTAGCATTAGATATTATATAACAGGCTAATACAGAGATTCCCAAATGCGGTTCTCAAGGCACCCCAACGGTCCTGGTTTTAAATGTATCCATGCTTGGCCACAGGTGACTTAATTAGCACCTTAGTCAATTTGATTTAACCATCTGTGCTGAGCCATTGATATACCTAATACCTGGACTGTTGGGGTGCCTTGAGAACCGCGTTTGGGAACCTCTGGGCTAATGCTTCCTGGTCCTATTCTGTAGAATTATCATACTGAGCAGAAAATCCCTATAGACTGTAAAATGGGTGCAAACTCAACTTTTAGTGCATGTTTTTTGTATGTGATAAAATGGCTCCATCTACTGGACACTGCTAGTAATGCATGAAGATGAAGGTATTTTTTTTTTTATTCACATTACTCATTTCTCTACATTATGTAATGTAATTATAGTTACAGACAGTATAAAGTGTTTTCTACTCTGTGGGATCCAGATTGCGTCATACTTGCTAATACGTACATTGTAAAATGTTAAGACTAAATATATATAGAAAGTTGAAAAAACTTAAAACAAAACAGAAATAAAAATTAAATGTTAGGAACAAGTGCTCCTGGTTTTTAATGATATTATGAAAAAAACACCCAACTGCCCTGATTTTTGTGAGACAGTCCCGATTAGAGGCAAATTTGTCCCAACTTTACTCTGTAAAGTATGTCCCAGTCCAACTTAACATGCCACCAGCAGTGCCGAAGTTGGCTGCCCCAGCTGACAATAGGGCCTCATTCAGGTTTGTTAGCAAACCCCAAAAATCGGCAATCATTTACAAGGCAGAACCAATCCAGTGTTGCCTTGTAAATGATTGCCACTTTAAAAATACAGCCCTCCTCAGCTGACATCTCGCAACCTCCGGCAAACTGGGGCCCTATTACATAAAGGGTCAGACTAGATGGGCCAAGTGGTTCTTATGTACCATTAAGTTCTATGTTTCTATACCCCTGGTTTCTCTAACGTCCTTGAGGATGCTGGGACTCCGTACGGACCATGGAGAATAGACGGGCTCCGCAGGAGATAGGGCACTTTAAGAAAGCTTTGGACTCTGGGTGTGCACTGGCTCCTCCCTCTATGTCCCTCCTCCAGACCTCAGTTTTACATTGTGCCCAGAGCAAGATGGGTGCACTGCAGAGAGCTCTCCAGAGTTCTCTGCCTAGAAGCATTTTTGTTTGGATTTTTTTTTCCCCCTACCTTTTACTACTTTTTCACAGGGAGCACTGCTGGCAACAGGCTCCCTGCATCGAGGGACTGAGGAGAGAGGAGCAGACCTTCTTGTCATAGGCCCTCATTCCGAGTTGTTCGCTCGCAAGCTGCTTTTAGCAGCATTGCACACGCTAAGCCGCCGCCTACTGGGAGTGAATCTTAGCTTATCAAAATTGCGAACGAAAGATTCGCATTATTGCGAAAAGACTTCTCTGTGCAGTTTCTGAGTAGCTCGAGACTTACTCTTCCAGTGCGATCAGTTCAGTGCTTGTCGTTCCTGGTTTGACGTCACAAACACACCCAGCGTTCGCTCAGACACTCCTCCGTTTCTCCAGCCACTCCCGCGTTTTTCCCAGAAACGGTAGCGTTTTTTCAAACACTCCCATAAAACGGCCTGTTTCCGCCCAGAAACACCCACTTCCTGTCAATCACATTACGATCACCAGAACGAAGAAAAAACCTCGTAATGCCGTGAGTAAAATACCTAACTGCATAGCAAATTTACTTGGCGCAGTCGCACTACGGACATTGCGCATGCGCATTAGCGACTAATCGCTCCGTTTCGAAAAAAAATAACGAGCGAACAACTCGGAATGACCCCCATAGATAGGCTCTGCTTCCTCGGCTACTGGACACCATTAGCTCCAGAGGGGATGAACGCAGGTTCTTACTGGGCGTCCACCCCTGGAGCCGCGCCGCCGTTCTCCTCACAGAGCTAGAAGTACAGAAGACAGAAGTCGTCAGGCGGCAGAAGCCTTCAGCTTCACTGAGGTAATGCACAGCACTGCAGCTGTGCGTCATTGCTCCCATACACCTCACATACTCCGGTCACTGTAAGGGTGCAGGGCGCAGGGGGGGGGCGCCCTGGGCAGCAATATAAACCTCTGCATGGCAAAAAGACTATATACATGTACAGGTGGGCTTTGTACATGTATATAAAAGAGCCCCCGCCATATTTTACTAGGTTTGAGCGGGACAGAAGCCCGCCGCCGAGGGGGCGGGGCTTCTCCCTCAGCACTCACCAGCGCCATTTTCTCTCCACAGCACTGCTGAGAGGAAGCTCCCCGGACTCTCCCCTGCTTACACACGGTGAAAGGGTGCTTAAAAGAGAGGGGGGGGGGCACATAATTGGCGGTTTACATATTATACAGCGCTGCTGGGGGAAAACATTTTGTGTTGGTCTCCAGGGTTATTGCGCTGGGGTGTGTGCTGGCATACTCTCTCTCTGTCTCTCCAAAGGGCCTTGACAGGGATACTGTCTTCAGGAAAGGGGTTCCCTGTGTGTGTGTGAAGTGTGTCGGTACGCGTGTGTCGACATGTTTGACGAGGAAGGCTCGCTTAATGTGGAAGGGGAGTGCTTGAATGTCAGGTCACCGTCGGCAACGCCGACACCGGAATGGGTGGATATGCTGAATGTCTTGAATGCAAATGTCAATCTATTGCATAAAAGATTAGACAAGGCAGAACCTAGGGATCAGTCAGGTAGCCAGTCCATGCCTGTCCCTGGGGCGCCAGGTCCTTCGGGGTCTCAGAAGTAGAGATGAGCGGGTTCGGTTTCTCTGAAACCGAACCCGCACGAACTTCATGTTTTTTTCACGGGTCCGAGCAGACTCGGATCCTCCCGCCTTGCTCGGTTAACCCGAGCGCGCCCGAACGTCATCATGACGCTGTCGGATTCTCGCGAGACTCGGATTCTATATAAGGAGCCGCGCGTCGCCGCCATTTTCACACGTGCATTGAGATTGATAGGGAGAGGACGTGGCTGGCGTCCTCTCCATTAGAAATTAGATTAGAAGAGAGAGAGAGATTGTGCAGAGTCAGACAGAGTTTACCACAGTGACCAGTGCAGTTGTTGTTAGTTAACTTTTATTTATTTTAATATATATCCGTTCTCTGCTATATCCGTTCTCTGCCTGAAAAAAAACGATACACAGCAGCAGCCAGTCACACAGTGTGACTCAGTCTGTGTGCACTCAGCTCAGCCCAGTGTGCTGCACATCAATGTATAAAAGGCAAAGCTTATAATAATTGTGGGGGAGACTGGGGAGCACTGCAGGTTGTTATAGCAGGAGCCCCCAGGAGTACATAATATTATATTAATTTAAAATTAAACAGTGCACACTTTTGCTGCAGGAGTGCCACTGCCAGTGTGACTAGTGGTGACCAGTGCCTGACCACCAGTATAGTAGTATATTGTTGTATGTATTGTATACTATCTCTTTATCAACCAGTCTATATTAGCAGCAGACACAGTACAGTGCGGTAGTTCACGGCTGTGGCTACCTCTGTGTCGGCAGTCGGAACTCGGCAGGCAGTCCGTCCATCCATAATTGTATTACAATATATACCACCTAACCGTGGTATTTTTTTTTCTTTCTTTATACCGTCATAGTGTCATACTAGTTGTTACGAGTATACTACTATCTCTTTATCAACCAGTGTACAGTGCGGTAGTTCACGGCTGTGGCTACCTCTGTGTCGGCAGTCGGCAGGCAGTCCGTCCATCCATAATTGTATTATTATTATAATATATACCACCTAACCGTGGTTTTTTTTCCATTCTTTATACCGTCGTCATAGTGTCATACTAGTTGTTACGAGTATACTACTATCTCTTTATCAACCAGTGTACAGTGCGGTAGTTCACGGCTGTGGCTACCTCTGTGTCGGCAGTCGGCAGGCAGTCCGTCCATCCATAATTGTATTATTATTATAATATATACCACCTAACCGTGGTTTTTTTTCCATTCTTTATACCGTCGTCATAGTGTCATACTAGTTGTTACGAGTATACTACTATCTCTTTATCAACCAGTGTACAGTGCGGTAGTTCACGGCTGTGGCTACCTCTGTGTCGGCAGTCGGCAGGCAGTCCGTCCATCCATAATTGTATTATTATTATAATATATACCACCTAACCGTGGTTTTTTTTCCATTCTTTATACCGTCGTCATAGTGTCATACTAGTTGTTACGAGTATACTACTATCTCTTTATCAACCAGTGTACAGTGCGGTAGTTCACGGCAGTGGCTACCTCTGTGTCGGCAGTCGGCAGGCAGTCCGTCCATCCATAATTGTATTATTATTATAATATATACCACCTAACCGTGGTTTTTTTTCCATTCTTTATACCGTCGTCATAGTGTCATACTAGTTGTTACGAGTATACTACTATCTCTTTATCAACCAGTGTACAGTGCGGTAGTTCACGGCTGTGGCTACCTCTGTGTCGGCAGTCGGCAGGCAGTCCGTCCATCCATAATTGTATTATTATTATAATATATACCACCTAACCGTGGTTTTTTTTCCATTCTTTATACCGTCGTCATAGTGTCATACTAGTTGTTACGAGTATACTACTATCTCTTTATCAACCAGTGTACAGTGCGGTAGTTCACGGCTGTGGCTACCTCTGTGTCGGCAGTCGGCAGGCAGTCCGTCCATCCATAATTGTATTATTATTATAATATATACCACCTAACCGTGGTTTTTTTTCCATTCTTTATACCGTCGTCATAGTGTCATACTAGTTGTTACGAGTATACTACTATCTCTTTATCAACCAGTGTACAGTGCGGTAGTTCACGGCTGTGGCTACCTCTGTGTCGGCAGTCGGCAGGCAGTCCGTCCATCCATAATTGTATTATTATTATAATATATACCACCTAACCGTGGTTTTTTTTCCATTCTTTATACCGTCGTCATAGTGTCATACTAGTTGTTACGAGTATACTACTATCTCTTTATCAACCAGTGTACAGTGCGGTAGTTCACGGCTGTGGCTACCTCTGTGTCGGCAGTCGGCAGGCAGTCCGTCCATCCATAATTGTATTATTATTATAATATATACCACCTAACCGTGGTTTTTTTTCCATTCTTTATACCGTCGTCATAGTGTCATACTAGTTGTTACGAGTATACTACTATCTCTTTATCAACCAGTGTACAGTGCGGTAGTTCACGGCTGTGGCTACCTCTGTGTCGGCAGTCGGCAGGCAGTCCGTCCATCCATAATTGTATTATTATTATAATATATACCACCTAACCGTGGTTTTTTTTCCATTCTTTATACCGTCGTCATAGTGTCATACTAGTTGTTACGAGTATACTACTATCTCTTTATCAACCAGTGTACAGTGCGGTAGTTCACGGCTGTGGCTACCTCTGTGTCGGCAGTCGGCAGGCAGTCCGTCCATCCATAATTGTATTATTATTATAATATATACCACCTAACCGTGGTTTTTTTATACCACCTAACCGTGGCAGTCCGTCCATAATTGTATACTAGTAAACTATCCAATCCATCCATCTCCATTGTTTACCTGAGGTGCCTTTTAGTTCTGCCTATAAAATATGGAGAACAAAAAAGTTGAGGTTCCAAAATTAGGGAAAGATCAAGATCCACTTCCACCTCGTGCTGAAGCTGCTGCCACTAGTCATGGCCGAGACGATGAAATGCCAGCAACGTCGTCTGCCAAGGCCGATGCCCAATGTCATAGTACAGAGCATGTCAAATCCAAAACACCAAATATCAGAAAAAAAAGGACTCCAAAACCTAAAATAAAATTGTCGGAGGAGAAGCGTAAACTTGCCAATATGCCATTTACCACACGGAGTGGCAAGGAACGGCTGAGGCCCTGGCCTATGTTCATGGCTAGTGGTTCAGCTTCACATGAGGATGGAAGCACTCAGCCTCTCGCTAGAAAACTGAAAAGACTCAAGCTGGCAAAAGCACCGCAAAGAACTGTGCGTTCTTTGAAATCCCAAATCCACAAGGAGAGTCCAATTGTGTCGTTTGCGATGCCTGACCTTCCCAACACTGGACGTGAAGAGCATGCACCTTCCACTATTTGCATGCCCCCTGCAAGTGCTGGAAGGAGCACCCGCAGTCCAGTTCCTGATAGTCAGATTGAAGATGTCAGTGTTGAAGTACACCAGGATGAGGAGGATATGGGTGTTGCTGGCGCTGGGGAGGAAATTGACCAGGAGGATTCTGATGGTGAGGTGGTTTGTTTAAGTCAGGCACCCGGGGAGACACCTGTTGTCCGTGGGAGGAATATGGCCGTTGACATGCCAGGTGAAAATACCAAAAAAATCAGCTCTTCGGTGTGGAGGTATTTCACCAGAAATGCGGACAACAGGTGTCAAGCCGTGTGTTCCCTTTGTCAAGCTGTAATAAGTAGGGGTAAGGACGTTAACCACCTCGGAACATCCTCCCTTATACGTCACCTGCAGCGCATTCATAAT
Source organism: Pseudophryne corroboree (assembly GCF_028390025.1). NCBI lineage: Eukaryota > Metazoa > Chordata > Amphibia > Anura > Myobatrachidae > Pseudophryne > Pseudophryne corroboree. The sequence continues at coordinate 731,205,730 of NC_086449.1, forward strand.
AAGTCAGTGACAAGTTCAAAAACTTTGGGTGACAGCGGAAGCAGTCCACTGACCAGTAAATCCCTTCCTCTTGTAACCAAGCTCACGCAAACCACCCCACCAACTCCCTCAGTGTCAATTTCCTCCTTCCCCAGGAATGCCAATAGTCCTGCAGGCCATGTCACTGGCAAGTCTGACGAGTCCTTTCCTGCCTGGGATTCCTCCGATGCATCCTTGCGTGTAACGCCTACTGCTGCTGGCGCTGCTGTTGTTGCCGCTGGGAGTCGATGGTCATCCCAGAGGGGAAGTCGTAAGCCCACTTGTACTACTTCCAGTAAGCAATTGACTGTTCAACAGTCCTTTGCGAGGAAGATGAAATATCACAGCAGTCATCCTACTGCAAAGCGGATAACTGAGTCCTTGACAACTATGTTGGTGTTAGACGTGCGTCCGGTATCCGCCGTTAGTTCACAGGGAACTAGACAATTTATTGAGGCAGTGTGCCCCCGTTACCAAATACCATCTAGGTTCCACTTCTCTAGGCAGGCGATACCGAGAATGTACACGGACGTCAGAAAAAGACTCACCAGTGTCCTAAAAAATGCAGTTGTACCCAATGTCCACTTAACCACGGACATGTGGACAAGTGGAGCAGGGCAGGGTCAGGACTATATGACTGTGACAGCCCACTGGGTAGATGTATGGACTCCCGCCGCAAGAACAGCAGCGGCGGCACCAGTAGCAGCATCTCGCAAACGCCAACTCTTTCCTAGGCAGGCTACGCTTTGTATCACCGCTTTCCAGAATACGCACACAGCTGAAAACCTCTTACGGCAACTGAGGAAGATCATCGCGGAATGGCTTACCCCAATTGGACTCTCCTGTGGATTTGTGGCATCGGACAACGCCAGCAATATTGTGTGTGCATTAAATATGGGCAAATTCCAGCACGTCCCATGTTTTGCACATACCTTGAATTTGGTGGTGCAGAATTTTTTAAAAAACGACAGGGGCGTGCAAGAGATGCTGTCGGTGGCCAGAAAAATTGCGGGACACTTTCGGCGTACAGGCACCACGTACAGAAGACTGGAGCACCACCAAAAACTACTGAACCTGCCCTGCCATCATCTGAAGCAAGAAGTGGTAACGAGGTGGAATTCAACCCTCTATATGCTTCAGAGGTTGGAGGAGCAGCAAAAGGCCATTCAAGCCTATACAATTGAGCACGATATAGGAGATGGAATGCACCTGTCTCAAGTGCAGTGGAGAATGATTTCAACGTTGTGCAAGGTTCTGATGCCCTTTGAACTTGCCACACGTGAAGTCAGTTCAGACACTGCCAGCCTGAGTCAGGTCATTCCCCTCATCAGGCTTTTGCAGAAGAAGCTGGAGGCATTGAAGAAGGAGCTAACACGGAGCGATTCCGCTAGGCATGTGGGACTTGTGGATGCAGCCCTTAATTCGCTTAACAAGGATTCACGGGTGGTCAATCTGTTGAAATCAGAGCACTACATTTTGGCCACCGTGCTCGATCCTAGATTTAAAGCCTACCTTGGATCTCTCTTTCCGGCAGACACAGGTCTGCTGGGGTTGAAAGACCTGCTGGTGACAAAATTGTCAAGTCAAGCGGAACGCGACCTGTCAACATCTCCTCCTTCACATTCTCCCGCAACTGGGGGTGCGAGGAAAAGGCTCAGAATTCCGAGCCCACCCGCTGGCGGTGATGCAGGGCAGTCTGGAGCGACTGCTGATGCTGACATCTGGTCCGGACTGAAGGACCTGACAACGATTACGGACATGTCGTCTACTGTCACTGCATATGATTCTCTCAACATTGATAGAATGGTGGAGGATTATATGAGTGACCGCATCCAAGTAGGCACGTCACACAGTCCGTACTTATACTGGCAGGAAAAAGAGGCAATTTGGAGGCCCTTGCACAAACTGGCTTTATTCTACCTAAGTTGCCCTCCCACAAGTGTGTACTCCGAAAGAGTGTTTAGTGCCGCCGCTCACCTTGTCAGCAATCGGCGTACGAGGTTACATCCAGAAAATGTGGAGAAGATGATGTTCATTAAAATGAATTATAATCAATTCCTCCGCGGAGACATTGACCAGCAGCAATTGCCTCCACAAAGTACACAGGGAGCTGAGATGGTGGATTCCAGTGGGGACGAATTGATAATCTGTGAGGAGGGGGATGTACACGGTGATATATCGGAGGGTGAAGATGAGGTGGACATCTTGCCTCTGTAGAGCCAGTTTGTGCAAGGAGAGATTAATTGCTTCTTTTTTGGGGGGGGTCCAAACCAACCCGTCATATCAGTCACAGTCGTGTGGCAGACCCTGTCACTGAAATGATGGGTTGGTTAAAGTGTGCATGTCCTGTTTTGTTTATACAACATAAGGGTGGGTGGGAGGGCCCAAGGATAATTCCATCTTGCACCTCTTTTTTCTTTTCTTTTTCTTTGCATCATGTGCTGATTGGGGAGGGTTTTTTGGAAGGGACATCCTGCGTGACACTGCAGTGCCACTCCTAGATGGGCCCGGTGTTTGTGTCGGCCACTAGGGTCGCTTATCTTTCTCACACAGTCAGCTACCTCATTGCGCCTCTTTTTTTCTTTGCGTCATGTGCTGTTTGGGGAGGGTTTTTTGGAAGGGACATCCTGCGTGACACTGCAGTGCCACTCCTAGATGTGCCCGGTGTTTGTGTCGGCCACTAGGGTCGCTAATCTTACTCACACAGTCAGCTACCTCATTGCGCCTCTTTTTTTCTTTGCGTCATGTGCTGTTTGGGGAGGGTTTTTTGGAAGGGCCATCCTGCGTGACACTGCAGTGCCACTCCTAGATGGGCCCGGTGTTTGTGTCGGCCACTAGGGTCGCTAATCTTACTCACACAGCTACCTCATTGCGCCTCTTTTTTTCTTTGCGTCATGTGCTGTTTGGGGAGGGTTTTTTGGAAGGGACATCCTGCGTGACACTGCAGTGCCACTCCTAGATGGGCCCGGTGTTTGTGTCGGCCACTAGGGTCGCTTATCTTTCTCACACAGCTACCTCATTGCGCCTCTTTTTTTCTTTGCGTCATGTGCTGTTTGGGGAGGGTTTTTTGGAAGGGACATCCTGCGTGACACTGCAGTGCCACTCCTAGATGGGCCCGGTGTTTGTGTCGGCCACTAGGGTCGCTTATCTTTCTCACACAGTCAGCTACCTCATTGCGCCTCTTTTTTTCTTTGCGTCATGTGCTGTTTGGGGAGGGTTTTTTGGAAGGGACATCCTGCGTGACACTGCAGTGCCACTCCTAGATGGGCCCGGTGTTTGTGTCGGCCACTAGGGTCGCTTATCTTACTCACACAGCGACCTCGGTGCAAATTTTAGGACTAAAAATAATATTGTGAGGTGTGATGTGTTCAGAATAGGCTGAAAATGAGTGTAAATTATGTTTTTTGAGGTTAATAATACTTTGGGATCAAAATTACCCCCAAATTCTATGATTTAAGCTGTTTTTTAGGGTTTTTTGAAAAAAACACCCGAATCCAAAACACACCCGAATCCGACAAAAATAATTCGGTGAGGTTTTGCCAAAACGCGTTCGAACCCAAAACACGGCCGCGGAACCGAACCCAAAACCAAAACACAAAACCCGAAAAATTTCAGGCGCTCATCTCTACTCAGAAGCGCACCATATCCCAGATCGATGACACAGATACCGACACAGATACTGACTCTAGTGTCGACTATGAAGATGCAAAATTACAGCCGAAGGTGGCTAAGGGTATACGGTACATGATTATTGCCATTAAAGAGGTTTTGCATATTACTGAGGAACCCCCTGTCCCTGACACGAGGGTACACATGTATAAAGGGAAAAAGCCTGAAGTCACTTTTCCATCCTCATTTGTATTAAGTTACTTGTGCGAAAAGGCTTGGGAATCTCCGGACAGGAGACCACAAGTTCCCAAAAGGATTCTCATGGCGTATCCTTTTCCACAAACTGATAGGATACGCTGGGAATCTTCGCCAAAAGTTGACAAGGCGCTGACACGTTTGTCCAAAAAGGTGGCACTGCCTTCTCAGGATACGGCTTCCCTCAAGGAACCTGCTGATCGCAGGCAGGAAATTACCTTAAAGCACATTTACAATCATTCCGGTACTATTACTCGACCGGCTATAGCGTCGGCCTGGGTTTGTAGTGCGGTTGTGGCATGTGCAGATTCCTTATCTACGGAGATTGACACCTTAGATAGGGACGCCATTCAAATGACCATAGAGCATATCAGAGATGCTGCCTTGTATATGAGGGATGCTCAGAGAGACATTTGTTTATTAAGCTCCAGAATAAATGCTATGTCTATTTCTACTAGGCGGCTCTTGTGGACCCGACAGTGGACGGGAGATGCCGATTCAAAGCGGCATATGGAGTCCTTGCCTTACAAAGGGGTGGAGTTGTTTGGAGACGGCCTCTCGGATCTTGTCTCTACGGCTACGGCTGGTAAGTCAAATTTCTTATCTTATGTCCCCCCGCAGCATACAAAAAAGGCACCTCATTATCAAATGCAGTCCTTTTGTTCCAATAAAAACAAGAAGGTACGTGGATCATCCTTTGTTGCCAGAGGGAAAGGCAGGGGGAAAAAGGCTGCACACAGCTAGTTCCCAAGAGCAGAAGTCCTCCCCTGCGTCTGCAAAGTCCACCGCATGACGCTGGGGCTTTCCGAGGGGAGGCAGATCTGGTGGGGGCTCGTCTTCGGTTTTTCAGCCACATCTGGGTTCACTCACAGGTGGATCCCTGGGCATTAGAGATTGTTTCTCAGGGATACAGGCTGGAATTCGAGGACTTGCCTCCTCGCCGATTTTTCAAATCGGCTCTGCCGGCTTCCCCGTCAGAGAGGGAGCTAGTGTTGGCAGCAATCCAAAAATTGTATATTCAACAGGTGATTGTCACAGTTCCTTATCTCCAGCAAGGAGAGGGATATTACTCAACCCTGTTTGTGGTCCCGAAACCGGACGGTTCGGTCAGACCCATTTTAAACCTGAAATCTCCGAACCTGTACTTGAAGAGGTTCAAGTTCAAAATGGAATCACTCAGGGCGGTCATCCCCAGCCTGGAGGGGGGGGGGGTTGGATGGTGTCCCTGGACATAAAGGATGCTTACCTTCATGTTCCGATATTCCCCCCGCATCAGGCGTTCCTGAGATTTGCAGTGCAGGACTGTCACTACCAATTTCAGACGTTGCCGTTTGGGCTTTCCACGGCCCCGAGAATTTTCACCAAGGTAATGGCGGAAATGATGGTGCTCCTGCGCAGGCAGGGGGTCACAATTATCCCATACTTGGACGATCTCCTCATAAAGGCGAGATCTCGGGAGAGGTTGCTGGACAGCGTGTCTCTGTCCATGAAGACGTTGCAGATACACGGCTGGATTCTCAATATACCGAAGTCCCAGCTAGTCCCTACAACGTGTCTGACCTTTTTGGGGCTGATTCTAGACACAGACCAGAAAAAGGTTTTTCTTCCGATCGAAAAGGTTCAGGAACTCATAGCCATGGTCAGGAACCTATTAAAACCAAAAAAGGTTTCAGTGCATCATTGCACGCGGGTCCTGGGGAAGATGGTGGCTTCCTACAAGGCCATCCCTTTCGGCAGGTTCCATGTGAGGACTTTTCAATGGGACCTCTTGGACAAGTGGTCCGGGTCCCATTTACAAATGCATCAGAGGATTACCCTGTCTCCCAGGACCAGGGAATCTCTCCTGTGGTGGCTGAACAGTGCTCACCTACTAGAAGGTCGCAGGTTCGGCATTCAGGACTGGGTCCTGGTGACCACGGACGCAAGCCTCCGAGGCTGGGGAGCAGTGACACTGGGAAGAAATTTCCAAGGTCTCTGGTCAAGCCTAGAGTCTTGTCTCCACATCAACGTCCTGGCGTTGAGAGCCATATACAACGCCCTGCGTCAAGCGGAGGAATTGCTTCGGAGAAAACCGGTTCTGATTCAGTCAGACAATGTCACGGCAGTGGCTCATATAAACCGCCAGGGCGGAACAAGGAGCAGAATGGCCATGGCAGAAGCGACCAGGATTCTACGCTGGGCGGAAGGCCATGTAAGCGCGCTGTCAGCTGTGTTCATCCCGGGGGTGGACGACTGGGAGGCGGACTTCCTCAGCAGGCACGACCTGCATCCGGGAGAGTGGGGACTTCATCAAGAAGTCTTCGCACAGATCACGGATCGTTGGGGACTGCCTCAAATCGACATGATGGCATCCCGTCTCAACAAAAAGCTAAAGCGGTATTGCGCCAGGTCAAGGGACCCTCAGGCGGTAGCAGTAGACGCTCTGGTGACACCTTGGGTGTTCAGATCGGTCTATGTGTTTCCTCCTCTTCCTCTCATACCCAAGGTGTTGAGAATAATACGAAGAAGCAGGGTCAGAACAATACTCATTGTTCCGGATTGGCCACGGAGGACTTGGTATCCGGAGCTGCAAGAGTTGCTCGCAGGGGATCCGTGGCCTCTTCCTCTAAGGCAGGACCTGCTGCGGCAGGGGCCCTGTCTGTTCCAAGACTTACCGCGGCTGCGTTTGATGGCATGGCGGTTGAACGCCGGATCCTAGCGGAAAAAGGGATTCCGGAGGAAGTCATTCCTACCCTGATCAAGGCTAGGAAAGATGTGACGTTAAAACATTATCACCATATATGGCGGAAATATGTTTCTTGGTGTGAGGCCAGAGCTGCTCCTACGGAGGAGTTCCATTTGGGCTGTCTATTTCACTTCCTTGAAACAGGAGTGACTTTGGGCCTAAAATTAGGGTCCATAAAGGTCCAGATTTCGGCCTTATCCATTTTCTTTCAAAGAGAATTGGCCTCTATTCCTGAAGTACAGACCTTTGTGAAGGGAGTGCTGCATATTCAGCCTCCCTTTGTGCCTCCGGTGGCGCCTTGGGATCTTAACGTGGTGTTACGTTTCCTCAAGTCACCTTGGTTTGAACCACTCAAAACTGTGGAGTTGAAAATACCTCACGTGGAAAGTGGTCATGTTGTTGGCGTTAGCTTTGGCAAGACGTGTTTCCGAATTGGCGGCTTTATCACATAAAAGCCCATACTTGGTTTTTCACGTGGATAGGGCGGAGTTGAGGACTCGCCCTCACTTTCTGCCAAAAGTGGTCGCATCTTTTCATGTGAACCAACCTATTGTCGTGCCTGTGGCTACACGGGACTTGGAGGATTCCGAGTCCCTGGATGTAGTCAGGGCTTTGAAGATTTATGTGACCAGAACGGCTAGAATCAGGAAGACTGAAGCTTTGTTCGTTCTGTATGCGGCCAACAAGGTTGGCGCTCCTGCTTCAAAGCAGACTATTGCTCGCTGGATCTGTAACACGATTCAGCAGGCGCATTCTACGGCAGGATTGCCGTTACCGAAATCGGTTAAGGCCCACTCCACTAGGAAAGTGGGCTCTTCTTGGGCGGCTGCCCGAGGGGTCTCGGCATTACAGTTGTGCCGAGCAGCTACTTGCTCGGGGACAAACACCTTTGCAAAGTTCTATAAGTTTGATACCCTGGCTGAGGAGGACCTCCTGTTTGCTCAATCGGTGCTGCAGAGTCATCCGCACTCTCCCGCCCGTTTGGAAGCTTTGGTATAATCCCCATGGTCCTTACGGAGTCCCAGCATCCTCAAGGACGTTAGAGAAAATAAGATTTTACTTACCGGTAAATCTATTTCTCGTAGTCCGTAGAGGATGCAGGGCGCCCGTCCCATGTGCGGACTACTTCTGCAAGACTTGTATATAGTTATTGCTTACATAAGGGTTATGTTATAGTTTTTCGGTGGAACCGTGGCTATGTTGTTGTTCATACTGTTAACTGGGTAAGTTTATCACAAGTTATACGGTGTGATTGGTGTGGCTGGTATGGATCTCGCCCTTAGATTTACAAAAATCCTTCCTCGTACTGTCCATCTCCTCTGGGCACAGTTTCCCTAACTGAGGTCTGGAGGAGGGGCATAGAGGGAGGAGCCAGTGCACACCCAGAGTCCAAAGCTTTCTTAAAGTGCCCTATCTCCTGCGGAGCCCGTCTATTCCCCATGGTCCTTACGGAGTCCCAGCATCCTCTACGGACTACGAGAAATAGATTTACCGGTAAGTAAAACCTTATTTTTCATTTTACTTAATATTATTCTAGCCACCAGGGCCGGACTAGGACCAAAAATAGGCCCTGGCATTTTTGAAGCACATAGGCCCACCTCAGTGTCAGCATCTGACTCCTCCCCTTACTATTCCCGACTCCTCCTACTTCTTAGTCTATGCTCTTACAAATATAATTTATATTATAACAACATACAAGTGTACATCATTCTGTATTAAAATACACACAACCATTGGTTGAAGTGGAAATGTTGAAGTAGGGGTATGGAAAAATAAAGGTTGTAACTAAGCGCGCGCGCTCCAGAAAAGGGGCGTGGACACGCACGCGCCCCATTCACTAGAATGAGAGTGTCTGTGTGCACTCCCGGCGGGGCTAATCAGCGACCAATCAGACAGAGAGTGTCCGATAGAGGTACTGTGTGCGCGCGCCAAAGGCGTGCGCGCCCAAATATGGGTGTGGCCAATTAAAATGGGACGTGATACACAGACATATGCCCCCAATTGTGCAGTGCCAGATCCACAATTGCCCCCACTGTACCAGGTATACAAATGCCCCCACAGTGCCAGGTATACAAATGCCCCCACAGTGCCAGATCCACAAATGCCCCCATAGTGCCAGATTCACAAATGCCCCCACAGTGTCAGATCCACAAATGCCCCCACAGTGCCAGATCCACAAGTGCCCAACAGTGCCAGGTGTACAAATGCCCCCACAGTGCCAGGTATACAAATGCCCCCACAGTGCCAGGTATACAAATGCCCCCACAGTGCCAGATCCACAAATGCCCCCACAGTGCCAGATCCACAAATGCCCCCACAGTGCCAGATCCACCAATGCCCCCACAGTGCCAGATCCACAATTGCCCCCACAGTGTCAGGTAATTGTGGGGGCAATGGTGGATCTGGCACTGTGGGGGCAATTGTATACCTGACAGGTATACAAATGCCCCCACAGTGCCAGGTAAACAATTGCCCCCACAGTGCCAGCCAATTGCCACCACAGTGCCAGGTAAACAATTGCCCCCACAGTGCCAGCCAATTGCCCCCACAGTGTCAAGCAAATGGCCCCCACAGTGCCAGGTATACAAATGCCCCCACAGTGCCAGCCAATTGCCCCCACAGCAGTGCTGCAGCTGCTTACCGCTGCTGTTGCTGCTGCTGCTCCTCCGGCTGTGATGTGAGGGTGTCAGGAGCTCAGAGCGCGCCAGCGCGGCTATGTCTGGCGGCGTGTAGCGGACTTCAAACCAGCCGCCGGTTCGTGAGCCAATCAGAGCTTGCGGACCAGCAGCGGCGGCTCCTGATTGGCTGCCGGTCTGCGAGCTCTGATTGGCTCACGAACCGGCGGATGGTTTGAAGTCCGCTACACGCCGCCAGACATTGCCGCGCTGGCGGCGCGCTCTCCTCTCCTGACAGCTGAGGCACGCTGCCGCCGGTCCGGCGGCAGCGTGTCTCAGTGATACAAGTCGGCTCGGAAGCGCTGGACCTGCCCACGTGGCCATCGGCTCTTCTGGCATTTGCCAGAAGTGCCAGATGGCCAGTCCAGCCCTGCTAGCCACCCATGTTCAGTGAGAAATATAGTACAGGTTGAGTCTCCCTTATCCAAAATGCTTGGGACCAGAAGTATTTTGGATATGGGATTTTTCTGTATTTTTGAATAATTGCATACCATAATGAGATATCAATGCGATGGGACCTAAATCTAAGCACAGACTGTATTTATGTTACATATACACCTTATACACAGCCTGAAGGTCATTTTAGCCAATATTTTTTTTTTTTTTTAAACATTTCTTTCTTTATTGAAGCATTTCTTTAGATATAGTAACAATAAGCATAGTGACATTGTGAGTGACGATCAAAGAAAAGAAGAACAAGACAAACAGATATAACGTGGCAGTCACAAAATGTAATACATGACGCAAAGAGGAACTTAGATACAAGCAGTTTGCACAATATTCTAAAGTACCAGGCAGCATCTATAAATATTCCATATACGTACAGAGAGACAGGAACACGTCATAGCCCCTAATTAGCGCTATCAAACTCGATGGGAGGGTCTCCAAGAAAAATTCTAGTTTCATACCAAAGTGTGTTGCGAAAACACTGACTAATGGCCTCTTTGGTATGAATAGGAAGTGTTTCAATAAAACTTTCCCATGTTGCGAAAAAGGATTCTGTGCGAGATTCTTTTTGAAGTGAGGCCTCCAGCCAATCCATATGGCAGATGAAAAATAGTTTGTCCCTAAACATTTCCAGTGTCGGAGCAGAGCTATGGACCCACATTTGCAAGATAGCTTTCCTAGCTGCCGAGGAGATTGCCAACAACAACTTCCTGACGGGTTTGGAAACTCTAATACCAGGGGGTGCAATACCAAATATGGCCCATTCCGGTGTAAGGGGAGTGTAATTCACTAAATGCTGAGAGGCAAAGCGCCATACTACTAACCAGAACCTTCTTAGAAGCGGGCAGGCCCAGAAGCAGTGATACAGATCGGCCGAAGGGTGGCCGCATTTAGGACAGGAGGAGTCAGCTAGTAGGCCTATCAAGAAACCCCTGTGGGGAGAAATATAAGATCTGTGAAAGATGTTTAGGTACATTTCTGTGTATTTAGCGGCTGGGAACGTGGCTATTGAAAAATGTAACATGCGTAGTAACCCATCTACATCCAAATTGGGAAAGTGTTCCAACCATTGAGCTATTCCAGTTTTATATAAAGAATGGTCTAGTGTGGTGTGGAACTGTTTATAGTAGAATGAGCTAGCCCCTTTAGATTGTTCTGGTCGCATTAATATGTGGTCTAATTGGTTTCCCCAATCAGTTGTAGGTATTAATCTAGAAATTTTACTTATGTAATGTTGGGCTTGAAAAAAAGCAAAGTTCTGTGGGCCAATACAAGGGTATTTAGATAAGGCCTCCGCATATGTTAATGGTTTATGGGATCCAGGATCAAGGAGCTGGCCTATGTTGCAAATTCCTAGGGATTTCCATTCCTTAAAAGAAGGAGCGGCTTCTCCATTTTGAAAACCCGGGTTATTTAGAAAAGGCAAATGAATAGATATATGTTTGTGTAGTTTGTATTTATGTCTCAATGACAGCCAAACTTTCCTCGTAGTCATTAAGAGGGGATTGAGCATTAAGTCAGATGAAATCTCAGCGTCAGTCAAAATGTAAGAAAGCTACCAAGGACACTTGCGGAATAAAATTTTGTTCGAGAAGCGAGTCAGCGTATGTGTGGGTGCTAGACAACCAGTCTTTGATATAACGAACATGAGAAGCATAACTATACGTCAGGATGTCTGGAAAGTTAACTCCCCCATTTGTTTTAGGCTGACCTAGTTTGAACAGACCAATTCTCGCGCGTTTGTTGTTCCAGATGAATTTCCTAAAGGTCGCCGTAATTTGTAGGAGATCCTGTCTAGAAAGTATGAGGGGGAGGACTTGTAGTGGGTAGAGGAGTTTTGTGAAGTATATCATTTTTATTATATTCGTCCTTCCTAAAAAGGAAAGTGGCAAGTGCACCATTGCCTCAATATCCCTTGTAAGTTTTGAAAGTGTTTTCCCAATATTTACATCATAGAGGTCCATAATGTTCTTGGGGAGGATGACTCCCAGGTATGGGAGTTTCTTTTTAGCCCAGTTTAGAGGTAGCTGCTTTGCCCACAAAGGTCTATAAAAACCCTTTTTAAGATAAAATGCACTGGATTTTTCAAAGTTAATAAAGAAACCAGATAGGGATCCCACCCTGTCAAGCAACTCCAGCAATGGCCCGAGGGAGTGTTTAGGATTAGACATGTATATCAGAACGTCATCCGCAAATGCAGTGAGTTTTACTTCCACCGAGCCAATCGAAATGCCTTTCAGGGTGGGCCAGGAATCAATTATACGGAGTAAGGGGTCGAGGGATAAATTAAAGAGTAATGGAGATAAAGGACAGCCCTGGCGGGTGCCTCTAGACATGACAATAGGATCACTTCTCGTGCCGTTTACTAAAAGAAGAGTTGTGGGGGAACTATAGAAGAACTGTATAAGATTAATAAAGTCTGAGCCAAAATTTCTGGTTGACAGAACTTTAAATAAGAAGGGCCAGGATACCGTATCGAAAGCTTTCTGGGCGTCTAGGCTCAAAAGCATGTTGGGGACGGTGGGGTTATTGTTGGAAGCAACAATGGAAGCAATGGCTGTTCGAATACCCTTGACTAGTTGCCTGCCTCGAGTAAATCCTAATTGGTGAGGTGAACAAAGGGAAGAGGAAAATAGTTGTAGTCGAGAGGACATTATTTTGGATAGAATTTTAAAGTCCACATTTAATAGAGTAATAGGACGATATGAACTCAATTGTGTGGGGTCACGGTCAGGCTTCGGGATGAGAGTCGTATAGGCAGCATTAAAGGAGGGATAGTGTGGGCGTTGTTTGTGGATAGTGCGATATAATTCTAGCAACGTCGGGACAATGTCTATGGATAGGATTTTAAAGTATTCTCCCGAGAAACCATCTGGTCCCGGTGCTTTGCCAGTCTGTAAGGATGAGATTGCCAGCCTTATTTCTTCCTCAGTAATTTCTGAGTCTAAAAGGTCAGTTTGTTCTGGATCTAGACTAGGTAAGTTGGCCTCCCTAATGACGTCTTCTAACGATTCTGGGGTCGAAGGTCTTGCAGAATATAGTTTGCAATAGTAGTCATAAAAAGCCTTTGATATGTCAGATGTGCGTGTCAGACAAAGAGAAGTCCTAGTGTCTTTAATGGAAACAATATGATTTCTTCGCTTATAGCCTTTGGTTAATGAGGCCAATAAACGTCCCGTCTTAGCTCCCCATCTATAATATTTGTTTTTCGTGTAGTCTAGTCGTGATTGAGCCTGAGAGAGTAAAAAATTTTCCAATACAGATTTAGCCTGATTATATATAATTAATTTCTCCTCCAAGGGGTCTGTCACATATTCAGCAAATGTAGTCTGTACCTTGTGGGAGAGGGAGCGATATTGGTCTTTTTGAATCTTATTGCGTCCAGATACATATGAGATGATACTACCACGCATCACAGACTTCGATGCTACCCAGAAAAGAACCGGGTCATTCCAGTGTGTGATATTGTTGTCTACATAGTCTAGCCAATTACGTTTCAAGTACTCCTTAAATTTTTCTGATTGGAATAGATATGCTGGAAATCTCCAAGTAAGGTGTGTGGGACCTGTGCGTGGCATCCTAAATGAAAATTCAATTGGCGCGTGATCCGAAACCAGAATCTCAGCGATGTTTGCGGAGGTCACCTCGGAGATTAGAGAATCCGCCACTAAAAAGTAGTCTATACGAGAGACCGTACGGTGGACCCCCGAATGGAAAGTGAAAGATTTATCTGATGGGTTGAAGAGTCTCCAGACATCAGTCACTTGGAGCCCCAGTATAAATTTCACAAGTGTAGACCAAATAGGAGAGTGGCGGTTGGACGGGATTGGAGTTTTATCCAGGGTCGGATCACGCACCGTATTGAAGTCCCCTCCAAGTATTAATGGAAAAGTCTCCCGCTGCTGTATCTGGAAGGTTATCTTAGTTAAAAATTCAGACACCTGAGTGTTGGGGGCGTATATGTTCATAAGAGTGTATGTGGCATCTCCAATTTTAACATCTATCAGTAGGTATCGACCATCAGGGTCTGGGACAACATTCAAAATAGTGTATGGGAGGTGTCGTGCAAAAAGAATGGCCACCCCTCTAGTCTTATTGACAAATGAGGCCGAAAAACAATCACCTAGCCAGCCAGCGCGGAGGGAGGAGCCATCCCCCTCCTTCCAGTGGGTTTCCTGTAGGAAGATGATGTCTGGACTGAATTTCTTAAGATGGGATAGGACCCTTTGGCGCTTGATGGGTGTGTTAAGCCCGCCTACATTCCATGATAGGCATTTTATCGAGTCATGGGGAGGCATGTACGGTAAATTATGTATATTACTTGCCATCATCCAATTCCAGATTTCACTACGGTACGTTCACCACACGGTCCCAGCAATATACTTTGGGGTCCCCCGTCCCAGCAAGCGGAGGATAGCCCATCAGACCCATTCTCGGCTAGGTGTTCCCATCTCTCTGCCGTCGTCACTCCAAAATATAACATAAACATTTGTAAATATAATAGATTAAACATATCACGATTGTCAAGAAATGAGAAATCATGCTTCAATAACCTTTTCTGAATTTTCTCATACCAAAAATTTTCCTGGAGGATCGCAGTGATATTACTGCGACCAACTCTTAGAGTCAGCAAGAAACAAACAATAAACAGAATATGGAGAACTATTCCCCTAAACAATAACATAGTAACTGTAAATTAAAGTGGGACGAATAAATAATAGAACCTCTTCCCCCATTATTAAGTTGAAAACAGTGTAAAAACACATAAACAATATTTGTGCTTGCACACCCATTCAGCGATTGGGAGATCTCTGGGATAGCATTACTGGCGAACTCTGTGAGGAAAGAGGGGGCAGAAAGTGTCTGCGGGCCTCTTCTGGGTCGTCAAAGAAGAGAGTGCGGCCATTGTCGGTGACCCTCAGTCTGGCAGGGTATAGTAGGGCAAAGCGCTTTTGCGATTCTACCAGAAATTTGAAAACCGGTGAGAATGCTCTGCGTTTTTGGGTGACCGCCACTGAAAAATCTTGAAAAATCAATATACGGGTACCTTCGATGACTAATTTGCCCAATTTCTTATATGCGCGTAATATTATTTCCTTCGTCCTGTAATCAAAGTAACGGGCCACCACCGGTCTGGGGGGGGGGGTTAGGACCTTCCCGCTCAGCCCCTACTCTATGGACCCTTTCAACCTGGGGAAATTCCATCTTGTCAGATATATGGAGAGCAGGAATTAATTGACAGGCCAGGAAGTCGCCCAATAGGGAGGGTTTGACATGTTCCGGGATACCAACAAAGCGAAGATTATTTCTCCTATTACGATTTTCTAGTTCATCTAGCTTGTCTTGGAGTTCCCGAATCATGCCAATAGACGAGTCAGCCGAGGACTCCACGTTGTGGACCGTGTCCTCTAAATCACTGACTCTCTGCTCCACCTCCGACACTCTCGAGGTGTTCGAAGCCACCTCGCGCAAGGTGGACTGGAACGAATCCCTGAATTCATCCAATTTCCTATCAATATGGGGCATTAGTACCGAGAGAATCTCTTTAGCGGTTTGGGAAACTGGGGGGATCGTATCGGAGTGGGGCGTGTGGTCGGAGTTCCCATCCATATTCGTTATGGGCTGTGATTGAGTAGGGGAAGAACCACCTGTTTTATGTGTCTTTCTTCTGACCATAGTTTCTGATACGGTTTTGTTCAGAAACCTCTCCATCAATTATGGAATGTTTAATAGGAAAGATCCAGAAGGATCGGACACTGTTCACCAGTAAATAGAAGTATCAGATGAGGAACATCTGAAATCGTAAAGTATATCGCCCCAAGAGGGTATGTAACATGTCACATAATTAACTAAAAATCTTATACCTCTTGGCTATTCAGCTACTAGACAACTAACAGCAAACTCTGAAAATATAAAAAAGAGGTAGTACCGATTCAAAGTATTGCATGTAGAAAAAATATTTGTACGTGAGTTGGCTAAAACAGTAGTGAGTAATTTAAATAAAATCAAAGTTTAGAGCATTAATATTGTACCAGCAAGATAAATACTATGCGTAATGATAGCAGTCAGCCACAGGGTGGCAGTGTCCACCAGGCCAGTGAACAAAATAGCCTCTAGTAGCACAGGGTTAGTATGTAAAAGAAAAAAAAAAAAAAGAAAAAAAAGGAAAGTGTATGGTAACTTTTAAATGGGAATGAGAGGGAAAGTAAGGAAGGGAGGAGGCAGCATCAGGAGAGTGGGAAAATAAAAGGAACAGCCAGAAAAAATAAAAAATAAATAAAAAGGGGGGGTATGATATGCAAAATGGAAAACAAAGGTGGTGTTGATACCAGGTATGCTCCAATGTGTGGCAGTTCAGTAGCGTCCAGGAATTTTAGCAAAGTTCAGGGGCTGCCACAATAGAGGCAGAGAGCACCAGCCGCGTATCTCTAGGTCGGAGAATCAGCAGGCAGAACGGTACGGGCCTCTATTCGTCAGTGAGGTCCAGCCGGCACCCAGCAGCCACAGCCCGATTCCAGCGTAGGCACCCAGCGAGTGGCCCCAGGACGTCACGGCCACCAGCACACAGGAGGATGTGTTGTGTTAGAGAGAGTAGCAGGATCCCTCATCCGGGCCAGAACACGGCAGGGAGTCCGTAGCCCTCCGTAGGGAAGTCCAGGCAGGCAGGTCAAGGAGCTTGAGTATTGAGGACACAGCGGGGAGGTATATGTTGCAGGTCCCACAGCCGGCTCAGCTACGCAGGCTGTCACTGTGTATGCAGCAGGCACAGATTGTCAATCAATCTCCGGGGAGACAGCGGGGAGAGGCGGGCGTTCCCACGAGGTGGCGGGTGAAGCGATTCCCCGCTCGTGTGTCCCGCTGCCGCCCGGGCGTCCAGTGCACCACACCAAAGAGCTCCCCCACGGCGGCACTTCAGGCAGACGGGAGCACGGAGGGCGCAAGTCAAGAGGAGAGGGAGAGAGCCGTGTCGTCGCCCCAGCGAGGACGATCCCACACCACTTCACCGCCGCAGACGAGGGCCCAGCCAGCCAGGACTCCAGGGGACCTCACCTCGCAGGGGCTCCGGAACCAGGCGGGTGAGTAGCCGCAGCGTAGTTCACCGGAGGCACAGTAGACGGCTTCAGGGCAGTGGGGAAGGGCAGCGATCCCCGAGGGAAGGCATACTCAGGAAAGATCCAGCCAGGCAGAGGGGGGAGCAGCACCAACACCCACCATGCGGCGGCCCGAACGTGGGCCTGACTCCGGGGAATAGGGCCTCCAGCCACTCCACTCGTCCGAGCCGGGTATCACCGGACTCAGCAGCCACCAGATGGTAAAGGCCAGGCAGTGTGTCAAGCCAGGGAGCACCAAATCGGTCGGATGGCAATGGATAGAGCCTGTTAGAGCAGAGCTCTTCTAAAACGTGGCCATCTTGGATGTGCCACCCACCGGAAGTCCCTAGCCAATATTTTTTATAACTTTGTGCATTAAACAAAGTGTGTGTACATTCACACAAGTCATTTATGTTTCATATACACCTTATACACACAGCCTGAAGGTCATTTAATACAATATTTTTAATAACTTTGTGTATTAAACAAAGTTTGTGTACATTGAGCCATCAGAAAACAAAGGTTTCTCTATCTCACTCTCACTCAAAAAAGTCCGTATTTCGGAATATTTGGATATGGGATACTCAACCTGTATTACTCATTAATTATGAAACAATTTGTGTAATAGAATTTAATATTACCTGCTATTACCTAATTTCTCTGACTCAGACCATGGACTCATAGCTATTATATAATTCCCTGAGATCATAGTAGTTTACTGTAAATGCTACTGGTTTATTTATATCTTTACCTGCAGTTAGTCATTCTCGAATGTGTGCTTGTAGGACTATGGACGAGATTTAATAAACCTTCTAAAATGGAGAAATGGAGGTCTTTCTCATAACACCCAATCAGATTCTAGCTATCATTTATCTAGTTCATTCTGTAAAACGATAGCTAGAATCTGATTGGTTGCTATGGGCAACACTTACATTTTTCCTTTTTAGAACATTTGATAAATCTCTCCCTCAATGAGATGCCAGTGAGGCCCATCCTGTGGTTCAAGTGATTGCATTAATTATTGTATTGCTCCCAGTCATTTGCTATATGTTAGAATCTATATATAGTTTTTATTGTAAGTGATATTTAATATTCAGTGTTTATGCTGATCATTGTAATATCTCATTACTGACTGCCGTGCAAATAGGATTTAATTACCTACCGGTAAATTCTTTTCTCGAACTCCGTAGGAGATACTGGGAATCTAATTAGTACCATGTGGTATAGACGGCTCCACTAGGAGCCTTGGGCACTTTAAGAATTTGGTAGTGTGCTCTGGCTCCTCCCTCTATGCCCCTCCTACCAGACTCAGTCTAGGAAATTGTGCCCGAGGAGACGGACATACTTTGAGAGAAGGATAGATAAGGAAAGTGGTGAGATTACGAACCAGCACACACAAAACAAGAGGAAAGCCATGCTAACCAAACTTGAAATCAGAAACAGCAACAGCTGAACCAACCAAAAAACTTAGCCAAGTAACAGTGCAGGAACAACAGAAGCCCCGGGTGGGCGCCCAGTATCCCCTACGGACTATTAGAAAAGGATTTACCGGTAGGTAATTAAAATCCTATTTTCTCTTACGTCCTTGGGGATACTGGGAATCCATTTAGTACCATGGGGAAGTACCAAAGCTCCCAAACCGAGTGGGAGAGTGCTGAGGTTCCTGCAGAACTGATTGACCAAACTGAAGGTCCTCAGAGGCCAAAGTATCGAACTTGTAAACCTTAGCAAACGTGTTCGAACCAGACCAGGTAGCTGCTCAGTAGAGTGGGCTTGTACAGATTTTGGAGCCGGCAAGCCTTCCGTGGAATAAGCATGCTGGATAGTGAGCCTGATCCAGCATGCTATGGACTGCTTTGAAGCAGGACACCCAATTTTATTGGGATCATAGAGAACGAACAGTGAGTCGGATTTCCTGTGACAAGCTGTTCTCTTTACATACACCTTCAAAGGCCTCGCAACATCCTAAGACTTTGAAGTAGCCGATGTGTCGGTAACAGCCGGAACCACAATAGGTTGGTTGATGTGAAACGCAGACAGACACCACCTTAGGAAGAAATTGCTGATGAGTTCTGAGTTCAGCTCTGTCCTCATGGAAAATTAAGTAGGGTCTCTTGTGATACAACGCCCCTAGCTCCGACACACGTCTTGCTGAAGCCAAGGCCAACAATGTGACGGTCTTCCACATAAGGTACTTTACGTAACCTCCTGTAACGGTTCAAACCAGTCTGATTGGAGGAACTGCAGCACCAAACTGAAATCCCAAGGTGCCGTGGGAGGCACAAAGGGAGGTTGGATGTGCAGAACACCTTTCAAGAACATCTGGACCTCAAGGAGAGAAGCCAATTGTTTCTGAAAGAAAATAGACAAGGCTGAAATCTGGACTTTAATGGAGCCTAGACGTAGGCCAGATCCATGCCCGACTGCAGAAAAAGCAGGAGACGTCCCAGATGAAATTCCACCGCAGAATATTGTCTGCTCTCACACCAAGAGACATACTTCTTCCAGATACGGTGGTAATGTGTAGATGTTCAGTGGCGCATGCAGGGGGGGGGGGGGTTCTGAGCACCCAGAAACCCCCCCTGATGGACCAACTTATATTTTCAGAGACGGAGACACCATTGTCTCTGTCTCTGCAACAACCGCGGGACAACCGCGATCACAGCTGCTCGGCCACTCCCGCATGTTCAGCTGTCAGCGCTTCCTTATAATAGCGCTGACTGCTGTTCAAGCCATTTGCCGGGCAGTGCGCCGCGATTGCAGGCAGCTCTCCTGCAGGAACAGGAGACGGGGAGAACTGCCCTGCCCAGACGAGCGCCTAGTGTCACGGAGGAGGTCCGTCCGCCGCTGCAGAAATTAAAAGACAAGCTGCGATGTGTATACCAGCACGTAGGTATGCTTGGGGGTGCTGTATGCTCACTGTATGTGTGCAACTTTCATGTGTGTATATATATATATATATATATATATATATATACACTGCTCAAAAAAATAAAGGGAACACTAAAATAACACATCCTAGATCTGAATGAATGAAATATTCTTATTAAATACTTTGTTCTTTACATAGTTGAATGTGCTGACAACAAAATCACACAAAAATTATCAATGGAAATCAAATTTATTAACCCATGGAGGTCTGGATTTGGAGTCACCCTCAAAATTTAAGTGGAAAAACACACTACAGGCTGATCCAAGTTTGATGTAATGTCCTTAAAACAAGTCAAAATGAGGCTCAGTAGTGTCTGTGGCCTCCTCGTGCCTGTATGACCTCCCTACAACCCACAGGAAGGAAGGAATACGTCCCCGAAACGTAACACGATTAAAAACAGCATCCCTGCTCGGATGCCTGCTTCACCATTCTACTAAGTCTCTGAGTGCCGCCTCAATTCGTTTTGCATGTCTAGGTGGGCTGGTCCCACAGGGAAGGCACCTTAGCAGGTTATAGTGTACTGGAGTGCCGGAGCCGAGCGTTTGTATATCTATATATATAGATATATATCTATATATATATATATATAGATATATATATATATAGTGCTGCCTTGGTATACACACATCCACACACATATATATATTGTGACAAGAACACTGGGATAGTGTTTGAGGGCAGGTATGTTTGTCCCAGGTTCTTGTCTTACATGTTTTAGAAAATGAAAACTTCTAGGAAAAATGCTTTTGTTTTGTCAGAACCTTTTCAGTTTGCTGTAAAAGCTGGGTAAAGGCTCTGAGAGAGAGATAAGGCGAGTTCTAGACATTGGGCCCAGTTCGGGTCTTTGGCCTCACAGAGGGCTAATCAGGGTTTCAGCTGTGTAAGAGTGTTATAGGGCTGCTAGCCTGATTAGTATGGGCAGACTGCCTGGGAAGACTGGAGGGATCTGTGTGAGAGAAACACGCTTCTGGATACAAGTGAGCTATACAGTGTTTACTGGAGAACCCTGTGTTTTTGTTTAGTGATAGTTAGGAACATCTTGTGTTTAGTTAGTGCCGGACAGGCAAGGTATTTTCTTTTGGTGTTTGTTTTATTTTCTGTTTCAATAAAACTGGCCGGGGCCAGTTGTACCAGAAACTGGACTTGTGTTGTTTCTCAGCTGCTGCGTGCTGCCATATTCCCCAGGAAGAGGCGCCTTGCACCCCTACAGTGTTACAACTTGGTGGAGAATGCGAGCATGCCGCTCTGCGCATAAGTGAAAGCAGCAGCTTTATGAGGCCTGCAGAACACGGTGGTTTATGCAGATACAGCCCAGTGTGAAGTTGCTGAGACTCACCCCGAGGGTTTGATATATGTCCTGGGTGAAAGCAGCTACAAAGCCGCCTGAAAAATCTGTCGACATGGAGGAACTGCTTAAAGCCCTGCTGCAAGCTACAGCGGCACAGCAGGAGGCCATCAGACAGCAGCAGGTGGCAATGGAGGAAAATTGGAGGCAACAGCGTCAGGATAGAGAGGCCTTAGCAGAAGTGGTGCAGAGACTTGCAGCTCGGGTTGGAGATGTGGCCGTCAGTGCTCCGACCAGCTCTAGTTCTATACGGGCCAGTCACTTCCTGCAGAAAATGACAGAGGCTGATGATGTGGAGGCCTACCTGACCACGTTTGAAAGGACTGCCGAGCGTGAGAACTGGCCGAAAGCGCAGTGGGCCAGTCTGCTGGCACCTTTTTTGTCAGGTGAGCCCCAAAAAGCGTACTTTGATTTAAGCCCTGCTGAGGATCGGGACTATGATAAACTAAAGACTGAGATCCTGACCCGCCTGGGAGTCACGCTGTCAGTACGAGCACAACGGGTGCACCGTTGGGTGTACGCCATGGAGAAGCCTCCGCGCTCCCAGATGCACGACCTTATTCAGCTAACAAAAAAATGGCTACAGCCAGAGACATTAACTGGTCCCCAGATGGTTGAAAGAGTCGTCATGGACCGCTACTTGAGATCTTTGCCCATGGTCCTGCGCAAGTGGGTGAGCCATGGAAACCCGGGTACTGCTGACCAATTAGTGGACATGGTAGAGCGGTATTTGGCAGCAGAGGAACTACTGATGACCACCCAGCAACCCATAGATCCTCGACAGCGCCCTTCAGTAAAGACTGGTAAGACTGTTCCGTGGGAAAACGTTGCTGGGCGGTTAAGAGAACGCAAGGCTGGAGAGACTGTAAACACTGGCCCTGGAGACAGGCCAATGGGGCTAGAACGGTCTATGTTGCCCAAACGGGTTGATAATCGTGTGGTTAAATGTTTTAGATGTGGTATGCCAGGTCATGTTATTGCCAATTGCCCAGTCATGCAAGAACCCATGCAATGTGATGCTGCCTTTGAATGTCGCAGAATGTCTTTCTTTGCTAGGTTAGCCTGTACTGTGGTACCTTCACCTGAGCTGGAAAAACAAATGTGTGATGTGTTCTTAGAGGGTAACCGGGTAGAGGCCTTGCTAGATTCAGGAAGTTTAGTTACCCTCATGAAAGCTGGGTTAGTGAACCCCTTAAAGGTCCAGCAAATACCTATTGGGGTAACTTGCATACATGGGGATACCCAATATTATGTCACTGCTGAAGTGAGTATAGAAACTTGTTGTGGGTCAGCAATGGTTAAAGTAGGACTGGTCCCCACCTTGGTGCATAAGGCCATAATAGGGAGGGATTTTCCTCATTTTTGGAAACTGTGGGAATCACGTTTATCAACAGATGTGAGAAGTGAAGAGCCAGTTGGTAATACCGGTGATTGTATGGATGTACGTGTGTCTTCGGAACTTTCTGACCCTTTGCCTTTTGCCAGTTTGGCTGGGGAAGTGACAGACGGGGAGTCCAGTGAGGACCCTCTTGCTGGGAACAGAGACATAGTGGTTAGAAACGAAAGTGTGCCTGACCTGGAGGTAAAAAAGGATCTGTTTGCATCTGAACAGTTAAAGGATCCTACCTTGATAAAGGCTAGAGAGAATGTTAAGATTGTTAATGGGGAGCCTGTGGTACCAGGTGACAGGGTTACGTATCCCCACATGGCCATCTGTAATGAGCTCTTGTACCACATTGTCAAAAAGGGTGAGGATGTGGTGGAACAGCTGGTAATTCCCCAGCCTTATCGGAGAACGGTACTAGATTTAGCTCATAGTCACGTTATCGCAGGACATTTAGGGGCAGAAAAAACCACTGAAAGAGTTTTACAAAGGTTCTTTTGGCCAGGGGTTTATAAAGAAGTGTCTGAATATTGTTCTTCCTGTCCTGAATGCCAGTATCATGCCCCTAGACCCCATTTTAGGAGCCCACTAGTTCCCATGCCTATTATAGAGGTCCCGTTTGACAGAATAGCCATGGATCTCGTGGGGCCCTTGTTAAAGTCTGCTCGGGGCCATCAGTATATCCTGGTAATTATGGACTATGCCACTCGATATCCTGAGGCTGTCCCTTTACGCACTATCACAACCAAGGCGATAGCTAGGGAGCTGGTGCAGGTATTTAGTAGAGTGGGAATACCAAAAGAAATTTTGACTGACCAAGGTACTCCATTTATGTCAAGGATCATGAAAGAATTGTGCAAATTATTTAAGGTCACTCACCTCAGGACGTCCATCTACCATCCCCAAACTGACGGGTTGGTGGAAAGGTTTAATAAAACATTAAAAAGTATGTTAAAAAAGGTTGTTGAGAGAGATGGGAAAAACTGGGATTGTTTGTTGCCCTACTTGTTAATGGCCATCAGAGAAGTTCCTCAGTCCTCTACGGGGTTTTCTCCATTTGATTTGTTGTATGGTAGACACCCCAGAGGGCTGTTGGACATTGCCAAAGAGACGTGGGAAGGACAGCCCACTCCTTATAGGAGCGTTATTGAACATGTAACACAAATGCAGGATAGGATTGCAGCCGTGGTACCTGTTGTCAGAGAGCACATGGAACAGGCCCAAAGTGCTCAACAGAGGGTCTATAACCGGAGTGCCAAGATACGGGAATTTGCTCCTGGAGATAGAGTTCTTGTTTTGGTACCCACTGTGGAAAGCAAATTCCTAGCTAAATGGCAGGGTCCATTTGAGATTAGGGAAAAAGTGAATGAGGTTAATTACAAAGTATACCAGCCGGGAAAGAGAAAACCCGAACAGATCTACCATGTTTACTTAATCAAACCCTGGAAAGATAGGTTGTCTCTGTCAGCGGAGCCTTGCCCTTCGGTGTCTTCACCTCGGTTACTTCCCGCAGTGAAGGTGTCAGAGACATTATCAGCTGATCAGAACAATCAGGTTAAAGAATTTCTCATCCAAAATAGGAAGATATTTTCAGAGCTGCCTGGCCGAACGACCATAATAAAACATGACATTGTCACAGAACCAGGGGTCAGGGTTCATTTAAAGCCATATAGGATTCCTGAAGCTCAGCGAGAAGCTATTTCTAAAGAAGTTAAAACCATGTTAGAACTTGGAGTCATAGAGGAGTCTAACAGTGAGTGGTCCAGTCCCATAGTGCTCATCCCGAAGCCCGACGGTAGCATACGCTTCTGTAATGACTTTCGTAAGTTAAATGAGGTGTCCAAGTTTGACGCATACCCCATGCCCCGTGTGGATGAGCTTGTAGAAAGGCTGGGAACAGCCAGGTTTCTCACCACATTGGACCTGACCAAAGGTTACTGGCAAATACCTTTATCTGATAGCGCCAAAGAAAAAACAGCCTTCTCGGTTCCGGAGGGGCTGTACCAGTATAAGATGTTACCCTTTGGGTTGCATGGGGCTCCAGCAACCTTTCAACGGGTGATGGATAAAATTTTGAGGCCCCATAGAAAATATGCAGCTGCCTATTTGGATGATGTGGTAATTCACAGTACAGACTGGGGGTCCCATTTGGTTAAAGTACAAGCAGTACTGGACTCAATCAGAGAGGCAGGGTTAACTGCTAACCCAAAGAAGTGCTGCCTCGGCAATGGAGGAGGTCAAATACTTGGGCTTCACCATAGGCAGAGGTCTGATTAGGCCCCAATTGAATAAAATTGATGCTATTCAAAACTGGCCTCGTCCAGTGAATAAAAAACAGGTAAGGGCTTTTTTGGGAATTACTGGGTACTATAGACGGTTTATTCCCAATTTTGCGACCACAGCGGTGCCGTTGTCAGACCTTACCAAAGGGAAGCAGTCAAATATGGTGAAATGGAACCCTGATGCAGAAAAAGCGTTCCAAGCGTTAAAAGTGGCTTTGTGTTCACAACCGGTGTTGATAACACCAGATTTTTCAAAAGAATTTGTGGTACAGACAGATGCCTCAGAGGTAGGGATAGGTGCTGTGCTGTCCCAAACCAGAAATGGGGACGAACACCCTATCATTTATTTGAGTAGGAAACTCAATGAGCATGAAAAAAGGTATGCCATTGTGGAAAAGGAGGCTTTGGCCATTAAGTGGGCACTAGATACCTTGAGATATTACCTCTTGGGTAGACAATTCAGACTAGTGACAGACCATGCCCCTTTAAAATGGATGTATGTAAATAGAGGCAAGAATGCTCGTGTAACTAGATGGTTTCTAGCGTTGCAGGATTTTAAGTTTACGGTCGAACATAGACCGGGAACACAATTGGCCAACGCAGATGCATTGTCTCGCATCTTCTGTTTGGGGGCTACAAGTGTTCCGGCCCCTAGGTCGAAACAGGGGAGGGGGATATGTGACAAGAACACTGGGATAGTGTTTGAGGGCAGGTATGTTTGTCCCAGGTTCTTGTCTTACATGTTTTAGAAAATGAAAACTTCTAAGAAAAATGCTTTTGTTTTGTCAGAACCTTTTCAGTTTGCTGTAAAAGCTGGGTAAAGGCTCTGAGAGAGAGATAAGGCGAGTTCTAGACATTGGGCCCAGTTCGGGTCTTTGGCCTCACAGAGGGCTAATCAGGGTTTCAGCTGTGTAAGAGTGTTATAGGGCTGCTAGCCTGATTAGTATGGGCAGACTGCCTGGGAAGACTGGAGGGATCTGTGTGAGAGAAACACGCTTCTGGATACAAGTGAGCTATACAGTGTTTACTGGAGAACCCTGTGTTTTTGTTTAGTGATAGTTAGGAACATCTTGTGTTTAGTTAGTGCCGGACAGGCAAGGTATTTTCTTTTGATGTTTGTTTTATTTTCTGTTTCAATAAAACTGGCCGGGGCCAGTTGTACCAGAAACTGGACTTGTGTTGTTTCTCAGCTGCTGCGTGCTGCCATATTCCCCAGGAAGAGGCGCCTTGCACCCCTACAGTGTTACTATATATATATATATATATATATTTGTGCTGCATGATCTACTGCTGTAACATATATAATATATATATATATATATATATATATATATATATACGCACTCACAATCAGTATAGTAGTACTTGCTCCGGTGCCCTGATATTAGGCTTCACAACCCGTCCATGCAAAACTTACAAATGTCGGCAGTCTGGACACTGGAACCATTCGTGGAAAATGCGGTGCTTTAATTCATTGTCTACGTTTCTCCATGCCCCGAAACGTAGACAATGAATTAAAGCACCGCATTTTTCATGAATGGTTCCAGTGTCCAGAGTGTCGCCGTTTTATATATATCTACTGTGTATATATATATATATATATATATTTATATATATAAATATACGGAAACCCCCCTCGCAAAATCCTGCGTTTGCTACTGATGTTACCAACTTCCTGGCTTTTAAACATAGCCACGGTAACTCTTGATAGACGAACGGGCCCTGTTGCAGAAGATCCTCGCGTAGAGGTAGATGCCACGAATCTTCGATCAGCATCTCGAGAAGATCTGCATACCAGGCCCTTCGCTGCCAGTCCGGAGCAATGAGGATTGCTTGAACCTTTTCCCTTTTTATTCTCTTTAGAATTCTTGGGATCAGAGGAAGTGGGGGTAATACGTACACCAGCTGGTAGACCCACGGAGTTGTCAGAGTGTCTACCGCTGCTGCTTGTCGGTCTCTCGAACCTGGAACAATACAGCTTGAGCTTCTTGTTGAGTCAAGAGGCCATCATGTCGATCTGTGGATATCCCCACCGACGTGTCAACCACTGGAACACCTCCGGGTGAAGGCCGCATTCCCCCGGGTGCAGCTTGTGCCTGCTGAGGAAGTCTGCTTCCCAGTTGTCTACTCCCGGAATGAAGACCGCCGGCAACACCACGGCGTGTTTTTCCGCCCAGAGGAGAATTCCTGACACCTCTGACATTGCTGCTCTGCTTTTTGTTCCACCCTGTCGTTTTTGTGTACATTACCGCTATCAAATTGTCTGACTGGACTTGAATGGCCTGATTCTGAAGTAGAGATGATGCCTGCAGAAGGGCACTGTAGATAGCCCTGAGTTCCAGGATGTTTATTGGAAGGACGACTTCCTCACTTGACCATCTTCCTTGAAACTGCACCCCCTGGGTGACTGCTCCCCAACCTCTGAGGCTTGTGTCTGTGGTTAACAGAATCCAAATCTGAATCCCGAACCTCCGACCCTCGACGAGGTGAGAAGTCTGTAGCCACTACAGAAGGGAGATCCTGGCTATTGGCGACAGACGGATCCTCTGCTGCATGTGAAGATGTGATCCGGACCATTCCAATAGATCTAGCTGGAAGAGCCTCGCATTAAACCTTTCGTACTGAAGCACCTCGTAAGAGGCCACCATTTTCCCCTGAAGGCAAATTCACAGATGCACCGAGATCTGGGTTGGCTTCAGGATAGCCCGAACCATCGACTGGATTACCATAGCCTTCTCCAAGGGAAGAAACACTCTCTGAGACTCTGTGTCCAGTATCATTCCCAGGAAAGGAAGCCTCTGCGTCGGTTCCAGGTGAGATTTTGGAAAGTTCAGAATCCACCCGTGATCCAGAAGTCTGGTTGAGAGGCCAATGCTGTCCAACAGCGCTTCCTCAAAGGTGCCTTTATCAGAAGATCGTCGAGGTACGGAATTATGTTCACTCCCTATTTGCGGAGTAGAAACATTGTCTCTGCCATCACCTTGGTGAACAATCTCGGTGCCGTGGAGAGACCAAATGGTAGGGCCTTTAACTGGTAATGACAGTCCTGCAGTGCAAACCGTAGATAAGCCTGATGAGGTGGCCAGATCGGAATGTGAAGGTACGCATCCTTGATATCCAGAGACACCAAGAATTCCCACTCCTCCAGACCTGAGATCACCGCTCTCAGAGACTCCATCTTGAATTTGAACACTCGTAAGTACGGGTTCAATGACTTGAGGTTCAAAATCGGTCTTACCGAACCGTCCGGTTTCAGTACTACAAACAAGTTGTAATGATACCCCTTGTTTTGCAGATGAGGTGGAACTGGAACAATGACCTGAGTCTGTACCAGTTTTTGAATGGTGTCCTGTAAGGTTATACTTGCCTCTTGCGAAACTGGTAAGCCTGATTTGAAGAATCTGTGAGGTGGGAACTCCTGAAACTCCAGTCTGTAGCCCTGGGAAATAAGATCTATGACCTAGGAATCCTGGCACGAACCTGTCCAGATGTGACTGAAGAATTTTAGCCGGGCTCCCACCTAACAGACCTCCAGGCATCATGCTGAAGCCTTAGAGGAAGCAGCGCTTGAGCTCTGTTCCTGCGAACCTGCAGTTGCTGGTTTGCGTGGTTTACCTCTAGCGCCTCTTTGCCCTTAAACTTGGCAGTCTCTGAAAGGACTGTAGATTAGGTCCTGAGTAGGCCTTCCTGGCTGGGGGAGCTGCAGAAGGAAGTTATGTGGACTTATCCGCAGTAGCTTTGAAGATCATCTCCAAATAAGGCCTCTCCTGTGAAAGGTAGGCCTTCCACGCTTTTCCTGGAGTCTGCGCCAGCTGACTACTGGCGTAGCCATAAGCCTCTGCATGCTGACACTGCCAAAGCCGCGGTGCGTGCATTAAGCAAGCCTATTTCTTTTATGGCTTTCACCATAAAATTCGCAGAGTCCTGTATATGTTGCAGTAAAAAAAATCTCCCCCTGATGCAAGGTATCTAAGCCCTCATTTAGGTTACCCGACCATGGCCTTAGTAATCCACCCACATGCTATTGTGGGTCTCTGGGCCACCCCAGCAGCTGTATACAAGGATTTGAGTTTGGTCTGAATTCTATGATCAGCCGTGTCTTTTAGGGAGGCTGCACCTGGGACAGACAATACAATTTTTCGTGACAGCCTGGATACTGATGCATCCACTATCGGTGGATTTCCCCATTTTTTCCTATCCTCAGAAGGAAAAGGAAAAGATGATAGCAACCTTTTAGGGATTAGAAATTTCCTATCAGGATTAACCCACGGTTCTTCTAACAGGGTATTTAGTTCCTTTGACACAGGAAAAGTGTCTGAGGATTTCTTTTATATTAAAATAAGATTCCTCAGTCTCCACTGTCACCTTATCAGGGATATGCAGAACTTCTCTGATAGCCTGTATGAGAGCCTCTATTCCCTGTGACAGAGTAGCCTCCCCCACCTGTGAGTCCACATCCCCCTCCTCCATGTCTGACCCCTCATCATCAGAGTCATAATGCAGGATATGGGCCAAAGTACGTTTTTTCAGACAAATGGCAGGGTATTGAGACGCTGGTTTGGGTACTGAGTCTCTTTTCACGATTGTCTTATGTATTGCATCTCTTTCTCATTGCGGGACAATTTAGTAGAAATATTGGAAATCATTCCCTTAATGGCATCCAGCCAAGCTGGTTCTGCCCCGCTAGCCTGGGAAGGTACACTGCACTGAGTACACAGTAGTGAACCCCCAGGAGAAGATGAACACTGTGCCTTACAGGAAACACACTCTTTGTCTGACATACTGATAGTGACAGCACACACACAGAGGAAGAGATTAAATGCACAATTAACTCACAAAGAGCCCTTCCAGGGAGACACAGAGATATTATGGAGCCAGCACACAGCGCCCTTACCGCTAATGCCAAGCTTAGCCGGGTCGCATACTAAGTACCCAGATTGAGGACTTAGGGGGTCATTCCGAGTTGATCGCTAGCTGCAGTCGTCCGCTGCGCATCGATCAGGCAAAAAACCGTCACTTCTGCGAATGCGTATGCGGCGCAATGCGCACGCGCGTCATAGTATTGCAACGAATGATGTAGTTTCACACAAGGTCTAGCGAAGCTTTTCAGTCGCACTGCTGGCCGCAGAGTAATTGACAGGAAGAGGGCGTGTCTGGGTGTCAACTGACCGTTTTCAGGGAGTGTTCCAAAAAACGCAGGCGTGCCAGGGAAAACGCAGGCGTGGCTGGGCGAACGCAGGGCGTGTTTGTGATGTCAAAACAGGAACTGACTAGTCTGAAGTGATAGCAAGCGCTGAGTAGGTCTGAAGCTACTCTGAAACTGCACAAAATTATTTTGTAGCCGCTCTGCGATCCTTTCGTTCGCTCTTCTGCTAAGCTAAAATATACTCCCAGTGGGAGTCGGCATAGCGTTTGCACGGCTGCTAAAAACTGCTAGCGAGCTAACAACTCGGAATGACCACCTTAGTACACTAATAATCGCTCCTCTTCCTGCTATGACCTCCTGGTACCGCTAAGGTAATCTGGAGCCTCTCCGGAGGAACTGTGCGTCCCTGTCAGTCAGCGTCTGTGTCCGCTGCAAAGGGAAAATGGTGCTGGTGAGCTGCTGGATCCGCTCATAGTAAAGCCCCGCCCCTTCAATGGCGCACGGTCTTCCCACTCTTTTTTTTATACTGGCTGAGGTAATTTTATGCCTAAAATGGAGTCAGCCTCCTTTTAAGTCTGTAATGCCAGTCTGGGTACTGTGTACACATATAGTGTACTGAGACTCAGTTTGACCCCTCAGAAACTGTGCGTCTGCACTGTGAACTGAGTCTGGAGACCCAGCCGCCCCATGTAGAAGCCATGCGTCTCCATACCCTCATGCCGCCATAATGGCCAGCGACCACTTTTCTTTCTTCTGGCTCTATTAGGCGTGGTGGCGTGCTGCGGGAATGTACACTCGCCGTGGTTGGGCTTGCGAATAGTTCCCTCAGGAGCTATTGTGCTGCCAGCGGGGAGTGGGACCATTAACCCTTCAAGAGGTTGGGTTGTCCCCCCTTTCCTGTCCAGTCCTGCCTGAAAATAACAAACAGATCAAATAAATGCAGAAAACTCTTCAGGAGCTTCCAGCGGCGTGACTGGCTCCTCCGGGCACATTTTCTAAACTGAATCAGGTAGGAGGGTCATAGAGGGAGGAGTCAGCGCAAACTATAAAAATTCTTAACGTGCCCAAGGCTCCTAGTGGACCCGTCTATACCCCATGCTACTAAATGGATTCTCAGTATCCCCAAGAACGTAAGAGAAATCATGTTAATCTCATGTTTTGAATTTTCCTTATTAACGTTTGGTGCGTACCTTTATATTCTACTGCAAAAGTAGCTTATAGCTTACCACTTAAATGGTCTGATGGCGAATTGGTCTTTTTCCATCATTATACATTGATTTTTAGCCTTTCAGTTTCCAGGCCTATTAATAAGCATGTCAAGTGGTGTATGTGTGTGAGAAGTCACCAGCATGGGCGTAACTATAGTAGGTACAAGGGGTGCTATTGCTATGGGGCACAGGGGCTTAGGGGGTCTAAAGCCCTGGCTATAAAGTTGTATACCAATTTCCCATATTGGCCTGCTAAGCAATTGGTTCTGATCCATTGCCTAGTCTATTTTCAGTGACAGGAGTGTGTACTGGATGTTATAATGGTAACGGAGCACTTTAATTTGATACAGTTTGAACTGGAGGCTCCTCTTCGCAAATAACGGGACTCACATGTGTTCCGTCATTTGCAGAGCTGCCAATCAGTGCCCCTTACTGCGTACAAGTTAGACATCAAAAAAGATAGACAGTCATTAGGTCAACACCATATGGTCGACAGTCAAAAGTCCGACAGGGTCAAACGTAAGACAGTCAAAAGTGTGACAGGGTCAAAAGTCCAATAGTCTAAGGGTCGACGGGGTCAAAAGGTTGACATAAAAAAATTGTGTTATTTTGTGTTTTTAAACAGTTTCTTCCCAAATTGTTGAAAATGTGTTCCCTCATGGGCTCGATGCCCTCGCCACGCTAAGGCTCGGTGGTTAATAAAGGTAATACTTTGTGGAATAATAGTAAATGAAAAAAAAAAAAAAAAGCTGTAAAAGCATGAAAAAAACCTAAAAAACATGTGATGACCTTTTGACCCTGTTGACCTTTTGACCTTCAGACTTTCAATCCTGCTGACTTTTTGACTGTCAGACTTTTGACTGTCGGATTTTTGACCCTATCGGACTTTTGACTGTCAATCATATGATGCCGACCTAATGACTGTCTATCTTTTAAATGTTTATCAACCGCCTCCCCGTGAGAACAAGCTACTGATTGGCTGTGAGCGCACTAACTGTCAATCATTGCCAGGCTGATCTGCGCAAGGGATAGGCGCAGGACCGACTCTCCCATTAGGCAGCTTTAGGAGGCTGCCTAGGGTTGCCGACCACTGGAGGGCACCACTGAATTCACCTAGCAAAAAACTAAAAGATGTCTCTGTATGCGGGTCAGTAATGAACTTACAGATGAGGGGATGGAACACAGTAAGGAGCATACTAATATATGAATGTCTATGCGTATATATATGTATGTATACACATACAATTAAAGGGATGTAGTTGGAATCCTGGTGGACAGGTTGCTGGTGTTCAGATTACTGGTGCTAGAACCCTGGCACCTGTCAGAATGCCAACACAGGAATCCCGACAGCCGGCATCCTGAATGTTAGAATGCCTGGGAGGCTTATAGTTAGGCTAGCAGAAGGGAGGGTTAGGGTAAGGGGTAAGGTTAATTAACTTCATTCAATATGTCGGTATTATGGTGGGTTGGGATGTCACTGTCAGTATTTCCATACCCAACCCCAACTTAATAATCCCACCATGTACAGTATTATACAGTATATAAAAAATAGACAGCACTTCAGAACTTATATTGTGAACAAAGTCATAAAATGAATCATGATGTGACTTTGTTTACAATATACTTTATCATTTTAAAAGTCCTTGAGAGTTGGCTCTTTTCTCTATATATGTATAATTATGCAATTCATCCCAACCCACTTAGTGGCCACCTGCTTCTCCCCTCCATGAGGTGGAGGTGGTGGTGGTGGTGGTGGGGAGGGGGAGGGGGGTTGTAGGTTAGGGGGCTCTAGGCTGAAGTTTTGCTTAGGGTGCAGAGAGACCTTGCACCGGCCCTGGATAGGCGAATGTAAATCCCCACTGATGTAGTGGGTTCTACTTAGAGAAGAGGACTCAGCAGCACCAGAGACAAGGTAAGTACTGTATGTGTGTGTGCCTATGCATTAAAGCTATACTGTGACGTTGTGTGTATCCTGTAATTATTTTAATATTTATTTTACAGGGGTGTCAAAGTCGGAAAAATATGCCAGTACACACATCACGTACAAACCACACACACACATGTGCGCTGCGCATGCACTTGTTCCGCCATGCGTGCACATATTCGCAAATTGCGTATGGCCGCACCCACGGTCCTGCGCATTAGAGCGTGGTACGAGTAATTACAGTGGAATTTGTACTCTCATGGAAAAGCCACAAAGATATCATAGATTTAATATATATATATTGTAAAAATCCCACACTGTCTGCTTGGCCCTTCTAAATAGCAGGAAAATCAGTCACACATAAATTAAAACTCCCAGAGACTAAAATACAATGGCCTTATTTACACTAAGCTTTGAAATTCTATAAAGAAGGCATACACCTTTGTTTACTAAAATAGCCAAGTTTCTATTTAAAACAATGAGTACTGAATTGTCATTGTCTCACCTGAAAGTAAAAACAAACGAAGTGACAATACCCAGGAACCGATTCTGTTTAGAAAATCAGAAACAATAGCTAACCACAACAAGACCAGACAGATAGAAATTTTAAGATTTTAACATTCCTAGTCTAAAACCCATGGAAATGCGTATATGCTGTCTGTCGAGAGAAGGTAATTCTTGGAGAATGTGCCCTTTGCCAAAGATTTGACCCTCTTTCTACGCTATATCGATGACCTGCTCATAATTTGGGCTGGAAAACAAGAAGACTTTGTGAAACATATGACATCAATTAACCAAATGGATAATAACATCAAATTCACCTATGAGGTGAGTACTGACACGATCCATTATCTGGATATTCAAATTACAAGAAACAATATTGGGCTGTTAACATCCATGTATCACAAACCCACTGATAAAAACACATTACTCCATGCAAACAGCTTTCATCCAGAAGCTATGAAAAAAGGACTTCCTTATTCTCAGTTCTTGAGAGCGAGACGAATTTCAAGTAACATCATGGATGCAGAGAAAGAAATTGATGACATGATGGTGAAGTTCCTCCAGAGGGGATATAGAAGAAATGACCTTATTAAAGCTAAGGTAAATGCTCTTGCTATGCCACGTGAGCGATGTTTACTAAGAAAAACAAAAGCTGTGCGTAAAGCACTGCCATTGGTAACTACTTACACGACGGCCAGTAAAGTTATTAAGAAAAATGCTAATCTTTTGTGGCCAATTGTGAGTTCTGAAAAGACTATTCCTGCATTAAGTGACAGCACTTTACTCAAGTGTTATCGGAGAGGAAAAAACTTAAAAGACTGGCTAGTCCATACTGATATAGTCTCACCACAAAGAGAACTCAGGTCACATTTTCTGAGTAAGCCTCCGGGTTCGTACAAGTGTACAGGATGTACAACCTGCAGATATCTGGAAACTGGATCATCAGTTCTCCATCCTCACTCTGGAAGAAATATAGCTATCAAGCAAGTGTTATCGGAGAGGAAAAAACTTAAAAGACTGGCTAGTCCATACTGATATAGTCTCACCACAAAGAGAACTTAGGTCACATTTTCTGAGTAAACCTCCGGGTTCGTACACATAGGCGTGCGCAGCACATTTTATTAGGGGGTGCACCATCGGCGGGGTGTGTCTAGCACCATCTATTGATGGTCAACGCAATATAAAATATCCACCCTTGTAGCAATCCTAATAAAGCAGATACATTGTCAGATGTTGTGGTGTGCACCAAGCAAACACCCCTGATGGCACTCCCTGCAATTACACTGCTCCTCCACAGCCTGGTCTGGCTCCCCCTCTCTTTCTCCTGCAAGCTGCAGCAGCTTACTTACAAGTCAGTCACTCACTGACACTGACAGTCGCAGACTAGTACTGCTGCTGCTGGAAAAATGAGTAACGTGTCAATGTTGCTGCCGACCGCCTGCCAGTATTGAATTTGTCTTCCTAAGAGGAACGCTGGCTGCATGCTGATACTCATCAGTGGCTGGCGCTGGCATAGCATAGAAGGAGAGAGGAGGGCATGTGGCGGGTGCGCGTATGAGGAGCATAACGTAATCACATCACATCACGCTGTTTTTGTACATGGAGGTGGATCCAGGAGTTTGAAAGCCGGTGGCAGTGGCACCCTTGATTAACCCATGCGTCCGGTCAGTACTGCAGTCCTGACAGGGTGCAGCACAGAGGGGACTGTAATCAGCATGCTCGGCGATCGCTGCTTCAGGCATGTGTGATCGGAGTGCCAGACATTAGGGGGTGCCTGTGCGCACGAGGCACCCCCCCTGCGCACGCCTATGTTCGTACAAGTGTACAGGATGTACAACCTGCAGATATCTGGAAACTGGATCATCAGTTCTCCATCCTCACTCTGGAAGAAAAATAGCTATCAAGCAAGTGTTGACATGCACCTCGAAGTTTGTTATTTATATTATTAAATGCCCATGTGGACTGGCATATGTAGACAAGACTATGTGTACCTTCCGAGAAAGAGCAGCACAACATAGATCTGCCATTAGAATGGCTCTAGAAGGAAAACCCACAGAGCAATCGGTGGCGCGCCATTTCAAGGAAGCAGGCCACAGCATGGCAACTTTGCGCTATAAATTGGTGGATCACGTCCCCCCAATGGTGAGAAGGGGGTGATCGTGATAAAAAGCTATTACAACTGGAGGCGCGATGGATTTTTGATCTTAATACTATCGCACCTGCGGGCCTGAATGAGAATTTATCTTTCTTATGTTTCTTATGAGTATATAAAGTTGGATTTAATTAAAAAAAACAAAACTTTCCAAGCAGATCATGAAATAAGATTATTCTTGCTGTATCCATAATGCTGCAACACTAGAATTGTGGGTAGTAAATAATGTTTTGAACTTAATTATCATCGATTGGTCTATTAATAGAAACATTATGTAACAGTGTTTAGCTGAGGGATTTAAATTTGATTATAATTATCATGCATATGATATATGAATCACGATTAAGATCGTAATTAGACTATTTATTATATCTTTTGAGGTCCTGCCTTATTTATAGTATGTTGCTCACCTGCTTCAGTTCCAAACTCATTAGTGTGATTTTTTGTTTGAGTTATGCAGCATATAAGTCCGTTTTTTGTGTTTTGTTTTTGTTTATGTTTGGTAACGGTTTCCTTGGTTACGGGCCCCTCTCCCGGCCGCCGATTGGAGGACGCAGGTTCATGCGCTTCCGGGGACGTGCCGTTGACAGGACGCCCGGTGTGCTGGGATACCTAGCAACGTTGGTGTGTTGCTATGGTGACGTTTTTGCTTCCTGTTACGGGCCGGCGTGTGACGCGGCGTTGCCCGCGGCGTTGCCCGCGACCGGAAGTAGGTGGGGATTGTGATTTGGTTCTGGGCATTGTGATCTATATAAAGCATGTTTTTATCACTTAAGTTTGTATCCTGACGAAAGGTGTCAATAAAGTGCACCTGAAACGTTGAAACTAAGCTTGTGTAGCTGTCCTGTTTTCTGGAATCCGTGGAGTGCCGCCCGTCTCGCTCTCTGTCTATATATGAATGAATAAATATATAATTCCTAACAAATTGTAATAGCAGGAGTATGTGTGTACGTGTGTGTATATATATATATATATATATATGTATGTATATATATATATATATATATGAATATGTAGATATATGTATATCTTGAAGATTGAAATAGATAATCATATCATGTGTGGGATCATATTGTTCAGAGACACGTAAACATTAATCTGGTGGGAATAAGAACATTATTAAATATTACCTCATTAAGTTATTAATAATACCAGATTTATGATTAATGTGATGTGTTTAACTGATCATGGGGCGGGAACTCAGATGTAAACAACAGAAACCACATCTCAAGTCCTAGCCATCGCCCACTTCTTGAACTGACCAATGGTCCCCGGTGCACAGGATATGTCCCACCCCCGAACCAATGGAAGAAGAGCACACAGTGTCTATTGTATTATGTTTTGATCTACTGAATAAAGAGCGAGCTGCAGGCCAGGTCACTATCACAAACTCTTAACGCTTTCAACCTGATTAGCGGAGGACCGGGACCGGGAAGCGCACGCGATTATTCACACGTATGTACATTGACTGTAGCCATTATTCTGTTGTAGATTTATCTTGTTAGCCTGTAGTGTATAATTTGTACTGTTTTACCTTTTGAAATAATCCACTGTGGCCTTAGAACCCTGTGGTTCAACTACATATCGGTGTTGTGTCCTCATTTCCCTGCTAGGGTTTAAAGCGTATTTAACTGTATAAGGTTTATAATTATTGATAAGATGTACGCACTGCGGGTACTTTATACCGTCAGCGCTACTTAAGGTTTAAGGTATAACATCATTGCAGTGCTTTGCTGCATAAAGGTTTAAAGTGTTACCATATTATTACATTGTATTACTAATAAGGTTTAAAGGTTATCAATTGTGTGTGTGCGCGCTGTGCGTACTCTGTACACTCAGCGCGGCGTGTGTACGCCAAGTACGTACCACGTACGGGACTCTGTACGGAAATAGCGTACAAAGTGTGTAGCGCGTGTATTCAGGTAAAAATGTATCTAGAGGTATAGCTTTATGGTTTAAGATAATATCGACATTATCAATTGGGAGCATCGTCCGGTTTTTCCTCATACCCACAGCCTAGCAGGTTACAACAGACTTTATCTATCAGCAAAAGGGCGGACAGGTACCCTATGTGAACCCTTTCCTGGTCGCAGGGTACACTGGAAACCCTATTTGTATGCTGATTAGATGGCGTCTGCTCTGCATGGTTTGTAGGGATGCTGGTGGGACCCGTAAAGTGAATAAGCAAAGCTATTTAAAAAGTCTGTGAATTTCTGTTTGGCGCCAAATGCGCACACAATACAAGCATACACCTGTACTCTGCATATCTGATCATATTGTTGCAAAACAAGGTTCAAATAAGTCATATTGTGTTTGATTCAGATTGGATTGCTTATCTGTTAAGTAGGGTAAAAGTACATTTAAAAGTTGCTGCAAAAGCCTTGATTTAGTGTTTTTTTTTAACTCAGGCCTAAAATAACTTCAGGGGCTTGCATGGTGTGTGATTTCTTTGTGACAAAGGAAACCACATGGCTTGTCCACCATTTTGTGTAACCCTCATGGATGTGGAAGGGGGAGGAGCAGCGGCCATGTTGGGAAGGTCATTTTTCTAAATGGCTGATTTTCACTGCCCGGAATAATCAGCCCTCCTTGGTCAAAAAGAAATCACCATTTATGAGTTACCAATGCATTTATTTAACCCATGCCATAGTCAATTACAAATAGTTTCAGATGGGGCTTAATGAAAGTTAATAGTAAGATGAATACTTGATGTAAGAAGTACACACAGATATAAAAAAATGGTTTTTTTTCTCTAAGATTCAGTTAACTCTGCTTGCTATAAGATAGCCTTTGAAATGCAAATTAACCTGTGTAACTGCTTTTTCCTAGCAGTGAAAAAAAAACACCTTTACAGGCAGCCAATAGCACAAATTGTTCAGTGTCCAAGATTTAGTTTAAATAAAACCTTCTCTACTGTATTACCTCTGGGGAAAGCTATCAGTTAACAGGAAAAGATATTTTTCTGATCAGAAAACTATAGAGTGTTAGTGTGGGCTGAATAAGGTGTGAATGTATTGAACCCCGCTTGGTGAACTTGGTGAAACTTGGTGAAATTTGGTGAACACGGTCTAGGTGAATACGTGGTGAGCACGGTCTAGGTGAATACGTGCATCGGAGTGTGATAAAGTTTTCGTGGTATTACACTCCGGCTGTTTTGGAGCACAGTGTGAAGACTCCAGTGATCCTACCACTTATAGATAGCAAGTGTCTATGAGCGGTACGATTGGACCGCACGGTTGTGTGGGCAATACGTGGCGCAACATGATACGAAGTTTTGCATATTTGTGTGTAAATCTCGTCATCATACGCGTTGTGTAAAGCACATGCAAGTGTGATTTGTGTAAAGTAAAGGTTTAGGGAGTTTTCGCTGGTCCCTCCAGAGGCAGATATTCACTTGGTACCTAAAGGCCCAGGGGATATAGGCCGAAGTAGGGCCTGCAACGGCTACACGTGTCTGCTAAAAAAAAAAAAAAAAAAGGCGGATCCGTGATACTCGGAGCAGAAGATGTTATTGGAAGAACTTTGAGGACTTCCACCGGTAGACTACTGTGTTTGGTGCATTTTAGGAAGTTTTCCCGTGTTAAAAAGGTCCACAATGGGAGCCAAGTGCACAACACAGGGACGTTCCTCAGTCAGGGTTCAGACAGCAGAATTGAGACCCAGGGGGTCAGCTCGGTTAGTAATGTGGGGGAAGTATGGTCCCCACACTGAGACCTTTTGTGATGAATGGACACGAATGACTGTGGGGGATAAAGCATCATTTCCTGGG
Organism: Pseudophryne corroboree; assembly: GCF_028390025.1. NCBI lineage: Eukaryota > Metazoa > Chordata > Amphibia > Anura > Myobatrachidae > Pseudophryne > Pseudophryne corroboree. The sequence continues at coordinate 731,245,196 of NC_086449.1, forward strand.
ATAGGTAGTTTTGAAGCAGAGGTATTGCAGAATTTAAGGGTTAGGATATGTCTGATAAAATCCCAAAAGCAAAGGTTCAGACACACAAACTGTTTAAATTTATGGCAGCAAGAGAGCGATATGCAAGAGAAATTAACATATGCAATCGGTTCCAAACCTAGCGGGAATGAGAACACAAACACACCATTGTCGACACAGGTCGAAGGGGAACAGAAGGCTACAGTCAATGATACATCCGGAAATGATAGTAATATGAAAGAGCAATGTATTAACCCTAACTTTTGCAAAATGTATCCTGTTTTGAAGTCTCTCCAAGGTTTTAGGTCACAGGAAGATGAAGGAGTCAGCCAAATCGCAGCTCTCCTCCAAGCAGTCATGTTGCAGGAAACTCAGGTGGGACCTGTCCAACCAGGTAGTGCAGTAACAATATTCCCCAATGAAAGAACGGGTGAGGTCACAGCTACCGAAAGGTCGCTGACTCGGAGAGAACATCGTATCACTGGAGTGTCTGTTCCGGGAAGGTTGAGAGGCAGGACTATTGTCACGGCACCTGAGCACGGAGAACAACAAGACCAGAGGCAGTTGTCGCACCATTTATCTTTTTCCTCTTTATTATTTTCTCCATCTCCCATTACCCTCCTTTCCTCCCCCTTCTTGTTCCCTTTTCTCTTCCCTTAACAAGATGGACTTACCCCAAGAGACTGCGTTCCGGGTTTTCCTGTTGACCCTATTGTTGACCAGAGCAGTCTGTTTCGGTGAGAGTCCCAGAGAGGTCGAGAAAGGATCTGGAATGTGTTCTGATGGCGAGGACGGATTTGTAGAATTCCAAGAGCAACACATCACTCGAGCAAAGGCGAGTATCAGAAAACGATCTGGTAGTCAGGGAATTAGGAGGCACTGTGAAGGGTTATTGGCTGAGGAAAATTGCATTTGTAGGAATTGTGAAAACATAGTTGAGGATGGGTTCATCCAGAGATGTCAGTCCAGCCTTAATATCAACATGGACCGTCATCCATTGAGTGATTACCACTCACTAGTGGGTAAGGTCTTAAACCAGACAGAATGCTGGGTGTGCTCACAAGTACCTCAAGGTCAAAGCAAGTCAGGATTAGTACCATACCCGTTAACGATATATGAGGTACTCGAATTACGGGGTGGGAGACCGGTGGACAAGAAATTTAATATTTCTAGGCCCCCTAGTTTGAAGCTCCACCAGTACCATGTGGATAGATCCTTAGTGTGTTTCAACATTTCCAATTCCCGAAAGCCGGGAAATTGGGAGGTGACATGGAATAACCAAACCATGGCATTCTCGCACAGAGCTGATAGGATACCCGTAGACTCTGAACTTATACGCCAAATCACCAGGGTACTGTGCGCATATCATACAGCCTGATACGTGTACTGAACAGATGAGAGAACTAGGGGTTGGGTTTTTCACGTGGAAAGTTTGCAATATGGTAATGTCATATTCTGTCCTATATGTTCTCCCCGATGATGCATATTTCATATGCGGGAGGAAGGCGTATAAATGGCTTGCCCCAAACTCAGAGGGATTGTGTTACATTGGAAGAGTGTTGCCAGAAGTTATGACCATAACCCATAATAAGATGAAAGACGTTCACCGCAATGCTCAAGCTCCTTATACTCATACTCACTATGAACACATCGTTAAGAGACACCTTATAGATAGGACAGAGCACGCAGCCTCTGATTTGATCCACGAATCCACCGGGATTCAATTCCTTCTCGCGTTAGACATCACCCGTACCGACAGAGGAATTATAAATTATAGTTATATCCATGCGCTAGCGAACCTGATAGATAATATCACCGAGATGTATGATGACAGCTTCAGGTATACAGGGAGGGAGTTGCAAGCTTACAAAACGGAACTGATCCAGCACAGGATGGTCCCCAATTATATCACAGCCGTGACGGGAGGGTACTGTGTCACATTGGCAACTCAATATGGTGTGAAGTGCTGCACGTATATTACAAACAGCACTGACGACCCAACTGAGATCATTGATCAAAAGATGGACGATATCTTGCAGTTGAAGTGGGAGTTCCGACGGAGACACAACCTTACCCTGACTGCTGTGAGTAATGAACTGACCGGCTGGGTCTCATGGTTGAACCCACGCAATTGGTTCTCAGGTTTAGGAGAATGGGCTCAAAATGTTATTATGAGTGTAGGAAAGTTTCTCCTTTGTATCCTGGGAGTCGTCATAATTATTGGCTTGATATTTAGATGTGTTCAAATTTTAACGCGGCGCAAGCGCAGTACAAAAGTGAGGAGTTTAAGGAGCAGGGGCATTGCTACAGCAGCAGATTTAATTTATGACCCATCTATAGAAACGATGTTGTGATAAGGATTGCAAATGAATTCCATGGCCCGTTTCTTTCACCTGTTTTTCCTTTGTTTTCCCTCAGCAAAAATACACCCATCCGGAAAAGACTTCGATCAACACCCAAGAATGATTACGCAAATGTTATGTGAATGTATTTTTGATATGTGTCTTATCTTCATCTCTACAACAGGTAGTGACACACATAGTCGACAGGTGATATCCATATATTAGCATTCACATATGTTCCCCCTCCATGTATCATCAACTAAATGTGCACCCCATTTGTTGGAACAAGAAGCCGAAAAGAGCTCGGTAGTGTTTGTTGGCCCACTTACAGACCCTTAATACGGGATAAGAAGGATTTAATGTATACTTCGCAATACCTCGAAGCTTATCTAGAACATATACGGCACGATGATACATGCCCCTCAGACATGGATTCATACATACATGCTTTTTACTATCCCACTAGGTCATACATTTCCTACCTACCCCTCTCTCCTGATTACCCAAACATCTGTAGATATTGTATTGATATTTTTCTGTTTAGTGATTAGATAGTGGCAGTTATTGTTGACTGCCAAAGGGTAGACTGTCAAAGTCGGAAAAATATTCCAGTACACACATCACGTACAAACCACACACACACATGCCCGCTGCGCATGCACTTGTTCCGCCATGCGTGCACATATTCGCAAATTGCGTATGGCCGCACCCACGGTCCTGCGCATTAGAGCGTGGTACGAGTAATTACAGTGGAATTTGTACTCCCATGGAAAAGCCACAAAGATATCATAGATTTAATATATATATTGTAAAAATCCCACACTGTCTGTTTGGCCCTTCTAAATAGCAGGAAAATCAGTCACACATAAATTAAAACTCACAGAGACTAAAATACAATGGCCTTATTTACACTAAGCTTTGAAATTCTATAAAGAAGGCATACACCTTTGTTTACTAAAATAGCCAAGTTTCTATTTAAAACAATGAGTACTGAATTGTCATTGTCTCACCTGAAAGTAAAAACAAACGAAGTGACAATACCCAGGAACCGATTCTGTTTAGAAAATCAGAAACAATAGCTAACCACAACAAGACCGGACAGATAGAAATTTTAAGATATTAACATTCCTAGTCTAAAACCCATGGAAATGTAGGTGTTCATATATATATATATATATATATATATATCCAGCAAAGAGAGATGGCACTCAGAGACTGTTTTGAAATGGTGAAAGAGGATATCTGTATTGAGATGTTACAGCATCTAACGTTTTCGGAGCGATTGCCCCGTCCTCAGGATAACATCTAGATGTTATCCTGAGGACGGGGCAATCGCTCCGAAAATGTTAGATGCTGTAACATCTCAATACAGATATCCTCTTTCACCATTTCAAAACAGTCTCTGAGTGCCATCTCTCTTTGCTGGATGTTTATTTGTCTGAAAGGCACCGGAGCAGTTGGAGATTTATACACTGAGTGCCGGCATATTGTGGATGGGTATATATATATATATATATATATATATAAATATATTTTATATATATATATATATATATATATATAACCTTCCAAAATGACCCGGCACTCCTGCGGTCCCCTCCGCTGTAATGAAATTGCTCCCGGTGCCCTCCTCTGAGAGGCAAACCTCTGATGTATAGGGCAAACAATGAGGCGGCACTCCGGAGTCTTTTAAGTGAGGTTTATTGCAGTGTCTACGTTTCGGGGACGCAGCCCCTTCGTCAGGATACATATGAATAGTGAATATAAAGTGCTTAAATACCTTTGTGCAGTCTGTATCACCCGTCGCCTCCAGCCGCGCAGCCCGGTTTCCGGTCGCGTCCTCCCGGTCCCGCCGGAAGTGACGTCCCGCCGGCCCGTCCGGCATACGCGTTGTGGCTGAGGAGAAAACACCATGGTAACATGTAAACAACATGTCAACCTTCATGATTCAATTATATCAAGATGCAGATATTAAAATACTAAACAGCAGCATAAGCTAAAATGTGTAAAAAAAACATGCAATATGACGCTCAGGTATAATCACAAACATACATTTCTTTCAACATCCGAGCGAACCAAGTGAAAAAATAACATAAATAAATAAAAACAGTGCTGTTTATCTGTTCAGTGTATAGGCTACTATCGGCCAGTGCAAACATATAGACTACCATTTCTAGAGCTGACGTTTGTGTCCCTGTATTGGACTACGACTGTCATATATTGTACATAATAATTATAAGGTCTCCTTCATGTATAGGGGGCAACACACCCTGTCAGTACCCTATCATAAAAAGCACCTCAAGTTGAGTGCTTCATTTAACCCTTTTGGGGCCAGTGTATTAAGTACATGGATCCAGTGTGTTTCTAATCGTAACAATTTTTTAGAACTGTCCCCGCCTCTAAGAGAATTGGGGACTTGGTCAATAATTTTGTAACGCAATGTGGCCATATTATGTGGTTTTTTAGCAAAATGACGGGCCACTGGTTGATCACTATCCCCTGTTTTTATGGCTTCACGGATAGCAAATCTATGTTGCGCCATTCTGGTCTTAAAGGCACAGTCCGTTTTGCCTACATATGATAGGCCACAAGGGCATGTCAATAAATATACCACGAACTTTGATTCACATGACAGAAAATATTTGATGGTATATGGCTTCCCTGTATGGGGGTGCAAAAATTTGGTGCCCGGTGTCATGTAACTACATGTGGTGCACCCCTTGCATCGAAAGCACCCTGCTTTTTTGCTTAGAAAGTGTTCTTTGGGAGTATTAAACTGAGATATATCCGTCTTGACGACAATATCTCGTATACTGCGATTTCTAGAGTAGCTCAGCAGTAGTTTGGATTGAAACACCTCCCCCAGCCCTTTATCTGTAGCTACTATTGGCCAAATCTGCTTGGCTCTCTTGGTTAAATGATAACTACTAGTATTGAAACTAGTCACCCAAGGGAACCTGCCTTGTAGTTGTTTTTGAGGTTTTGGTTCCAAAAGTTGTTCCCTAGTACTCTTTATAGCTCTTTTCCTAGCTGATTTCAGCAATTGAATGGGATAACCTCGCTCCAAAAATTTTAATGTTATGTTGTGTAAAGCTTGATCTCTCTCCTGTGGTTTAGAAGTAATACGACAGACTCTCAAAAATTGAGAAAACGGTAAACTGCGGATAGTAGATTTAGGGTGTGAGCTGTCATATTTCAACACGTTGTTTCTGTCTGTGGGTTTCACAAACAGCGATGTGTTGATCCTATTGTTCTCAATAGTGATACAAACATCCAAAAAATTGATGGTTTTAGCATCAATAATCACCGTCAATTTAATTGGACTATTAGACAAATTATGTGTCTGCACTATTGACTCCAACTCAGATTGATCACCTGTCCAAAAAATAAGGACATCATCTATGTAACGACAGTATAAACTCATCCTATCAGAAATATTTCTATTTTGTAGGAACAGGTCACACTCCACCTCCCACATGTATGTATTGGCAAAGGATGGCGCGACGGCCGATCCCATCGCGCATCCCGTGCGCTGCAGAAAAAACGTTCTATCGTATAGAAAATAGTTGTGGGTTAAGGTGAAATCCAGCAACGCTAGAAAAAACTCAATGTCAGGACCCTTGTAAAGTGGATTATTTGTAATCAGCCTTCTAACAGCCTGTAGCCTTGCTCCATGTGGTATACATGTATAAAGACTTGTTACGTCTATGGAAGCGAGGCTAGTCTGTTCAGCAAGTTCACCCATATCTTCTAGTTTCCTAAGTAGCATAGATGTATCCTTCAAGTGTGTACTAGTATTCTGAATGCAAGGTTGTAAAAATGCATCACAATATACAGACAATGGTTCACATAATGATCCCCTGGCCGAAATAATCGGACGTCCCGGAGGGTCCAGGGGATCCTTATGTACCTTAGGAATTATATAAAACACTGGTACAATAGGGAACTCTCTAGTTAAAGCATTACTGACAGATTGAGTGATTCTACCCTGATCTACTGCCTCTTTAAGCAATTTATCCAATTCACGCTTGAATACCTCCGTGGGATCTTGTCTTAATGTCCCATATGTAGCTGAATCAGACAATAATCGTTCACATTCTTGTTTGTATTTGGCTGTGTCAAGAACCACTAGGGCTCCCCCTTTGTCCGCATTCCTAAAAATAATGTCTTGTCTCTTACCCAAACCTGACAAAGCAGCGGATTCTTCACGGGACATATTGGGGCATGATTTCCCATGTGGTTCTTCATATAAATTGTCCATCATTCTGCTAAAAGTGCGGATAGAAGAATTCTGTGAGATAGGGTCAAAAGTCGATTTCTTTAATTTCTTTAATTGTGCCGGTATTATTGACTTTGTCACTGGATCGGAATCCACAGCATTTCTGCCGAAATATTCTTTTAATTTGAGGGATCGTGACAACCTATAGGATTCTACTTTCCATTGTAGAGAATCCACTGAGCTCGTAGGAATGAAAGATAGTCCTTTGTTCAGAACTTGGATCTCTATAGGTGACAGTTCCTTGGATGAGAGATTAATAATTAATTGCGACCCCTCCTCGGTGGTTTTGGTCCGGATTTGGGACCTTGCTTTGCGCCACGTCTGGCCCCCTCTCCTCGTGGGCGCACCTCTCGGCCTGCCAGTATGGCCCTGGTGCGCACTCCTAAAGGGACATCCTGGGGCTGTTGTCCATTCCTTGGTGGTATGTCGTCCACATCACTGGCTGAGGTGCTAGAATATTGTTGTCTTGGTTGTTGACGCCTGAACTGCTGTTGGTTCTGTGTCGGTTGTCTCGGGTTGCTGCTATTGAGCCATAGATAGACCCTGTGTTGTGCATAGTCTTGCTGCACCCGTACCAACTTTTGTTTTTTGAACTTAATCAGGTCTGTCGTGTATTTTTCCAGATCATTGTTGATTTTAGTGAGCCATTCTGGTGGAGATGCTTCAGTGATGTTATGCTCTAGTTCAAAAGCCACTATTTTTTGTTTAGCAATATTCATCTCCCGTGCCGACTCCTCAATCACCAGTAACAATAAGTCCATGGAGCATTTATTTAGCACCGAGATCCATTTCTTACAAAATGTGACATCATACCTCCCAATGGTAGGTGTATTGTGCACTCGGAATCCGCGAGGGATCTGTTTGGCTCGGTAATAATCCGACAATGTCATGCCATGATATCTGAAATCAATCTCCCTTTTACGGAGCTTGAATAGTTCTTTATAGATGTCATCACCAGTGCTTTTAGTTTCCGCATCAAACGCTGGGGTTTTAAATAGAATATTTTCAGCTTCGGCTTCGCTGAAACTTAGTGTATCCGAATTGTCACACTGTAAAAAATGCATTGTACCCTCCAATATGGGATCACTATTGTCAGCCATAATGAAACAGTAAAGTGCAAATGTGCTGTGCAAAATAAAGTGTCCAGTGCACGTGCAAAAATAGGTGTACCGCAACACCTGCGTGGTATGCGGGTGAAAATATCCCAAAGGTACTAACGGGGGTTAATATGGTGCCTTGGCCTTTACCATCTAAACTCCAACTGAGTAATAAATGGCATATACAACCTTCCAAAATGACCCGGCACTCCTGCGGTCCCCTCCGCTGTAATGAAATTGCTCCCGGTGCCCTCCTCTGAGAGGCAAACCTCTGATGTATAGGGCAAACAATGAGGCGGCACTCCGGAGTCTTTTAAGTGAGGTTTATTGCAGTGTCTACGTTTCGGGGACGCAGCCCCTTCGTCAGGATACATATGAATAGTGAATATAAAGTGCTTAAATACCTTTGTGCAGTCTGTATCACCCGTCGCCTCCAGCCGCGCAGCCCGGTTTCCGGTCGCGTCCTCCCGGTCCCGCCGGAAGTGACGTCCCGCCGGCCCGTCCGGCATACGCGTTGTGGCTGAGGAGAAAACACCATGGTAACATGTAAACAACATGTCAACCTTCATGATTCAATTATATCAAGATGCAGATATTAAAATACTAAACAGCAGCATAAGCTAAAATGTGTAAAAAACATGCAATATGACGCTCAGGTATAATCACAAACATACATTTCTTTCAACATCCGAGCGAACCAAGTGAAAAAATAACATAAATAAATAAAAACAGTGCTGTTTATCTGTCCAGTGTAGTCAGGATGTCCCTTTAGGAGTGCGCACCAGGGCCATACTGGCAGGCCGAGAGGTGCGCCCACGAGGAGAGGGGGCCAGACGTGGCGCAAAGCAAGGTCCCAAATCCGGACCAAAACCACCGAGGAGGGGTCGCAATTAATTATTAATCTCTCATCCAAGGAACTGTCACCTATAGAGATCCAAGTTCTGAACAAAGGACTATCTTTCATTCCTACGAGCTCAGTGGATTCTCTACAATGGAAAGTAGAATCCTATAGGTTGTCACGATCCCTCAAATTAAAAGAATATTTCGGCAGAAATGCTGTGGATTCCGATCCAGTGACAAAGTCAATAATACCGGCACAATTAAAGAAATTAAAGAAATCGACTTTTGACCCTATCTCACAGAATTCTTCTATCCGCACTTTTAGCAGAATGATGGACAATTTATATGAAGAACCACATGGGAAATCATGCCCCAATATGTCCCGTGAAGAATCCGCTGCTTTGTCAGGTTTGGGTAAGAGACAAGACATTATTTTTAGGAATGCGGACAAAGGGGGAGCCCTAGTGGTTCTTGACACAGCCAAATACAAACAAGAATGTGAACGATTATTGTCTGATTCAGCTACATATGGGACATTAAGACAAGATCCCACGGAGGTATTCAAGCGTGAATTGGATAAATTGCTTAAAGAGGCAGTAGATCAGGGTAGAATCACTCAATCTGTCAGTAATGCTTTAACTAGAGAGTTCCCTATTGTACCAGTGTTTTATATAATTCCTAAGGTACATAAGGATCCCCTGGACCCTCCGGGACGTCCGATTATTTCGGCCAGGGGATCATTATGTGAACCATTGTCTGTATATTGTGATGCATTTTTACAACCTTGCATTCAGAATACTAGTACACACTTGAAGGATACATCTATGCTACTTAGGAAACTAGAAGATATGGGTGAACTTGCTGAACAGACTAGCCTCGCTTCCATAGACGTAACAAGTCTTTATACATGTATACCACATGGAGCGGGGCTACAGGCTGTTAGAAGGCTGAATACAAATAATCCACTTTACAAGGGTCCTGACATTGAGTTTTTTCTAGCGTTGCTGGATTTCACCTTAACCCACAACTATTTTCTATACGATAGAACGTTTTTTCTGCAGCGCACGGGATGCGCGATGGGATCGGCCGTCGCGCCATCCTTTGCCAATACATACATGTGGGAGGTGGAGTGTGACCTGTTCCTACAAAATAGAAATATTTCTGATAGGATGAGTTTATACTGTCGTTACATAGATGATGTCCTTATTTTTTGGACAGGTGATCAATCTGAGTTGGAGTCAATAGTGCAGACACATAATTTGTCTAATAGTCCAATTAAATTGACGGTGATTATTGATGCTAAAACCATCAATTTTTTGGATGTTTGTATCACTATTGAGAACAATAGGATCAACACATCGCTGTTTGTGAAACCCACAGACAGAAACAACGTGTTGAAATATGACAGCTCACACCCTAAATCTACTATCCGCAGTTTACCGTTTTCTCAATTTTTGAGAGTCTGTCGTATTACTTCTAAACCACAGGAGAGAGATCAAGCTTTACACAACATGACATTAAAATTTTTGGAGCGAGGTTATCCCATTCAATTGCTGAAATCAGCTAGGAAAAGAGCTATAAAGAGTACTAGGGAACAACTTTTGGAACCAAAACCTCAAAAACAACTACAAGGCAGGTTCCCTTGGGTGACTAGTTTCAATACTAGTAGTTATCATTTAACCAAGAGAGCCAAGCAGATTTGGCCAATAGTAGCTACAGATAAAGGGCTGGGGGAGGTGTTTCAATCCAAACTACTGCTGAGCTACTCTAGAAATCGCAGTATACGAGATATTGTCGTCAAGACGGATATATCTCAGTTTAATACTCCCAAAGAACACTTTCTAAGCAAAAAAGCAGGGTGCTTTCGATGCAAGGGGTGCACCACATGTAGTTACATGACACCGGGCACCAAATTTTTGCACCCCCATACAGGGAAGCCATATACCATCAAATATTTTCTGTCATGTGAATCAAAGTTCGTGGTATATTTATTGACATGCCCTTGTGGCCTATCATATGTAGGCAAAACGGACTGTGCCTTTAAGACCAGAATGGCGCAACATAGATTTGCTATCCGTGAAGCCATAAAAACAGGGGATAGTGATCAACCAGTGGCCCGTCATTTTGCTAAAAAACCACATAATATGGCCACATTGCGTTACAAAATTATTGACCAAGTCCCCAATTCTCTTAGAGGCGGGGACAGATCTAAAAAATTGTTACGATTAGAAACACACTGGATCCATGTACTTAATACACTGGCCCCAAAAGGGTTAAATGAAGCACTCAACTTGAGGTGCTTTTTATGATAGGGTACTGACAGGGTGTGTTGCCCCCTATACATGAAGGAGACCTTATAATTATTATGTACAATATATGACAGTCGTAGTCCAATACAGGGACACAAACGTCAGCTCTAGAAATGGTAGTCTATATGTATGCACTGGCCGATAGTAGCCTATACACTGAACAGATAAACAGCACTGTTTTTATTTATTTATGTTATTTTTTCACTTGGTTCGCTCGGATGTTGAAAGAAATGTATGTTTGTGATTATACCTGAGCATCATATTGCATGTTTTTTACACATTTTAGCTTATGCTGCTGTTTAGTATTTTAATATCTGCATCTTGATATAATTGAATCATGAAGGTTGACATGTTGTTTACATGTTACCATGGTGTTTTCTCCTCAGCCACAACGCGTATGCCGGACAGGCCGGCGGGACGTCACTTCCGGCGGGACCGGGAGGACGCGACCGGAAACCGGGCTGCGCGGCTGGAGGCGACGGGTGATACAGACTGCACAAAGGTATTTAAGCACTTTATATTCACTATTCATATGTATCCTGACGAAGGGGCTGCGTCCCCGAAACGTAGACACTGCAATAAACCTCACTTAAAAGACTCCGGAGTGCCGCCTCATTGTTTGCCCCATATATATATATATATATATATATAAAATATATTTTATATATATATATATATATATATATATATATATGAATAAATATATAATTCCTAACAAATTGTAATAGCAGGAGTATGTGTGTACGTGTGTGTGTGTGTGTATATATATATATATATATATATATATATATATGTATATATATATATATATATGTATATATATATATATATATATATATATATGAATATATATGAATATGTGGATATATGTATATCTTGAAGATTGAAATAGATAATCATATCATGTGTGGGATCATATTGTTCAGAGACACGTAAACATTAATCTGGTGGGAATTAGAACATTATTAAATATTACCTCATTAAGTTATTAATAATACCAGATTTATGATTAATGTGATGGGTTTAACTGATCATGGGGCGGGAACTCAGATGTAAACAACAGAAACCACATCTCAAGTCCTAGCCATCACCCACTTCTTGAACTGACCAATGGTCCCCGGTGCACAGGATATGTCCCACCCCCGAACCAATGGAAGAAGAGCACACAGTGTCTATTGTATTATGTTTTGATCTACTGAATAAAGAGCGAGCTGCAGGCCAGGTCACTATCACAAACTCTTGACGCTTTCAACCTGATTAGCGGAGGACCGGGACCGGGAAGCGCACGCGATTATTCACACGTATGTACATTGACTGTAGCCATTATTCTGTTGTAGATTTATCTTGTTAGCCTGTAGTGTATAATTTGTACTGTTTTACCTTTTGAAATAATCCACTGTGGCCTTAGAACCCTGTGGTTCAACTACATATCGGTGTTGTGTCCTCATTTCCCTGCTAGGGTTTAAAGCGTATTTAACTGTATAAGGTTTATAAGTATTGATAAGATGTACGCACTGCGGGTACTTTATACCGTCAGCGCTACTTAAGGTTTAAGGTATAACATCATTGCAGTGCTTTGCTGCATAAAGGTTTAAAGTGTAACCATATTATTACATTGTATTACTAATAAGGTTTAAAGGTTATCAATTGTGTGTGCGCGCGCTGTGCGTACTCTGTACACTCAGCGTGGCGTGTGTACGCCAAGTACGTACCACGTACGGGACTCTGTACGCAAATAGCGTACAAAGTGCGTAGCGCGTGTATTCAGGTAAAAGTGTATCTAGAGGTATAGCTTTATGGTTTAAGATAATATCGACATTATCAGGGGTACTATAGCTACCAGAGGGCTCTTACTGTCCCTCATGCTGGTACATGTTTTTTTCTCCAAGTACCAGTATAAAGGGGAGGCTCTCTGGGACCTGTAGTCCTCCTCTAAAAGACAATATTACTTCTAACTTTTACTGAATTGATATCAACTCGGCACCCACTGCCCAGGCCTTAGGTGCCTTGGAGTGGGGGGACCCCTTTATTGGGGTGATCTCCAACGGAATATGCTGCGCTATATAAGAAACTGTCAATAAATAAAGCTCGACTTCCCAGGGAATCCCAGGCCTGGGCTGAGTAGTTATAGAGGAGAATGCTTTGGCCAGTGGACCCCGTCAAGTGTGTCCCCTGGCTGTGGCATTATTCCCTTGCTAGTGGAGCCCGGTGCTGGTTCTAAATGTGGGTTGGGTATGTGTGACCAGTGGTCAGGAGACCGGCGGTCACAATACTGACTCTGGGATCCTGGCTGTGAGATGGCCGGTGGGGGAGAGCGCAACAAAGCCCCTTGTGGGCTTGCTGCGTTCGCCACGCTGCGGGCTCGGTGACAAGCTGGGCTCGCCACTGGTTCTATTCCCACTCTATGGGATGTCGCGGACATCCACGACTGGGAATAGACCCTGTGTTAGGGTCTCCTGCCCTGTGCTGCCACGTCGTCATGGCAACCGGGAGACAAGTGCTAGCGGAGTAACCTGAGCGCAGCTGATACTCCGGTTCGGGTCTTTTGCTGTGCAGTGGTTACAGGCTCTGTGCACGGCAGGGGATCCGGTGCTGGTTTTTGTGCTCACAGTCTGTGAGGTCTGAGTGGGGCGTGGACAGCACCTGCTTTATAAGGCCTCTTCTCAGGTTAAGCAGATGCTGCTGAATCTTTGTTGGTTAGTCAGTTCCTGAAAGTTAGCCAGTACTGTGTAGCTTTGTATTTGTTGTTGCTTACTGCAAATAGGCCTGGGGATTTGGTTCTACACTCTGCCAATCCAGACCTAGCAGTAAGACTGGAGTCAGTCGTTT